>NW_026527002.1:3000000-3382500 GCF_024362965.1 Panthera pardus | reverse complement strand
AAATTCAGGGAACAAACTGGTGGTTGCCAGAGGGGAGGTAGATAGAGGGATGGGGAAATAGAGGAAGGGGATTATGAGTACATTTACCTTGATGAGCACTGAGTAATGTATGGGATTATGAAATCGTTCTATTGTACACCTGAAACTACTATAACACTGTATGTTACTCATACTTGAATTTAAAAAAAGCAGTTTTAGGGGCACCTGAGTGGTTCAGTTGGTTGAGCTTCTGACTCAGGCTCAGATCATGATTTCACCGTTCGTGAGTTCGAGCCCCACATCGGGCTCTGTGCTGACATCTCAGAGCCTGGAGCCTGCTTTGGATTCTGTGTCTCCCTCTCTCTCTGTCCCTCCCCCACCCACGCTCTGTTTCTCTCTCAAAAATAAATAAACATTAAAAATTGTTTTAAATAGCAGTTTTATAGATTTACAGAAAAAGTCCAATGATAACAACTCCCATATACCACACACACAGGTTGGGCTCTGTTCAGCACCACACGATTCACTACTAGGGAACACTTATTAAAATTAATAAACCAATATCAACACATGTTATTAAATAACGCCCATGTTTTATTAAGATTCCCTTAGTTTTTATATAATATCCTTTTTCTCTTCCAGAATCTCCCCCAGGATACCATATTACATGTATAGTCATCATGTCTCCTTAGGCTACTCTTGGCTGTGCCAGTTTTTCAGGCTTTCCTTGTTTTTATGACATCACTTTTGAGGAGTCATGGTCAAGTATTTTGTAGATTCCTCAGCTGGCCTTTTTTTAATACTTTTCTCATGAGACAACAGACATGGGTTTGTGGGAGGAAGACCACAGAGGAGGTAAAGTGCCATTTTTACTACACCATCTCAAGGGTACATACTATCGACATCACTATAACTGTTAAAGCCAACTTTGAACGCTTGGCTGTGGTTATGGATTTTAGGTGTCTCCATTTTAAAGTTAGACATCTTTCCCCTTTCCATTCTGTACATGGAAGGGAAGTCACTTTGCATATTAAGAACCAACATCAAGAAAGAAAACATATCTTTAGCACTCTTGTATTTTTATCAATTTACTAGTATCCACAACATTTTGTTGAATTTCCATTGTACGACCTTCTTGTAAAAAATGTGGGGTAAAATATTAGGCTTATATTAATGTTAATATAGTACTGCTCTTTAACATTATACATTATAGGCTATGGTAGTTAGCAGCTGCAGGAATATCTTATTTGAATCTCATTGTTGTCTAGTAAGGAAGGCGAGAACAATGACAAATCAATCTTTGAAAAGTTAAGAGACCTAGGAACTGAACGTTTTCTTAAACGGTTGAGTATAGGTTGCTCGCATCACTTGGAGTATTTTGTAATTTGTGCCACCAAATCAAGAACCAGGTTTTCTGACTCATAAATGTGTTTAGACGTAAAACACACACTTAAACTTTGAATTTTTTTCCCTACTGCTAATGTAGTATATAATATCAGTTAATGAGAAAACACAAACTTTGATCAATCATTATAATAAGATGTAATGTCATTGAATGTTTTCAGTATATGATTCCATGTAAATGAATGCTGAAAATTCAATAAATACATGCCAAGATTATAATGAAACTTTAAGAAACTGGAGTTCATGGTAATGTCAGTAATGAAAAACTTAAATATGTAATTAATACTCTACTTATTCTAAAGGGTTTCTGTGTCCAGGGGCAGTGACCAGGATGGGAAAGCCTGGGGAGGAAGGCACCAGTGATATTTCCATTGAAAAAAAAAAACAACAAAAAACCAGCCTGTGGCATACAATACTTGCCCTTTTATATTTGAAGAGTTGCCAAGTAAAAGAGAAATTTCAATTATTGTGTGGCTTTCCCAAGGCAGACCTAGTACAAATGGATAAAAGCTACAGGAGAGAGAATTTTATTCAGCCTAAGGAAGATTTCCTGATACCGAGTTGTCAAAGATTTGGTCGCCACATTGTGAAGCCGTGGCTTTCTTGTCATTGAAAGATTTCCAGAAAGAGTCCTCCGAAGGGACTGTGGCAGGAGATATTTCGTATTTGGGTGGGAGCTGGAGCTAGATGATCTCCACGGTCCCTTCTAACGAGAAGGTTTGAGGACCGCACATAAAAATGTTCATAAGACAGTCATGGCTGTTGGGCAATATAGATGTATTCAAATGTATTTGCCTTGATTTGCAATCATATATATGCATTACAGTCTATTTATTCCTGACTCTCTGGTCCACTGCACTTTTCTACTCTTGCCTCTTAGGTAGTCATTCAGTGAGTTAGATGAAGAAGGTTTATTTAAAAAAAAAAATACATTTGTTTATCAGACACCTATTAGGAGATGTGGAGATTTATGAGGGACAGGGAAGTATGGCCAGATAATAGAGGTCCACAGGAATCATCTATGGTGGACAGCATGGCCAGGACCTCTTCTCCATAGCCATTCTAAAACCAGATAATGATTCCAAAGTTTTAAGAATTTAACAAGTGCATTTTATAGCTATTTGGAAAAAGCTAAATGTGTTAAGACCAGAGGTATGCTTTTCAGAGTAAAACATGAGATTTAGATGAGGTGAAAAGAAATGTAATGGGCTTATCTAGATGCTGGGTTAGTTTTCTCTTGTTGCAAACACAAATTGCCACAAATTTAGTGGCTTGAAAACAAAACACTAATCTCTTATCCTACAGTTTTGTAGGTCAGAGGTCCTAAACAGGCCACACTGGCGTAAAATCAAGGTGCTGCCAGGGATGTGTTCCTTTCTAGAGGGTCTGGAGGGGCAACATCCCCTCATCTCTTGAAGCTTCTACTGGCTTCCTGGATTTCTTCAAGTTCCGGTCCTTTCCTGCCTCTTCAGGGCCAGCAATGTCAGACCAGCTCCTCAGGCTGCCATTTCCAAAATTCTCTCTTTTTGCTTTCTTCCACTTTTAAAGACATTAGTGATTACATTGGACACATCAGGATCATCCAGCATGCTCAATTTATTTGAAGGTCAGCTGATTAGCAAAATGAATTCCAACTACAACCTTAACTTTCTTGGCCATGTGACATAACACACTCACAGGTTCTAGAAATTAGGACATAGGCATTTCAGGGAGGCCTTATTTGCCCATCACAGACGCACAGAGTAAAAATCTGATAAAACAAAACAAGTTTAAGGGCTGGTTTTGAGTTATAGACTAAATCATATTTTTAAATTTATTTTCAATTAGTTTTTAAAACTTAAGGATTAAAAATTAGGAATTTTTTAAATGTTTTTTTAACATTTATTTATTTTTGAGACAGGGAGAGACACAGCATGAACAGGGGAGGGTCAGAGAGAGGGAGACACAGAATCTGAAACAGGCTCCAGGCTCTGAGCTGTCAGCACAGAGCCCGACGCGGGGCTTGAACTCACGGACTGCGAGATCATGACCTGAGTTGAAGTCGGCCGCTTAACCGACTGAGCCACCCAGGCACCCCCAAAATTAGGAATATTTAAAGTGAATGCATGCTTGCCCGTTTTTTTGGTGGGGCGGTTAACATTTAAAGGGTCTATATGGGATGGATATCGGATAGTGAGACTCTGAGATGAACTATTTTGGCCTTAAGGAATTGCAGTGAGAGAAGCTGATAGGTTTTAATAGGCAGATAACTCCAGTGTGCTCCACTCCTGGGGCGTTGTTGGGGAGGCATCCCAGACTCAGTGCTCAGTGAATGGTTTAATGGGAGATTTCTACCTGCGTGTGATGGGAAAATGTGATAATGACCCTCTGCAGGCTAAAATGAAGAGCTGCATGAATCAGTTCCTTTCCTCTTGTGATCTCACAGTCTGTAATATTTCTTTCCTTTTTGTCATAAATATACCTTAACTATTTTGTGGTTCTAGCTCTGGAATTGGACTTTTTTTTCCTCCTCGATCGCAGATGATAGCTACTCTTTATTCCATGTGACGCCAATGCTTGCCTTTACTTCCTTTACCGAGTGAATTGAATATTTATTCTTCGGAAGCAACCACCTCCATCTTTGGTAATGTATTTGCCATAAAGTTCACCTTACCCGATATCAACAAAGCTGCCGCACCTATCTTTAATCATTGTTTGCACTGCATTCTTCTATACTTGTATTTTTGTCGTGCTAATAGCTTGACTTTATACTTTCTCTTGTAAGAAACACATAAGTGTTACTTTTGTTGATATTATTGTTGTCCAGTTGACAATCTTCCCGTACAACTAGACAGTTTGGTCTATTTAACTCCATTGTAAATACTTGATATATTTGGACTTAAATCACCATCTTACTTTGTGCTTCCTGCCTGTCCAGCTTGTCCTATTTTATTTTTCTTTCCTTTTCTTTTCTGTGGAGTTCTTTCAGTGTATTAATTTTATTTTCTCGTCTGTTCCTTGGTTAATCTGTAAGTTACATACTCTGCCTATTATGTCAGGGTTTCCTCTAACCAACAAAACACCTATTATTGACGTATCGGGCTTAATATGAACTACATTGACTTCTTTGGGGCATACATGTTATTGCTTTGGGATATATTTTAATTATGTTTATTTATCTTAATACCTCAAGAAAAAAGTAATATTGTTTTTACGATGTTCATCTAAATTCACATGCTTATCACTTCCTATTTATTCGTTCCCACAGTTATTTATTTTGAGAGAGAAAGTGTGTGTGCATGAGAGAGCGGGGGAGGGGAAAGGAAAGAGGGACAGAGAGGATCCCAAGCAGGTTAGGGACTGTCAGCGTGGAGACTGCCAAGGGGGCTTGATCTCATGAACCATGAGATCCTAACCTGAGCCAAGATCAAGAGTCAGGTGCTTAACAGACTGAGCCAGCCAGGTGCCCTTTATTTGGACCTTGAAAAGATATTTCCAGGATATGTCAAGATAGGGGAACAATTATTTTCTTTTAGTACACTTCGCATATCCTTCAATTACCTTTTTGCTTACATTTATGTCTTTTAAAATGAACTATTGCTTCCAGTTTTAGACAAAAAATTAAAAATAAAAAAGCCCCCTGCAACTCATGTCTCCCACTGATCATCACTAAATACAGTGGGCAAAGCACAAAAGGTGATTCCCTGAACGTTTTTCAAGAGAAAATAACAAGGACAGTGGGGACAGAAGTAAAAATTAAATAACGAATATAATTATAGTGGGTTTCCCATTTTTGCTTTGTTTTGGTTTTGCTTCCTTTATTTTCCAGAGGTGACATGAGGATCAAGACACATTAGACCATGAACAACAAAACTGTGGGAAAAGCTAACCTTTCTGACCAGAGGCCCCATGTAAGTCGTGGGTTCTGGAGAGGGCGCTCATGGCATTTTCTCTTTTTGGCTCAGAAGCCTGCTCCGATGCCAGGCTGTCAAACAGTTGCTTGTTACTAATGCCGTGGCACCTGGAAATCCCAAGAGAAAACCCACCCTTTAGAACACAGGAACGAGAAAGAGGGGTCCCCTTTATAGAAGGATCCTTATTATTTGTTTTCTCTTCTTTTTCATGCTGTTTTGCCCTGTAGGAGGGTTTCATCATGAGGAGAGGCCAGACAGTGCGGGAGGCTACAATTTGAGAGAAGCTCTGATTTTCTGAGAAGATCAAGGACAGTTACTCCCTGGGAGCCAGGCCTAGAGAGGAACAGGAGGGAGAAGTGGATACCCTAATTCGATACATGAATTGAAAGAAATTCTAGGCTCATTCTCACACAGTGCAGAATAAAGACTTTGAAAACTCAGCTGATATTAGATACATTCCCTTGGAAAATAAGTCAGAATATAATGTCTGAATTTAAATTGTTGTTTGTCTGCCATATTAGTTTTTGCAATATGCCAAAAAATGACCGCCTTCCCCACTAAACAAAACAAAAAAAAAGAAGATATCCACATCAAATTCCTGTAACTCATAAACGTTTCTTTATTCAGAAAAAGGATCCTTTGTTTGTTTGTTCTATTTTTAATTTTTTATTTCAAGATTTTAAATTTTCTTGTATTACTATTATTTTTAATTTCAATTCAAGTTGATAAAAACTGTCAAGAAAGTAAGGATAAAAGGAACACACTTCAACATCATAAAAGCCACATATGAAAGGCCCACAGCTAATATTATCCTCAGTAGACAAAAACTGAGAGCTTTCCCCCTGAGATCAGGAACAAGACAGGGATGTCCACTCTCACACTGTTGTTCAACATAGTGCTGGAAGTCCTAGCCATGGCAGTCAGGCAACAGAAAGAAATAAAAGGCATCCACATTGGCAAGGAAGAAGTCAAACTTTCATTTTTTGCAGATGACATGTTATTCTACATGGAAAACCTTAAAGGCTCCACCAAAAAACTGCTAGAACTGATACACGAATTCAGCAAAGTCTCAAGATATGAAACCAGTGTACAGAAATTGGTTGAATTCCAACACACCAATAGTGCAGCAGCAGAAAGAGATATCAGGGAATTGATCTCATTTACAATTGCATCAAAAATCATAGGGTACCTAGGAATAAACCTAATCAAAGAGGTAAAAGATCTGTATGCTGAAAACCATAGAAAGCTTAAGAAGACACAAAGACATGGGAAAATATTCCATGTTCATGGATAGGAAGAACAAATATTGTTAAAATGTCGATACTATCCAAAGCAATCTACACATTCAATGAAATCCCTATCAAAATAACACCAGTATTCTTCACAGGGCTAGGACAGACAAACCTAAAATTTGTATGGAACCAGAAAAGACCCCAAATAGACAAAATAATGTTGAAAAAGAAAACCAAAGCTGGAGGCATCACAGTTCTGGACTTCAAGCTTGTAGTCATCAAGACAGTATGGTACTGGCACAAGAACAGACACATAGATCGATGTTTTATTTTATTTGAGAGAGAGACAGGAAAAGAGAGAGAGAGAGCGCTAGTGGGGGAGAGGGACAGAAGGAGGGAGAGAATCTTAAGCAGGCTTAGCATGGAGCCTGACGCAGGGCTTGAGTCCATGACCCTGGGATCATGACCTGAGCCAAAATCAAGAATCGGTCACTCAACCAAATGAGCCACCCAGGTGCTCTTGAGAAAAGGATCTTTGTAGATATAATTAAGTTAAGGATCTTAGGGTGAGATCATCCTGGATTATCTGAGTGAACACCAAATCCAATGACTAGTGTCTTTAAAAGATATACATGAAGGAATGAAGGAGAACAGAAACACAGAGGGAGAGGTGGTGTGACCATGGAGGCAGAGATTACAGGGATGTGGTCCTGAGCCACGGAGGGAAGAAATGCTGATTGCTACCTGAAGCTGGAAGAAGAGAGGAGAGATTTTCCTCTAGAACCTCCAGATGCAGCCCTGATAACACTTGGACTTCGGACTTCTGACTTCCAGAACCGTGAGAAAATAAATTTAGGTCATTTTAAGTCACAGCGGCTCTACTCTAGGAAACAGGTGTCATTCCCTACCGCTGTGAAACGTGTAACTCCAACACTTAGTGACGTAACAAAACATTTACTATCTTGTATCTTCTGTAGTCAGGAATCCAGGTGATGCTAGCTGGGTCCCCTCTCTCTGGGTTTCTCACAAGGTTGTAATCAGGTCGGTTGAAACTGCAACGTCTTCTGAAATTCTGACAGGGAAGCACCTGCTTCTCAACTCACTATCCAGCCTGTGCATCAAGGGAGAGGGTTGCATAAGGCAGGTCGTTGACAAAATAGGGAGTCATCTTTTAAAGTCTGCTAGTTGGCCCCCAATCACTCACATTCCTTCTACGTGCAAAATACATTTCCCCCGACCAAGGTTCCCAAGAGTTTCACCCCATGACAACATCCTCATATTTTAGGACCTTCCATATTTAATATGGCTGGATCATGGGAATAAAAATTAATAACTTTGTACAGACACTTGGTCATGTATTTGGTAAAATAACAAAAGGGAGAAAAAGAAGTTTAAAAAGTATTAACGTGAAGCAAGTACAGTTTTTCACAATTTCAGGAATTTAAAGTTTACAAATCTGTTCATGTCTACTTTACCCAAAATAACAGCAAATGCCCCGAGAGAGCTGGTTTAGGCCTTGCTGGAACCGAACCCAGTAAACCGTAGCCTCTGCCATTCCTTCCTTTCCAATGTGTGAGCATAAAAGTTAAGTAGAATGAATGGGCTTCTGGGCGAGCACAGATTTAAGGCAGGTCCCTGAAGCATCTTCTACTGTATACCATTTGCTAAATGCACTGTAAATATTTTGGAGTCACCTTGAATAGCGCTAAATTGAAATAGAAAGTGTTTGCCTACATATTTTGAACTATTATATTCAATGACCTTCTGAAACAAAAAATGCTTTCAGACAGCAAACACAATGGAATCTCCACATAAAGCAGGTATGAACGTCTCCCCATTTAACAATTATTACTGCTGGAATTCAGTAACCAAAGAATTAGCAAGTGGTTAGCACAGTGCTGTAATAATTCCAGTAGAGAGATTTTGTTTGTTTCTTTCCTCTAAACTTCTCCTACATATATTCTCCAGTTAGTCCAATTACTGAAATATGATTCATTATTAAAAAGTTTCTATAATGAGATTTTAATACTTCTCTTTTTTCCTTCTAATCATTTTGAGGATGTATATTTTTATATCCTTTCAGTAGCATGATTTTTGCTTTTACATTTTAACGTAACATTTTATATGCATTTTCCAGTTGGTCTTTTTTTTTTCAACTTTACATTTATGCAGCCTAATCTCCTGAATGAAACTTCCTGAGGTAATCTATCTCCGTGTTTACCTTTCTGCGTCTATTAATAGCAGGTAAACTATCCAGAATTTCACTTACATAAGCTCACACACCCTTGAAGTATTTCTTTGCAGAGACAGAAACAAAATACTTCTACATCCTTCTGCAAGGGACTATTTCTATCTTTCCTAGAATAAAAAATTAAGAGAATTAGAATGATCCAACTAGGTTACACAAAGCTTTTCGAGCTCCTCTCAATCTGTACCATTTCTTTCTTCATAGGAACCAACGAGATCAGTCGTATCATCAGGGCAGCCATTGTGTTTCACGGAAGTCAACCTAACTTTCACATATGATTGTTATGCCTAATGACCTTCCTGCATGTATGTTGCATTACAGATACACGAGAGTTCATTGAGATAGTAGTACTTTTGCACGAGCCCTGACTACAAGATCAAAAGGACACACAGTAATCACAAGGATGTGTAAGAACAACTAGATTACTTTACCACAGCGACATTATCATACTAGACACGTGGACCTCTCAGCATCCGGTAAGAAAGTCACCTGTCACGGCAAGTACTTCTCACCAGGGTGAAAAACAAGCAGCAAAATCTGGTTTGTTCTTCTCTATGCCAACAGAGAACAGACACATTTGCATCTTCCCTTTCTTTTCATATGCTTGTCTTCTGGGTCACAGCAGGCTAACTAAACTTAACTTTCCAAAGAAACAGTTTTCTTGAGAATGTTCCTAGGATTTGGGGTCATTGCAAATTTGGATGTAGGAAGAGAAACACTTTGGATTTAAAATTTAACGTTCTGTTCTTTCAAAAATACTTTGTTCTCATAAACGTAGGATCTTGGCTCATTTTTAGGCACTCTAATGACTGCATGTAATGAAATACAAAGTCCTTACTTCATAGCACTTTATCCCTAAAAACATTCCTAAAAAAAAAAAAAAATGTAAGAGAGGAGGAGAGGCATAATCCTTAGAGAAGCACTGCATTTTTTTTTTGCCAGTCTGAAATCTCTTGTCATCTTCTGCAATTTAGATATGATGAAATCAACAGATTGGCAAAGACAGGGTGTTGGGGGGGGGGTCACTCCTGCCCAAGCCAGATTAGCCCAGAACAGGTCTCCCTGCTGAGCGATGTCCCCGAGTAAGGCTTGGTGTATTTGCTCCCATTCAGGCACCATAAAAAAAAGTAAAAAACAAAATCCTCTCCCTTCATTAACACCACAATGAGACCTCATTTTCACACATACCAAGTAACCAAAATTTCAAGAGACAGAATGACGCCAAGTGCTGAGGTGATCTGTAGAAAGAGACCTGAAACCACAGAGTGAACGGGGCAAAGTGGACAGCCATCTGAAAACCATTTGGCACTGCAAGGAAAGGCTGAACACCCACGTGTCCCATCCCTATCCTTGTCTCTCCCAGATAATCCCTTCAACGTGCCCCCAGTAGACACGTGCATGGCCACGCTCCTGCCTAGATTTGAAAGCAAAATCTCTGCAAAGATACTTGGGTCTGCAGGGTCACTTGGGTGAGGAGAGTTTTGTGTGTCCGTGAGTTTGAGAAAGGGTTACATATTTCTGCTTGACCATTTACATGCTTGGCCTCTGAATCTTCCTTTGGACTAACACGGCGTAGAGGAGTTGTGTTCCGAGGAGCATACGAAGACAAAAGTTTGGATGATAACCGGTATTGGTTTTGCAACAGAATAATCTTGCATCAGATCGAATAATCTTTAATGACCTGCATCAGTACTCAATGAAGTGACGTTTACAGTTTTGCATGTTTTGATAGACAATACTGCCAGAAGTAAGGGGGGGAAACGATCGATTAGGTCATGAAAGAATAGTGATGAGAAGATAGAGATCAGGCAGAGATCAGAATGGGGGAAGAAAAGTTGCAATCGAAAAACAGAGAAAAAGGTGGAGAAGCCATTCTTGGTAATATAGACACGGCACTAACGGGGGAGTTTGCTGGATCCCGGAATGCATCGTCTGACCATTTCTGTGCCAGAATCGTCCCAGGAGGGACCTTCAGTCTCCATGCTGAGTCTTGCACCCTCCCCTTCAAACAGTTCCAGCTGCGATTATAAAATCACTAAAGGAAACTCAATAACGCTGTCTCGAAATTCAGCACGGCTTTAGTTCAGAATACTTTTACTTACATATACAAGTGTTTAGTGATTGAATGCTAAATATTTTCACTTACTTAACTCACGTTGAGGTTCATGGTGTTGGGGAATGAAAACTTGAATGTGAAGGTATTCTCGAACTGATATATTGGGCTAAAACCCTCAAGATAAAGTGATTTTCTTCAAATAAGTATCGCAGAATAGCTTTCAGGAGGGATATAACGTGGCTCACTCTTAGATAAACACCAAGGAGTTGCTGTAAAGTTACATATATACTGGAGAAATTTACCACAGTTGAGAAACTCTATGGCCAGATATTCCTCGAATTGCTACTTACATTGTGCTTTGTGAGGTTTGAAATATTGGTTGCTATTGCTTGTAGCCAGTCAATACAGTCTTCAGCAGAGAGGCACTGAATAATCCCACTGCAGACCCCGTCCACAGCAATGACTTGAAAAGCATTTTGCCTGCAGACATATCAGAACAAATCAGATCAAAACATCGTCTCATTTATCTGTTTGCAACTCGAAATAGAATCTGTGGAAAGGTCTTCTCTTCCACAATACAAATAGAGCTTCAAATCCGTATTTGCTTATTTCTCTTTATAAATATCTCTGAGTTTAAATGGAGCACCAAGTATGAACCCAGATGACATATTTTGAATTAGTAGAAAGTTATCTTGAGATTCAGATGCATTCGGAAAAAAACTTGGGTCGTAAAATGGATGTTATATAAATGGAAGCATAGCTAAGACATGTCAGAAGGATTCTTTTCCTGGTTTACCATAAAAATATACATGGACGTTTATCTATTACTTTGGCTGACAGCCTCTCCTCTTCACATCTTTCAATGCATTTCCTGATTTACAATGGAAAGATCAAAAAAAAAAAAAGACACACAGATACGAAACACCATATATAAAAATCACCTGACGTCACGAGCTGCAGAATTTTCCTAGGTTGTAAACCATGTTCAGTCTCCGTTTATTCTTCTCAAAGATGATTTGGACAAGATGTTCATAGCTTCACCTCAGGTGTACATTTTCTCTGAATTTATGTGCATGTCATACATTTTGATAACAACCAAACTTTTCTTTAAAATCCAAAGGCCAGTATAAATATCCTTAGGGCTTTTTTGTTGATGTGTTGCCATTGCTGTTGTTAGAGGAAATTAAATGATGCCATCCTAAACTGTTTACCAAAGTCCTATAGAGTTCAGAGTGGCTCCCTACAGCTTTAATGATTGTTTTTTCTCTGTATCAAGTCCTTGCATATTTAGATATGAGCTTAATGGACAGGAGTTGATAAAAATTTCAAAATGAATGGAAGCTAGCCAAACGGCTTGGGCTTGAGAATCAGTGTGTTGTGCAACATGATACCCTTTGGGAAATGCACAAACTATATTTAAATCTCAGCCAATTATGAAGAAATAGAAAAGGTCTGTAGTTCAGCATTCAAAGGCCTTGTAAATTATATAAATGCATATCTTTTTCTCTTAATAAGTACCTTTTCTGTTTTCTGTGTTTTGTAACTAGGCATCTGTGGGTAGTAGGCAGGATTCACTTTCCTAAACAAAGAAAGGACACTCCACAGAGCATAGATCTGGCTCAATTCAGTACCTGTGTCACCTTTTCTTCCCATGACACCAGTCCATATCTCGGAACTGGGCACAAGCTAAAGCTTTCACTTCTAAGGCACTCTGCATCCAAATTACTGACATTTTTAGAGAAATCTGCTCGATACCCTTGACCAAGCACTTTCAACTGGAACAGGGAAGGGTTCAAGTATGCTTTTTTCGTTTTGTTTTGTTTTCTCTTAAAAATACATGAAAAGACTTCAGAAAGTACAACTATGGTCTGCCTCTTTGAAGTAATGTTCTTTTGAATTTGTGACAAGAAAAAATATGCACAGCATGAACAGAATATTATAACTTCACGTCTTTCTTAGCTTTAATTTTGATATTCTGCAGTGAAGAAGACATTTAAAATATCTAGAAAGCTCAACCATCCATGGAAAATGGGAACTAATTTGCGTTTAGAAATATATGTTTCTTTCGGCTCTCTGATTATCATAACCATTGCTTGATTAAGAGCAATGCTAACCATTGCTATGGAGCAATGCTAACCAATCATAACCATTGCTTTGATTAAAAATTAAAGCATGTCCTGAACATATTTGTCCTCTCTGCTTTAGATGAATCATGGCGGCTTTTGATATTTTTAGCTGATTAAAGTTAATACACTTCGATCAAATCTGCAATTTCTGTCATCATATGTTACATAGTCCCTAGAAAGAATAGTTCTGAGGGCCTAATCTTTCATAAATCTAGGCTTATATGTTAACATATATGTCACTTTTTACATTCTGTTTCAACTTTTCAGAGTGATTTGATGGAAACCCTTTCATGAATTTAAGTGAAGTACTTGAATAGTTTCTTTGCTTATGTATGACCTCTTCCAAAATAGGCTGATCATAAAATTGTAGTCTGGGTCACATTTCTGCCCGTTATTGAAATAATGAGAGTATTGACAAATTAGTTCATTTAGTTGTGAACTAAGTAGTTTCCTCTAGAAGAACACTTAGTAGTTTCCTCTAGAAGAAAATGAGAATCATGTACTTTACAGATTTAACAAGTATTTATGGAGTATCTGGTGAGATCCAGATAACTTTCATATATCACTGAAGCTCCGTGAATAATTTTCCTGTGAATAATCCATTAATATGTGGTCCCGACTGCAATATTTGAGAATGTTTAGTGGACTTAACATCAAGCACTTAGGAAGAACTGTAGTGCTTTTGCCTTTTATTTTTAGCTTTTAGAAAATGCATTTCTTTGACTAGAGATCATCAGGAGGAAAAAAGCTTTTTTGCTTCATCTTATTTGATGGTATACATTTTGAAATCAATAGACTGCATTAACTGCTTATTTGGTATTGTGAGTCATTAAACTTGAACAGTATTTGTAGCAGTCTTGAGGATACCCAGACAGAATTATGATTCTTAGAATACCCACATGCGTGCACAACACACACGTGCTGAAAAACCAGGTACAATATTAGGGTTAGATAACCTGAAGTTTCAAATTTAGATTAACTTTCCGCTCTCTGCTCAACATTTTTATATTTTTCTAACGATTCTGGGTCATTGCTCTGGCAATGAAAATTATTCTCAAACTTTGCTGAATTTCAATGCATGTTTTAAAAATACAAGCTTAGTTTCCCTTTGTGTGAACAATATTCTGCTGACTACAAAGTTCGTACATAATTTTCAATATAACTTATGTGCATATAAATTTACACACATGTCTGATTAACACTGTTAATAGTTCACATTTTGACGCACCGGTGAATCTACCTCATGAAGGCATATGTAGGAAGACGTTAAATTTGTGAGGAGGGAACAGGCAAAAACAGAGACAGAAGGCACTTCAAAGCACAAAGACTGAGAACCACAGACACCGAAATACAGCAGTGTGGAGTGGCTGGATAGCCCACACCCGTGAGGAAGAGGGCGGATCAGCATGGAGAAGCAGGCAGGTTCAGAACAGGACGGTTATGTATGCAGAGCAGGGGGCTCAGAGTTCCCAGAGGGCAACTATCCGACTTTCTATCGAGGGCTACCAGTATTAAGACTGCTAAAGAGGGATATGATATGGAACTGAAATAAAGTGCTCATCAGAGTGAAAAAGAAAGCAATTAGCTCAAGGGCTTTATAAAGGCATTAGAAAGACTGTGACACTTTTTTAAAAATGGAATTTGAGGAAGAGAGAATCAAAATTACTTCAGAGTATGGGATCTCACTGGTCGAAGGGTTCCGAGGCACAAGAGAAGGGACAACATTCAGATAGGAGATAGTTCATCCAAAAGCAAATAGGGACATGTTGAGAGAAACGTGGGCTGTTTGGTTTGGACGAAGTGCATAAGGAGAAGCGACAGGCCATGTAGTTGGCCATAAAGTAAAGCCTGATCATTAAGAGCTTTGCAAAGCATTTCTACCTAATCCTGAAGAGTCAGGGGGAGCCAATGGAAACATTCAAGGATTGGAAGGAAAGCTCCTGTTGGTATAGATCTCTCTGTGGTGGTTAAGAAGATGGGAAAAGATGATAATAAAGCCAAGAGGGATGTAGGAGGGCATTGCAATACTCAGGGTGAACAATGATACGAATCTGCTTCCAGAGAGTGGTTTTCTGTATACCAGGAGAGAACATTGACTCAGACCGTGTTGAAAAGAGGCCATTTACTTGATTTGGTACTTAATTATTTGGGGGGGAGGTGGTAAAGGAAAGGAAAAAAAATTTAAAAAGCACTTAAGTTAGTGATTACATCAATCTGTTCTATTTCTTGTTGAGTTCAATTCACATTCACCAAGTTCAGGATTATTTCTGCTCTGGGCATGCTACCTTGGTTGAATGCCTCATCAGAGCTTTTATTGTTCAGGTTCAAAACCTTAACTTTTGGGGGAAATACATGAGGAACTCTCCCAAACCATTTTGTTACCTATTTTCCAAGGTTTAAATAGCCAATTCGTTTCATGATTTGAAACACAATAACTCATCATTACCTAAACAAGCCCTGCAATTTTATGCAACTATGTCGTCCCCTCCCCAGTATTCCTCTTGTCTAAAAAACTCTTCTGTTGTCTCGCTCCATTTATTACCTGCAAAGTTATTGCAAATCACTTAATTCTATGTAACTTTCTGACCTCTAATTTCTCTGTGTGTAAAATAAAGATAGCAACATTTGTCCCTCATCTCTTGCATTTTTAAGACTTTTTTAAAGAGCAGTTTTAGGTTCACAGCCAAACTTAGGGGAAAGTACAGAGATTTCCCATATATTCCCTGCCCAATATCAACATCCCTCAACTAGATGCTACATTTGCTACAGTTGATGAACCTCGAGTGACACATCATTAGTACCCAAAGTCCATATTTTACATTAGGGTTCACTCTTGGATCTGCATTCTGTGTGTTTGGACAAAGGTATGATGGCATGTATCCATTCATAATAACATCATACAGAGTATTTTCACTGCATTAAATATCCTCTCTGCTCAGCTTCTTAATTTCTTCCCCTATCTGCCTCTCACACCCCTACCCCAGCAACCGTTAGTCTTTTTACTGTCTCCATAGTTTTACGTTTTCTAGGATGTCTGTCATATGGTTGGAATCACACAGCATGTAGGCATTTCAGATTGACTATTTCATTTAGTAATATGCATTTATGGCACTCTCATGTCTTTTCGTGACTTGATAGTCCATTTCCTTTTAGTTCTGAATAATATTCCATTATCAGGAATATATAGCTTATATATCCATCCATCTGAAGGATATCTTGCTTCCAAGTTTTGGAATTATGAATAAGTCTTCTATAAACACCTGTGTGCAGGTTTTTGTATGGACATAAGTTTTGTCTCCAAGAAATATGGAGGAGAAATATGGATATGAAATATCCAAATACCAAGAAATATGATTATTGGATCGCATGGTAAGAGTTATGTTTAGTTTTGTAAGAAACTGCCGGATGACTTCCGAAGCGGCTGGACCATAGTGAGTTCCCACCAGCAGTGAATGAGTTCCTAGAGTCCCACATCCTCCTTAGCATTTAGTG
Source organism: Panthera pardus (assembly GCF_024362965.1). NCBI lineage: Eukaryota > Metazoa > Chordata > Mammalia > Carnivora > Felidae > Panthera > Panthera pardus. Next base: position 3,366,070 of record NW_026527002.1, on the reverse strand, counting down.
TTGTCACTGTCTTGGGTTCTGGTCATTTTCATGGGTATGCTGGCATCACATTGTTGTTTGAATTTGCATTTCCCCAATAACATATGATGTGGGGCATCTTTTCATGCCTTTACTTTCCCTTTGCATATTTTCTGTGATGAGGTGTCTGTTAAGGTTTTTGGCCTATTTTTTTAGCGGGGTTGTTTGTTTTCTTATTGTTGACTTTTAAGAGCTGCATTTTTCTTTCTTCCTCTTTCCTCCCTCCCTCCCTTCCTTCCTTCCTTCTTTCCCTCCTTCCTTCCTTCCTTCTCCCTCCCTCCCTCCCTTCTTTCTTTCTTTCTTTCTTTCTTTCTTTCTTTCTTTCTTCTTCTTTTTCTTTCTTTCTTTCGTTTCTGTGTAACAATCTTTTGTCTTTTGCAAATATTTTCTCCCAGTCCATAGCTTCTCTTCTCATTCTACTGACATTATCTTTTGTAGCCATTAATTACTAATTTTAATGGAGTCTAGCTTATCAATTCTTTCTTTCACAGGCCATGCTTTCAGTGTTGCATTGAAAAATCATCACCGCACCCAAGTTTATCCAGGTTCTTGCCTCCGTTACCTTCTCAAATTTTTGTAGTTTTATACTTTATATTTAGCTCTCTGATCCTTTTGGGGTTGATTTTTAGGAAAGGTATAAGGTCCCTGTCTAGATTCATCATTTTGCATATGGGTGTCCAGTTGTTGCAACACCAGTTGTTGAAAAGACTCTGTTCTCCATTGTGTTGTCTTTGCTTCTTTGTCAACATCGGTTGACTGTGTCCCTTGGAGTCTATATCTGGGCCTTCTGTTCTGTTCCATTGATCTGTCTATTATTTTGCAGTACCACACCATCTGAATCACAACAGATTTCGCTAAGTCTTTAAGTCAGGCAGTATCAGCTGTCTAACCGTTCTTGTTCTTGAACATTGCATCGGCTATTCTGGGCTCTAACTCTTTGAAGAAAAAAAAAAAAATCACAAAATAACCTGCTAGGATTTTGACTGAAATTGCATGGAATCGAAAGATCAAGTTAGGAACAATAAGCTTTTGACAATATCAAGATTTCCTATAGATGAACATGGAATATCTCTCCATTGATTTAATTCTCCTTTGATTTTGTTCACCACAGTTTTGTAGTTTTCCTCGTATAGATTCATATACATATAATATATATTATATACGTATATTCATTCATACTTGCTGTTATCACTTACTAGTTACACAAATATTTTGTCGATTCTTTTTTATTTTCTACATAGATTATCATGCCATCTGCAAACAAAGCAGATGTTTTATTTTTTTCTTCCTAATCTATCTTTTCTTTTCTTTTCTTCATTTTAGCAAGCCATTGCTTTTGATAATTTAAGATATGGTTGTCATTCAAGACAGTTACAATGCCAGACATAAATCCTGACATTTTTTGTTCTTTGACTATAATCTTTTCCTTTCCATCACCACTTAATTATCTTATTCTTTTTCATCTTTTTTAACCCTTCTAATTGTATTTGTCCATAAATCCATTCAGCATATATTTGCATTCCTCCCCAGACTGAGTTCTCTGTTCATCCATACCAATTGTGTTTTTCCCAGTCCCAGAAATTCCTGCTGTTTTTGATCTCCAGCTGTTCTACCTTATGAATTACCAGCACTCAATAACTTCAATTTAACTAAATGTAAAGCTTTTTCTTCCTAATGTGTCAGACATCCCTGGAGAAGTTAATAATTTGTGCAAAGGAGTCTCGATGCAATTGGTTTGGTTATCAGGACCCTTAGTACCTCTGATCTACTTTGCTATCTTTCTACGTTCACTGCATTATATACATTGCAGATTCTCTGGCTTATGTAGCAGTCATCTTATTGATCTCACACAACTGGATAATCCTGTTCCTTGTAACATCTCTCCCATAGTTTGTCTTTCTTTAGTTTGTGAATCCTGCCTTTCTTTATGTCATTCCGAAAAGATACTCTTGAGTTCCAACTCTTGAATATATCTGGTACCTTTTGTTAAAATTTTAGGGGTTTAGGAAATATATCTTTTTTTTAATTTTATCAATCAGAAATCTTTTATCTACACCTAAAACCTACTGGAATATGCTCTTTTAAGGGTTATTGCTTACTCATTTTTTTTCAATTTTCTAGAGATACTCAAGTTCACTGGGACTCTATCTTTCTCTGGTTATAGAAAATGTTAAAATGTAATTGTTAGGTTTGTGTCATTGAAGTATCAATAAGTATGTCATAAACGTGAGAAATGAAATAAGTAGGGAATATACGACAAGATAACTTTCCCTAGGCTGAAAAAACTATGCAAAGTTGGTCCAGAGTCATCCAAAAGAAGTTTTAGCTTTTCCAGAGAGAGAGAGAGAGAGAGAGAGAGAGAGAGAGAGTTATCTATCATTTAAAAAAAAAAACAAAAAAAAAACACCTTATCCATTTTATTTATTTATTTATTTATTTATTATTTTTATTATATTTTTTTCTTTGAGAGAGAGAGAATCCAAAGCAGGCTGCACACTCAGCACAGAACCCGACATGGGGCTCTACCCCATGACCCTGGGATCATGACCTGAGCCAAAATCAAGAGTCAGATACTCACCAGACTAAACCACCCAGGCTCCTCAAGAGAGTTATATGTCTTGAAGAAGTTATTGCACTTTCTCCATTAACCCCACAGGACAATTTTGTAGGAAGAGGTATTAGAAGGGGTTATGGAGCGGACAAGATTGCCAGTTGACACACAAGCTAGACCCAGGCTATTGAAGGCTCCTTACCCCCTGCCCTGTCCTAGGAATGTACGTTCTGCCCACCATTCCCTCAGTGAGAACTGTTCCAGGGATATCACCTTGAGAAAGTAAGGTGTTGTTGAAACCATCTGGATGGTATGCATGACTGAACTCAATTAAAGCCTGCATATCAACTTTAAGATTCTGTTGGGTGGGTGCAGAGATCTATTCATTTTGCAGCCACCCAAGACAAACCTCATAAGTAAGTTCCTTTTCTTATTAAACCTGCCACCCACCAATTTGGAGTGGTCTTCCTTTTTCTTAGGTCTTTCCTTGCCCTTCATGTAAGGGGGCCAGTTTGTAAACCAAGGGTGAGGAAGTGGAGTATATATGAAGATTGTGCTAGACAAAGGGATACTTGTATGGCTCATGGATAGGTGAAATCAAGTAAGATCTTAATGTTAATTATTTTTTGAAAATCATAGGTTGTTCCTGGTTTACATGAAGCACAGTCCTTGTAGACCTGTTGGCCTATCTGTGAAAATGGAAGAGTCAAGCAGTTCAGTCACACTGGATCCATGTGTATGGGGCCCCATGTAACAGGAGAACAATGGAATAGGAAGGGTAATGATACACCCAAATGGAGCTACTTCACTTCTAGCCTCTCTGGTATTGACTCCTTCTCCTCAGTCAGTAACCATGACTTGACCATGATGTGCCTTGAATTTCATGTCCCTCTTTCCCCCCTCATCATGCTAGCATATCCTTTACACACTGTTTCCCTTTCTTTACTGTCAATATTCTTCTTATAACCAACTATTTTTCAATCCAATTCACTCCAGAAATGATTCCAGCCTATGTCACTCCAAAATTAATCAGTTTTGAGTCCTTTCAGTATTTCTTTTCTGTAGTTGGTACAACCAACCACTCTCTTCACCTTAAAACCCTGTTTACAATATATTCTGTTTTTATAGTATTATAGTTAGGCCTTTTCTTCCCACTATTTATCTTTTCTATTTTATGCAATCACCTGTTCCGCTTCCTCCTGAGATCCCCTAAACTATACATTCCTAGAAAGTCCCATCCTTCAATGAGCAATCATGAACTGAGTGTAGACTTGAGCTACATTCATATTTGTCCTTATCATTACAATTCATTTGATAAGACTCTTGCATGGTGAACGAAAGTTCTCACAATCCTCATCCTTGTTCTCTGCTTGGATACTAAACTTCATATATAGATGCCTAAAAAAAATGGCACCAACTCAAATATCCTCACCTCAGAAGAAAAAGGCTGAGCACTCTCAGAAAGGCAAGAGTGATTCTGCTGGAATCCATTTAGAAACCCATTGGAATTTCTAAATGTAACCATGTAAATCGAGAGACTTTATTTCACTACTATTGATTTCCATACTGTTTGAAAAGCATGCAGTAGATGATAGTCCTGCTCAAAAACAGAGAGATGGAATTCTTCCTCATTAAAACGAATTTAATAAGCATTTATTGAGTGCTTTTGAGCCATAAAGCATACTAAACACTGAATGATACATGGAGATAAATACTATTTTTCTAAAATTCAAATATATATAGTACATAATATACATATAAAATTATATACTCAATATATTCAATTTTCTCATATAAGGAAAATTAAGCATAATTAAAAATAGACAAAATTCCCACAACCTCTACTTCCCATTCTAATACCCCAACATTACAATTTTCTGCAACATTATGACACTTCAGAATTGAAATCTGATATATATATTTCTAAATCAGGGTCATTACCATAGATGAACATAAACTGTTCTATCACTGATAAAACCATTGTGACGTTTTAATTCATGCCTACACAGTAGTAGATGACAGTGACACAACTTTGTTGCAATTAAATATGAGAGGTATTTTATCACTGAAGTTAAAATTATGGGCCTTGGCAAAACCAACTTACAAATAACATCCCAGGTTTTGAACCAAGATAAATAATTTCCTATATTTGTCATCATTGGCCAGTAATTTATCCTTTTTTTTTTTTTCTCCTCACTCTTGAAATTGCCACTGGCCTGTGAGCTCCTTCAGGGAAAGAAGCAAACACAACACCTCCTCTTACAGACATTAAATCAATATTTATTGAGTGAATGAATGAACAATAAATTAGCTCTTGAATCTGAATTGCTGTGCAATCCACTCTGAATAGTGCTATGTTTATAACTGCTTATTACTGTAATATTTATTGAGTGTAATTAATTCAATTGCTAAAAGCAGCTGATGTATTGTGGCACCATAAAAATAAAAACGTAGTGAGTCATCTGGACTCATCCAAACAAGTTATTTTTTCTCATAAATTGTTTTAGCTAAGTGATTCCACATCATGTAAATGTATAATTTTTTTAAAGTAAAACAAAACAAAACAAACACATGTATTAAATATATATATCATTAATAGAAATATTAAGAGAGTTGTTAAAGCAGAAGAAAAATAAAACCAAAAGAAGAAACAAATAAAAACAGGAAGATAAAAAGTAGGATGCATTTGAAGAGTTACATGAAAATAATAATATAATATCTTGAGTAATTTAAAATACATGTATAATTAAAATCATATCAGAAATATGTCCATCGATAGGAAAGGAAAAAAGGAGTTAAAGTGTTCTAAGTTTTTAACATTTTCTTAAGAAAGAAAAATTAGTAAATGGTATTAAACTCCAATAACCATGCGTGTATGGTACTACAGTCTGAATGTTTGTGTCCTCTGCTTCCCCATGCCCAAACTTTACATGTTGGAATCTTAATGACTAATGTGATGGCAGTGGTAGGTGGAACCTTTGGGAGATGCTTCAGCCATGAGAGTGGAGCTCTCATGAATGAGATTAGTGTTTTATAAAAGAAGCTTCCAAGAAATCCCTAGCTCCTTCCACCTTGTGTGGACACAGAGAGAAGACGACATATTTGAATGAGGAAGAGGGCCTTCATCATAGAATTCTACCATGATGGTAACTTGATCTTGGATTTCCAGCCTCCAGAACCGTGTGAGAAATAAATTTCTGCTGTTTATAAGTCACCCAGTCTGTGGTATTTTGTTATTGTAGCTTTGATGGACTATGATATATGGTGTAATGTTTAGGCAATAACTAAAACAAACAAAAAAGGATATATATGTGTATACACACACACACACACACACACACACACACAGATATATATGCCAATATTATGGAGGAAACAAAAATAATAAAAAAAATATAATTGTTCCAAAAATGTTTTAAAGATAAAGGGAATAAAATACAGAAACTAGTGTGTTGAGACAAAGAACTCTCTTCTTGAATATAAATAAAACTGTCAAACCTGAACAGTAAAAAAATAAGTTAATTACAATATAGTCAAAGGACAAAAGAAATTTCACCAGAAAGGATTTTGTGGACAAGGAAGCACATGAAAAGAAGTGCAACATCATTAGAACACACAAATTCATGTCGCAAAGATACATTGCTACATACCTATCAGAATGCAAACTAAAAAGATGGCAACAATACCAAATATTGGCAAAGAGGTAGAGAATCTAGATCCTGCATGCAATGCTGGTGGGAATTTAAAATGGTACAGCCATTCTAAAAAACAATGTACCTATTTCTTACCAAACTAAATATACTGTTAGCACACAAGTCAACAATTGAGCTCTTGAGCATTTCCCCAAAGAAACGAAAATGTATGTTCACATAAAAATGTATACACAAATGTTCACAGCATTTTAATTTAGAATAGCCCAAAATTGGAACAACCCAGATATCCTTCAAGGAGTGAATATTTTAAATGTAGTATATCCATACCATGGGATACTATTAGAAATTAACAACAAATGAGCAGTAGAAAAATGCAACAACTTGAAAGAAGTACTAGAGAATGATGCTGAGTAAGAAAATTCAATCCATTAAGTTTACAAAATGTAAGATTCCATTTAGATAATATTCTTAAAATGACATAATAATTGAGGTGAAGAACAGATTAATAAGTTGTCAGAGGTCAGGGACATGCTGGGGGAGGATGAATATGACATGGTTACAGAAAGGTAACAGAAAGGTTCTTACAGTTCTCTTGGAGCAATTCTTGTTTGCGACTATGATGGTGGATAAGAGAATGTGAACGTGAGAACAAATTCTGTAGAATTACACAACACACACACACACACGCACACACACACACACACACACACGTGAATTCTGAATGAGTGGTGGATTTTATCCATTTCCTGAACGTGGTATGGGACTACAGTTTTGCAAGAAGTTACACCATTTGGGAAAATGGGTAAGGGGTAAAGAGAATCTCTATTTCTAACAACTATATGTGAAAATGCAGTTATCTCAAGATAAAGTGTTTAATCATAAAAAGCAAAAAAATGAAAGTGTTGAACAGAAAACAATACTAAGATGGTAGATATAATCCAACTAGAAGATCAAGGTTGTTATTTTGAATTAAAAAAAAGAAATACAAGAAAAAATATATACAGCTTAGAAAGGACACATTTTGAAGAGTAAGACTAATCAAAGTTGAAAGAAATGGATAAAAGAATATATGATGTAAATATTCGCCAGTAGTTCTTTGGTGTAATTCTTGAAAACAAGAAATAGTTTCAGAGATATAGGATATTTCATAATGATAAAAGGGTGATATATCAAAAAGTCATAAAGTTCTAAATCTATTTATATCAAATAATATAAAATTCAATGTATACAGTAAATATTGACACACTAAAAGAAGAAACACACAGAGCTGCCATCACAGTGGGAGACTGAAATGCTCTCTCTCAATATCTCATTTGAAAGAATGTGTGCTGTCATTTTCTTTAGTGCAGTATCATACATATTTTAACTAGGTCATATTTTTTCATTAAGGGTTCTGATCCTCCGTATCATTAATGGTGTTATCATTAATAGTGTTTTTGTCTGTTTATTGCATGAGATATTGAGAGAGTGCTGACTACATATATTAGCAAAGAAAGTCTGAAAAATTAACGATCAAACCAAAGGTTGCCAAACTATGGCCTATAGATCAAATGTAGCCTGCCACCTTTTTTTATAAATAAAGTTTTATTGGAATCCAGCCATACCCATTCATTTATATAATGTCTGTGGCTGTTTTCATGAAACAAAGGCAGAATTCAATAGTTGTGCCAGAGATATTAAGGCCTTTCACGGCCTAAAATATTTACTATACCACTTGTTACAGAGAAGTTTCTGGACCCCTAGAACATCCAACTCAAGAAACTAGAAGAACAAAAAGTCAAGCCTAAGAACTTATGGAATGAAAGCAATCAAGAAAGAAGCAGAAACTCATTATTTATAATACATACACATAATGAAGAGCTTCAACAAAACCCCAGATTAGGCTTTTGAAAAAATAAATGAATAAAAGTTACAACCCCATGGCAAAAACGACCAAGACAAAAAGAGAGAAAAATATTCAAGAATGAAAAGGACATCAGGTAGGATCTATGCTTATTTAAAAAGATAATAATATGAGAATATTATCAAGTACACGAAGATAAACCTTGCTATCTAAAAGAACTATACAATTTCCTTGAAAAAAATAACATTAAAACTAAGATAAATAAACAAAACCCAATAAAACCATATCTATTAAGGACACTGAATCCATTATAGCAAGTTAGTAGCAGAGTCAGGGCATTAACTGGATGTCTTTTATCATCAGATCCATAAATGTTTGAGTTACACTATTGGGGTTTTTTTTTAGTTCTTCTTGCTACCATTAGAAATGTGCTGCGAATAAAAATCATAAGCCATATGATGTTAAAAGTTTGGTTGCAGGCCTCTTTTCAGTGAACAGAAAATCAGAACTCACTGGTGTGAACTCACCGACTCAAGTCTGTCCCAGGCACATACTGAGAGAAACGTGAATGAAGCAGTGGGATCAGCCTAAGGTCACACCATCGTTTTTCCCATCTCAAGCCTGGAGATGTTGGCCAGGACGAACATGACAACGTGTCCTGAAAGAATACAAACAATCAGTACTGGTTTTTTCTTTTTTTCTTTTTTTTTTCATTTCTGTGTTTTGAGTTCCTATGTTATGAACACTTTCCATTTGATGGATCGTTTTTTTCCCCTAAATAATCAAAAGACATTTATAGAATGCCTTAGAAAGGAATCCATATTCATGACCAATAAATTTGTATTTTCAACTTCCTTATTAATGGAACTATATAAGAAAATGAGGAGGGAATAATGGAAATGAAGAATGGCAGGGAAAGCCTATGAAAAAATGGAGTGGGGAGAAGGGAGAAAAAAATAAAAGGGTGACAGAACTGAATTCATTCAGGAATGGAAATATGGGACAAGTTACAAGGAAGTAATGAGTGACAAATATAAGAATAAGTTGTCGTTCATTCAATTACCCAATATTTTCTGAGTATTGGCTAAGCTCTAAACAGTGTTATACATGCTCGTAATTTATCAGTTACTTGTAAATATTTTTGAGTAGAATGAATTTCTATAAAACAACTTTTAAAAACTACTCAAGGAAATCTCTGTCCAGCGTTTTAACTTCAAGTTTATAAAGTGTTTGTATGTTCTTATATTGTTTTAAAGTGATGTTAAATCAACCACTGCTGGTTTAAAATTACATGTATTTTAAGTTTCATTAAAAGTCTGGGTCTTTTGGGGTTCCTGGGTGGCTCAGTTGGTTGAGCGTCTGACTTCAGCTCAGGTCATGATCTCGCGGTCCGTGAGTTCGAGCCTCACGTCGGGCTCTGACAGCTCAGAGCCTGGAGCCTGCTTCAGATTCTGTGTCTCCCTCTCTCTCTGCCCCTCCCCGACTCATGCTCTGTCTCTGTCTGTCTCTCTTTCTCTGTCCTCTCTCTCTGTCAAAAATAAATAAACATTAGAAAATTAAAAAAAAAGAAGTTTGGGTCTTTTTCCTTATGTATAGAAGAGACATATATTTGAATAAAATTTGGGCTTTTCACACTTGATGATGATCCACGCTTCTTTCATTATTTCAGCTTTACTTTAAAATTTCTTCCTGGCAGCAGTACCTGGAATAATGTTGATATTTAAGTTTGCATGGATTGTAAGGGCCAAGGCATGATCTGATTTCTTTATATTCTATAGGTTCTATAATTTTTGAGTGATGATGTTAGGAAATTCTATTTTAGTCTAGATTTTGAAACTCCATTAGTCTCAATATTATCATTAACATTTTTTTAAAGATATTATTTTTAAGTAATTTCTACACCCAACAGGGGGCTCAAACCCAGAACTCGGAGATCAAGAGTCCCAGGATCCCCTGACTAAGCCAGTCAGGCACCTCTAACATTTTAAGGTATTAATTTCTTCAAAATTGCTTCCACTGTTTTCACTAAAGGTCACATGCTGTTTGGCATTATTATGTTAATGCACCCACTGTGCCAGTAAATATCTACTAAATCCTTCCAGTTGTTGAGGACACTGGGTAGGAAGGCAAGGGCAGCCTTGCTAAGACCATCCAGTGAGGGGCCCCCTACTGGTGACTGGTCTCCAAGACACCTAGGTTTTAATGCTTATCTTGTGACTGCAAAGGCACAAACGTAGGTTTCATGTTAATCCTGCTTCTGGCCTTGATGTCTCATGTTATAGACGGTCACCACGTGAAACGAGGTCAGTTAGGTGGCAGTATACAACAGGGTGACGAAGGCTCAGCCTCTGAATCAGAATCAGATCACCTGGGTTCCAAAATGCCAATTTCCCGACTGACGAGTCCTTTAACCGAGGAGCAATTTATTTAAATGATCTGTGTTTTATTGTGCCTATCTCCAACGATAAGCTTATTAAAAGGCTCCTCTTACAAAAGAAAAACCTAAAGCTTTTTTTAGGCCCATTAAATTATTGCTTCCCCACCTTTTCTGCATGAAGGCACTCGAAGAAATAATGATCCTGAGTAACATACTAGGGTACGTAGACTAGGTTTCTGTGGTCAGAGCAGACCATAGGGAATGAGAGTGTCCCAGGGTCTACCAATGACTATTAAGCACATATCAGAGTATGTCTGGAACCCACTCACAGGACCCCATGCACATGGGGCTCTCCTGAGAAATTTTACAGTAAATAATTGACCCAAGTCAGCCAGGCTGCAAATGACAGTGCTAGGCAGATCCATTCAGACCTACATCTTTACGATTCTAGGGCCATCACATCTCTCATCGCACAACATTTACCAGTCATACTTGCAAGTGAAACTATGCAAAGAATAATTAGGACTTTTGTCATGATTATTTCACTCTTTGGCTACATGATTCTAGGCAAATTATTTAAAGATGATGGTTCCTCTTCTTTCTTGAAAAGTACAAATAGTTGCCCTCACTTTATATGTTCCTCAAACAAATGACATAGAAACCGTAACAGAACATAATGACTGAAGCGATGGATTATTGAGGACAATGGTAATCACCAACACACGAGTATGGGAAGTTTTACAAATCATGTTTTATATGACTTCATAGTCTTCTATGAACATATGAAATGAAATATTTCAAGTATGAAAATACGTGTGAAATTTGACACGTCTTTGATGTAGCACTGCACCTTGATACTTTCATGAACAAAGTTGTCATTGTCACTTTCTTTTATATTGCCTCCTTATAAAAAATATGAAATAAGTCAGTCCCACTTCAGCTACTGAAACTTTCAGTTTTAATTTCATTTTATAGATCTTTTATTTATAATGGAATATACAGTGCTCTTTGAAGATTATTTATCTTTATTTAATTGAGAAGGTTGAATAAAATTTTCTTTCTAGTTTTTTCTTTAACAGTAGTCTTAGGGTTGTTTTTAATTACATATGAGCTAGAACCAACATTTTTTTTAATTTCAAGGATCAGAACTACTTTTCAGGAGCTTTGTTCTTCAATGTCAAGAATGTTGTTTCTTAGAATATTAATAATGTGAATGGAAAAGTAATATTTAGATATTCTTTGCCTTAAAATAGATTCTTTTCCCCAAAGTTAACACATTTTAAAGTATATTGCCATGCAATTGCCACTCAAGAATAGCATCATACCAAAATAGAATCGAATACAGAGCAAAATGCTGATCTGGATTTTGTTAAGGACTTGGCGTAAAAAAATATTCATTAAAGGTATACAGTTATGAAAAACATTTCTCAGAATTTGGTTAGCTAATTATCTGAATTTAAGTCTTCTGGTGGACACAAAACAAATTCTTTTTTTTTTTTCATATTGGCTGGCAAACCAAAGGACTCTTTTATCCCCTAAAATTGGTGACCTGGGGTCCTTAGAAGGACTAGACTATATTTTTAGTAAGAAGATGGGGTAATGTTAAAATATTTTCCCATATGCTTAAAATGCTGTTTCAGAAAACAAAATTCATGCCTACTTACTCAAAATTTGCTTCAGAGAATAATTAAGGTATAGAAATTAAAACAATGGGTTGCCTCGTCCAGGATAGACTTAAAGATTTAGACACATCAGAGAACTGAATGTTTTCCTTCAGGAGACTATTTATAACGTGCACACATTCTCTGGAAAATATGTCTCACAGTACATATTTCCTTCCCAGTTCTCACTGTTCATTTATTTACTGATGGGTCAGAAGAAAGCATACCTTTGACTGCTCCTAATTTTATAAATCTTTGAGAAGCAATATCCTGTACTCTCCACACCTTATAGAAGAGAAACACAGGATAGCACCCGGCTGGGTAAGTCGGTATGATCTGATCGGGCCTGAACCCTTATTCCATGATAGGCATCAGAACAAAATTTGGTTTGTGGTCCCTCAATGTTTGTTGAGCTCAATTAAGTCCGATATTCAAAGTCTCTAGCAGCCCTTCTCTCTGATATCAGAAGGCTATATCCGTTGTTCTTTTTCTGCTTCTATCATAGTTAATTTTATGCATTTGTCTATAGATCTGAATTTTAAACTTCCTGGGTCAGGAAACACAATTAACTTCTCCCCATGGTACCCAGAAAAGTGTTTCCAAAAAGTAGGTTCTCAGCAAAAATTCATTTAATTGAAACACATTGATTTTTTTTTAATTTAATGCACTCTATGTCAATTTACATATGTCTGGATCTTTATTCTCTAAAATCGTGGTAAGTATCATGAATTCGCTTGCACTTAAAGATCTTCAGGGATGTCAACATAATGTCCGACCCTAATGCTAAAAGCAAAACAAAAGGCCTCTTGAAAATGGAAAGACATAATCCCTGTAAGGAAAATTTATGACAATGTTTTTTTATTTTATATAGCTGCGTTTACTTGGAACAGTCATGTTATAGAATTACTGAGTGATTTTCTTGTTTTAATTATGCCTTTCTAAGGGACGACATAATAGCAAGCAACACCACACAGGCACAGTTCATGAAATCAATTTCATACATGTTTTTATGTATGTCAGTGGGATAAGTTAAAACCTGACTGATTCTTACCTATAGCGCACCCATGGTGACTTCTCTACTTCTCATTATCATAAAGGAATCCAAGGGTACAAGGACAAGAATTAGAATAAAAATATGACTAAACAGCTTCCTCCACTCTGAAGTCAAGGAGCTCTTCCTTCGTGTCTGAGGAGCAGAGCTAAAATGGGGACTTTGGGTCAATGAGATGAGGAGGGAAAGTTCTCAGGAGAAACCTGTGAGGACTGAGGGAAGCAGTGGATGAGACAGGGAGCAACTTCGCCAGAGATGGAGACTCCTGAAGAGAGGCCTCATGTTGTAGGCTGCAGCCATCCCCCGGGAGTGGTGATTCCAGATTCCTAGGCAGAGGGTCCTTACAAGAGAGGTCAGCAGTGAATGGGGCAGTTTGGGGGGCAGGTAACCAGCACTCACAGCAGCTGGGGGTAGTAGGTGCACCAGCCCAGTAAAGGGGACTGGAAGGGCATCAGAAGCACCAAGAGCATCTAGATCGTAAGGAAAGAAGGTGAGTGGTTCCAGAGGTAAGACATGAAGATTTGTTTGGAGACTGGAAGTCAACTAATTGAGAAGTGTGGTAATGGTGGCACAGAATGTATTTATTTATTTACTCATTAGGAAATCAATGTCGAAACTACTCAGATCTTGCCACCTTCTGAAGATCAGTGTTTTAAATGTCATCTATAATGTGACAATTATTTCTCTGGTAACAAAAATAAGAGAGGAGATCGGATTAAATACACCCAGATGTGCTTGGTTGATGCAGGTAGAGGTAACCCTTAGTCTTGACAAGGGTTCCTCTTTGGGAGCAAAGAAATAATAAAACTATAAAAGGACTCGAGTACCTAAGGCACGCAGGTAAAGAACAGTAGTGATGCAGTGAGGTACAATGAAGGTTGGAGATGCTCAAAAGGAGTAAAATGCCACAATTAGGGCAAGAATTTCAAGTGGAAGACGAATCATCCAAGTCAGAAGCTACAGGTGTTTTATAACCTAATATGCAGAATAGAAAAATAAATTCCTGCTTAATATCTGCTCTGCTGCTCTTCATGTTTGTGATCCCAGCTGAAAGTTCGACTCGCACGTAACCTGAGAAAACTGCTTTGACTTGAAGATGTGTGAACGTTTTGAAGGGTGAAATATAAGGAGTTCAAACATGTTTATTAAAAAACAAAACAAAACAAAAACAAACAAAAAAACTTGCTTGCCCCAAACTACAAGTGGAAAAGGAAATTTAACGTTTTATTAAATGTATATAAAACAAACATGCCAATTTTATCAGTGATTAAATACATGTGTAGTTTAACATTCATTATGTTTTAATATGATGTCAGATCTTTCTCGCTTTGTGTTAATTTCCTGGTATGCCGGCAGATCGTTAAGAAATCTTACCAAAAGGAAAATTAAACAGCTACTTTCAGCTAAATGATTTCAAGGGAAAAATGATAAAAATCATGTCAAATCATTTAGAGCATGAAATTACATATAATATGCACTATGATAAAATGATTACATGATGTTACGTGATCTCACGAAGTTAGTCTCATTAGCTTGCAAAAGGCTTAATGCAGACCTGAGAGGAGAAAAATGACATTAAAAAATAATTGACTGAGGCACGTGGGTAGCTCAGTCGGTTAAGCCTCCTACTTCAGCTCAGGTCATGATCTCATGGTTCATGAGTTCAAGCCCCAAGTCAGGCTCTGTGCTGACAGCCTGGAGCCTGGAGCCTGCTTCAGATCCTGTGTCTCCCTTTCTTTCTTCTCCTCCCCGGCTTGTGCTCTGTCTCTCTCTCTCTCTTAAAAACAAAACAAAACAAAAACAAAAACAAAAACAAAAACAAAAAACAAAAGCATCAAGAAATTTTAAAAAATTAATAATTGACCTATTTATTTTTTCCTGGTTTATCCTAATTCTTTGAAGTTTACTTATTTATTTTGAGAGAGAAAGAGCACACAAGCAAAGAAGGGTCAGAGACAGAGACGAGAGAGGGATTCCCAAGCAGGCTCCACACTGCCAGCACAGAGCTGCAGGGCTCGAACTCACTGCGAGATTTGTGAGGTGGACCAAGAGTCGGACACTAAACCGACTGAGTCACCCAGATGTCCCCTGGTTTATCCTGATTCTTAAAGGATGAAGCAAACAAGGACTTCAACTATATCAGAACAATGAGATTCAATAGCAGTTTTCGGAAAATAGGAAAATAGGAACACACACACACACACACACACACACACACACACACATATTTTCCGCCTTTCTTTGTGTTATCTCCTTATTAGTCTGAATATGCCTTGGCCATCTTACTGTATTGTTGGGATGATAGTTGAGATGCAACCCACTGTCACAAAGAGGAGAGGAGGTACCACTGCTCTGGTCACTTGGAGCACCTGCAGGAAAAAAAAATCACAACACCCCACTGGTCAGAACACCAAAATATGCTAGACTGCATTCTACATTGTATGTTTCCAGATCCTCGATAATACCATGAAATCAGTTACTAAAATACATTTTTACCTCACTTCTATGAAAGCCACAGTTTTGCAAGTAGGCTAAGTGACTAAAATGGGACCCTGAAGGATACCCATGTGTTTATCTTTGATTTCAGAAATGATGCGAAGCTTTATTAATAAAAGCATACAACCTTGTAGAACTGCTATTGAATTCCATTTTCCCAAGTGACCTATGCTTATGACCCATACTTACAATTGTGCAGAATTTGGTTCATCTACAAAGTTCCATTCACTGTCACGTTTCAACCTACTTGCAAATCATATTGGTAGTTATCATCATTTTCCATGATGCAAATAAAGTTTGCATGGGCTCTTTCTTTATAAATGTTCTTGGCATATGCTATAATTGGAAGTACCTTCACTGATGCTATCTAAATTGGTGAAATTGAAACTAAAGAGCTTCATATCAGATTCTCACGAGAAACCTAAGTATGAGTAATGGGTGTCTTAAACTCAGCTTTCACAATGCAGTAATTTTTACAGTCAGGATTAGAATACGTATTTCTTGATTTTTGATGAATTGCATTATTTGAAAACATTATACGTTTTGAAGGTGCAAATGTTGATAAATATGTACTATTGATATAATTGACTCCCAATTTTTATTTAAATCTTATACTTAAATTCAAACATGAGAGGTCCTAGGTGACACTCCTAACATTGACTAATGTGTTGAAAAAGGAAGTGATTTTGTTTTCCATTTTTATCACTCTAAAGTTCCATAGCTTTCCTGGTGCTAAGAAGAGGATCACAGGCTTTTCTCCAAACCAGCATGAATATAGTTTTTCTACTTTTTAAATCTTAAGGATTTCATACTTTGTTATAGCTAATTTTTCTTTTGATGTTTATCTGCATTTTCTCTTATGAGACACTGTTTTAATGCATAAACATTACTTTCAAATTTATATCCATTTTGAGCAGAATAAAATGATATGTCAAATTCTGTGACAGATCTAAAGCAGTCTTGTCAGTGATATTCCAAGATTTAAGCAAATGCACAAAAGAAAGGTACAAAGTTAAGGATCTATGCTTTCACCTTAAGAAGTTAGGTATGAAAGAGAAAATAAATCAAAGCAAATAGAAGATAGAAAACAATAAAAGTGAAGTGGAAAATAATAAGATTGAAACAAAAGAATGGACAAAATTAACCAAGACAAAAACGGGTTTTTTTGGAAAGATTAATAAAACCCATAGGAAAAGTGATGGGGCAAAAGAGTGAGAAAATACAAGTTATTGATATCAGGAACAAAAGAGGTAGTATTATTGCAAGTTGAGCAAGTCAACAAATCTTAAAAGGAATAATAAAATGATATGATGAATAACTTCATGCAATTAAATTCATAACTTAGTTAAAATGGCAAAAAAAAAATCTTGAAAAACATTTTACCAAAGCTTACAAAGGAAGAAAAGAGTATCAGAAAAAGTCCTATAAGCACTTAAGAGATTAATTCAGACAAAATAAAAACTATAATTCTAGGCTCAGATTGCTTCTTTGGTGAGTTTACTAAATGATTTAAGAAAAATATACTATTACTGTTAAGCAAATTCTTTGTGGAAATAAAGAGGAGTTACCACTGTACAACGTACATGAAAACATTAAAAACCCTGCCACCAAAATCCCACTAAAACATTAACAAGATGTATATATGGATATCCCTCATGAACATTTGTTTTCAAAAAAGTCTTAATATATTAGCAAATTGAAACCAGCAATAATTTTTTTTTTCATCACCATGTAGTGTTTATCCCGGGAATACAAGCTCAATTTGGCATTCCAAATAAATATTCAAAAATACACCATATCGATCTTGGAACATGGTGAAGAAGTGAGGGGACCCGCAGTTCCCTCCTCTCTCAATCAAAGTACTGTTGAAGCTAAAGGACTTTTAACTCTGAGAGTCGGGGAGGAAAAGAGACAGTCTCACGTCCAGAGACCCACCAGGACAACCTGACAATCATGCACCAGATGCATGATTGAGAACTGCGGAGACAAAATGAATGGAGGAGAGGGATCCTCTTCTGCGGAGCGACAAAGGGAAGAGAAAGAGCGGCTGGGGAAGCACAGGACTGTATCTGGGGGAGAGAAAAACCACCGACCCGGCGACAAAGACCCAATCCCTGACTGCAGGGCCTTTTCTGGACTGGGGCCGACTGTCCTGTTCTCCCACAAGTGGAGGAAAGGAGCCAGCCCGGTCTCGGTTGCTAGGTCAGGAGCGCCGTCTGCAGTGGGAGACAGTGGTCCCCTCCCTGGAGTGCTGTGGGACAGGACAAAGCCTGCTTGCAATAGCAGGCAACATGGACAGGTGTTTCCCCAGTACTAGGGGGTGGACTGGGGGTGGGGGGCGCAGAGCCAGAGTTTAAATCCCAGCTGAGCGCTGGGCATGGGAGTCGGCGGAGCAGGACAAACCCCGTCATTTGCATCCACACCACAGTGAAGATGGGTCGAACACAGTAGTTTGGGACATGCTATCCATGGAGAGGTTCCTGGGGACAGAAGGGGGCCCACAGTGGAGGTGGACCCGCCCACACCAAACCACGCCCCCTGGCGCTGGGTAACTGCCCATCTCCTAGAGCCGGATTGACAGGGAGGAACCAGACAGCCCCTCCTCCAGACCAGCACTGCTGCTTTGCCTGATTTAATTCTCAGACAATTCTTATTATGTAGATACATTCTTCCTACCTTTTCTCCTTCTTATCTCATCCCTCCTCTAGTCTAGTTACTCTGGTTGTTGGTTGCTAGTTTGTTTAAGCAGACATATTTAATCCATTCTCTTGATACATGTTCTACACCTCCTTCTTTATTCTCCTTCTCTCTCTTGGGGTTAAGCCTTAAAGTTTCTCTGTCTAGATAAATTATTTTATTTTTCTTTTTCCCTGCCTCCTCCTTTATTTTCCTTTCTCTCTCTCTGGATTAAGCCATATAGTTTCTCTGGCCCTTTTTTACTCTTTCTTTTCCCCGTCCCTGTCATGTCTCTCTTTGTATGGGATAAGGCCTCTTCCTTATCTGCCTCCACCTGTTGTTTACTTGTAGCTGGTGTTCCTGGTTTTTGTTTTTGGGATTTTTGATTGTTTGTGTGTGTTTGAGTGTTTTTGCTTTCTGTTTGTTTTTGTTTCTTTGTTTTACTTTCCAGGGCTACTTCAAGAACAAATCAAAGCACACTTATTGGAGGGTTCAAAACATCACTACAAGTAGGGAGATAAAGCAACCAGAGTCACAACAACAGAGAACAAGTAACACTCTCCAAATACACCTCCTGAAGGGCCAGGCCCTGGACAGTGTATGATCCCTCTTTAATATAGTAGTGTTTGAAGGAACAGGACACATAACAAGCTTTCAAAACACATAAGGGACAGAAAAGTAGCCAAAATGATGAAACGGAAGAATTCCCCTCAAAAGAAATTCCAGGAAGAAATGACAGCTAAAGAATTGATCAAAAAAGATATAAACAATATAACTGAACAAAAATTTAGAATAATAGTCATAAGATTAATTGCTGAAGTTGAAAAACAGCCCAGAAGACAGCAGAGAATCTATCATGCAGAAATCAAGGAACTAAAAAATAGTCATGATGAATTAAAAATTGCTGTAAACGAGGTGCAAAATAAACTAGAAGTGGTGACAGCCAGAATTGAAGAGGCAGGGGGAGAATAGGTGAAATAGAAGATAAAATCATGGAAAAAGATGAAGCTGAGAAAAAGAGAGAAAAAAATATTCTGGATCACAAGGGGAGAATTAGAGAACTAAGTGACTCAATGAAACGGAACAATATCTGTATCATAGGAGTTACAGAAGAAGAAGAAAGACAGAAAGGGGCCAAAGGTGCACTTGAACAAATCGTAGCTGAGAACTTCCTCAATTTGGGGAAGGAAATAGACATTGAAATCCAGGAGGCACAGAGAACTCCCTTCAGACATAACTTGAATCGATCGTCTGCATGACATATCGTAGTGAAACTGGCAAAATACAAAGATAAAGAGAGAATTCTGAAAGCAGCTAGGGACAAATGGGCCTTAACCTACACATAAGGTAGACACATAAGGGTAGTAGTTTCAATCTATCTACTGAAACATGGCAGACCAGAAAGGAGTGGCAAGAAATCTTCAATGCAATGAACAGGAAAAATATGCAGCCAAGTCTGTCATTCAGAATAGAAGGACAGATAAAGGTTTTCCCAAACAAACAAAAACTGAAGTAATTCATCACCACTAAAACAGCCCTACAAGAGATCCTAAGGGGGACTCTGTGAGTGAAATGTTGCAAAGACCACAAAGGACCAGAGACATCACTACAAGCATGAAACCTACAGACATCACAATGACTCTAAACCCATATCTTTCTATAATAACCCTGAACGTCAATGGACTAAATGCGCCAACCAAAAGACACAGGGTATCAGAATGGATAAAAAAACAAGACCCATCTATCTGCTGTCTACAAGAGACTCATTGTAGACCTGAGGACACCTTCAGATTGCAAGTGAGGGGATGGAGAACTACCTATTATGCTACTGGAAGTGAAAAGAAAGCTGCAGTAACCATACTTATATCAGACAAACTAGATTTTAAACTAAAGACTGTAACAAGTGATGAAGAAGGGCATTATATAATAATTACAGTGTCTATCCATCAAGAAGAGCTAACAATTATGAGTGTTTATGCACTGAATTCGAAGGCACCCAAATATATGAAACAATCACAAACCTAAGCAATCTTGTTGGTAAGAATGTGGTAATTGCAAGGGACTTTAATACTCCACTTACAACAATGGGCAGATTATCTAGGCAGAAAATCAATAAAGAAACAATGGCCTTGGATAATACACTGGGCCAGATGGACTTGACAAATATATTTAGAACTCTGCATCCCAAAGCAGTGGAATATACTTTCTTCTCCAGTGCACGTGGAACATTCTCCAAGATAGATCATATACTGGGTCACAAAACAGCCCTCAATAAATATAAAAGAATTAAGATCATACCATGCACACTTTCAGATCACAATGCTATGAAACATGAAATCAACCACAGGAAAAAGGTTGGAAAACCTCCAAATGCATGGAGGTTAAAGAACATCCTACTAAAGAACGAATGGGTCAACCAGACAATTAAAGAAGAAATAAAAAATATATATTGAAACAAATGAAAATGAAAACACAACAATTCAAACCCTTTGGGATACAGCAAAGGCAGTTCTAAGAGGGAAATACATTGCAATCCAGGCCTATCTCAAGAAACAAGAAAAATCCCAAATACAAAATCTAACAGCACACCTAAAGGAACTAGAAGCAGAACAACAAAGAAACCTCAAAAACAGCAGAAGAAGAGATATCATAAAGATCAGAGCAGAAATAAACAATATATAATCCAAAACAAAACAAAACAAAGCCAACAGTAGAACAGATCAATGAAACCAAGAGTTGGTTTTCTGAAAAAATAAACAAAATTGATAAACCTCTAGCCAGGCTTCTCAAAAAGAAAAGAGAGAGGACCCAAATAGATAAAATCATGAATGAAAATGTATTTATCACAACCAATCCCTCAGAAATACAAGGAATTATCATAGAATACTATGAAAAATTATATGCCAACAAACAGGATAAGCTGGAAGGAATGGACAAATTCCTAGACACTCACACAATACCAAAACTGAAATGGGAAGAAATAGAAAATTTGAACAGACCCATAATTAGTGAAGAAATTTAATCAGTTATCAAAAATCTCCCAACAAATAAGAGCCCTGGACCACATGGCTTCCTGGAAATTCTACCAGACATTTAAAGCAGAGATAATACCTATCCTTCTCAAGCTATTCCAAAAAATAGAAATGGAAAGAAAACTTCCAGACTCATTCTATGAAGCCAGCATTACCTTGATTCCTAAACCAGAGAGGGACCCCACAAAAAAGGAGAACTACAGGCTAATATCCCTGATGAAATTAGATGCAAAAATTCTCAACCAGATATTAGCAAATTGAATTCAACAGAATATGAAAAGAATTATTCACCATGATCAAGTGGGATTCATTCCCAGGCTGCATGGCTGGTTCAATATTCTCAAATTAACCCATGTGATACATCATATTAATAGAAGAAAGGATAAGACCCATATGATCCTCTCAATAGATGAAGAAAAAGTATTGACAAAATA
This sequence comes from Panthera pardus, assembly GCF_024362965.1. NCBI lineage: Eukaryota > Metazoa > Chordata > Mammalia > Carnivora > Felidae > Panthera > Panthera pardus. The sequence continues at coordinate 3,344,278 of NW_026527002.1, read as the reverse complement.
CAGCATCCTTTCTTAAAACCCTCAAGAAAGTCAGGATAGAAGGAACATACCGAAACATCATAAAAGCCATGTCTGAAAAGCCTACTGCTAATATCATCCTCAATGGGGAAAAACTCAGAGCTTTCCCCCTGAGGTCAGGAACACAACAGGGATGTCCACTCTCACTGCTGTTGTTTAACATAGTGTTGGAAGTCTTAGCATCAGCAATCAGACAACAAAGTGAAATCAAAGGCATCAAAATTGGAAAAGAAGAAGTCAAACTTTCAGTTTCACAGGTGACATGATACTCTACATGAAAATCCAAAAGACTCCACCAAAAGACTCCAGGAACTGATACATGAATTCAGCAAAACTGAAGGATACAAAATTAATGTACAGAAATTAATGTACAATAAAATTGCATTTTATACATTAATAATGAAGCAACAAAAGGGAAATAAAGAAACTGGTCCCATTTACAATTGCACCAAGAACGATAAAATACCTATGAATAAACCTAACCAAAGATGTAAAAGATCTGTATGCTGAAAACTATAGAAAGCTTATGAAGGAAATTGAAGAAGATACAAAGAAATGGAAAAACATTCCAATCTCATGGAAAGGAAGAATAAATATTATTAAAATGTCAATACTACCCAAAGCAATCTACACATTCAATGCAATCCCAATCAAAATTCTTCTTAAAGCTAGAACAAGCAATCCTAAAATTTGTATGGAACCACAAAAGACCCCAATTAGCCAAAGTAATATTGAAGAAGAAAATCAAAGTGGGAGGCATCACAATCCCAGACTTTAGCCTCTACTACAAAGCTGTAATTATCAGGACAGTCTGGTATTGGCACAAAAACAGACACATAGAGCAATGAAATAGAATAGAGAACCCAGAACTGGGCCCACAAATGTGTGGCCAACTAATCTTTGACAATGCAGGAAAGAGTATCCAATGGAAAAAAGACAGTCTCTTTAACAAATGGTTCTGGGAGAACTGGACAGCAACATGCAGAAGAATGAAACTAGATGACTTTCTTACACCATTCACAAAAAATAAACTCAAAATCGATGAAAGATCTAAATGTGAGACAGGAAACCATCAAAACCCTAAGGGAGAAAGCAGGCAACAACCTCTTTGACCTCAGCCACAGCAATTTCTTACTCAACACATCTCCAAAGGCAGGGAAATTAAAAGCAAAACTGAACTATTGGGATCTTATCAAGATAAAAAGCTTCTGCACTGCAAAGGAAACAATCAACAAAACTAAAAGGCAACCGACCGAATGGGAGAAGGTATTTGCAAATGATGTATCAGATAGAGGGTTAGTATCCAAAATCTATAAAGAACTCACCAAATTCCACACCTGAAAAATGAATAATCCAGTGAAGAAATGGGCAGAAGACATGAATAGACACTTTTCCAAAGAAGACATCCAGATGGTGAACACACACATGAAAAGACGCTCAACGTAACTCTTCATCAGGGAAATACAAATCAAAGCCACACTGAGATACCACCTCATGCTGGTCAGAGTGGCTAAAATGAACAAATCAGGAAACTACAGATGCTGGCAAGGATGTGGAGAAAGGGGGACATTCTTATACTCTTGGTGGAAAGGCAAACTGGTGCAGCCGCTCTGGAAAACAGTGTGGAGGTTCCTCAAAAAGTTAAAAATAGAACTACCCTGTGACCCAGCAATAGCACTACTAGGAATTCATCCTAAGGTTACAGGAGTGCTGATTCATAAGGCACCTGTAACCCAATGTTTATAGGAGCATTTTCAACAACAGCCAAATTATGGAAAGAGCCTAAATGCCCATCAACTGACAAATGGATAAAGAAGATGTGGTTTATATATTCAATGGAATACTACTTGGCAATGAGAAAAAATGAAATCTTGCCATTTGCAGCAATGTGGGTGGAACTGGAATATTATGCTGAGTGAAATAAGTCAGTCAGAGAAAGACAGACACCATATGTTTTCACTCATATGTGGATCTTGAGAAACTCAACAGAAGACCATGGGGGAAGGGAAGGGGAAAAAATTACAGAGAGGGAGGGAGGCAAACCAAAAGAGAGTCTTAAACGCAGAGAACAAACCGAGGGTGGATGGGGGGCCGGATGAGGGGAAAGTGGGTGATGGGCATTGAGAAGGGCACCTGTTGGGATGAGCACTAGTGTGGTATGGAAACCTATTTGACAATAGATTATATTCATAAAAATATAATAAAAAATAAAAATACACCATATCAGCAGAATAAAAAAAAAGATTAAAAATATAATCTTTCAATGGGCATAAAAATATTTGTGACAATTCAACATCAACTTATGTTAAAAAGGAAAAGAAAAATCATCAGTAACCTAGGAATAAAAGAGCACTTCTTCAACCTAAATAAAAGGTATAAGTGAGCACATTTATGAATGCCATGCTTAACAGTAAAAGACTGGAAATTTTTCCTAATATCTTGAGCAAAAGAGAGATATCTGCTCTCAAGACTTTGCCCAACATTTTACTGGAAGTCCTGGCCATTAAAATAGGCAAGAAAAAGAAATTTTAAAAACACAGATTGTAAAGAAAGAAGGAGAATTCAATATTTGCAGATAACATAACTGTATAAGGTGAGCGCCTATAAGAATAGACAGAAAGTCCTACCTGAACTAATAAGAAAATTAAGCCTATGATGCAGAATATATAAATGTATATCTATGTGTTAGCAACAATATATGGGCACTAAAATTTTTTTAAATGCCATTTATGGTAGAATAAGAAATGCTTAGAAATCAGTTTAATGAAAGATATGTAAGACTTTCTCACTGAAAATACTAAATTGTTGCTGAGAAAAATGAGAACGTAAATAAATAGAAAGTTATGTTCATGGACTTACAGATTTCAAGTTGTTAATATGTTAATTCTACAAATTATCTATAAATCCGACTTCATCTCGTGGAGAATTGTAACTGGATTTTATAGAAATTGACATGCTATTTCTAAAATATATGCAGCAATGCAAAAGGTATAGAATAGCTAAATAATAATGAACAATTGCAAAATTGGAGAACCTGTCCTAGGAGATTAACACGGCAGCTAAGGTGGAAGGATGAACACAAAACTTAATGGAAATAAGAAAGTAATTTCTTGATTCGAAATTCCTAGCTCAGACACAAGATAGTAATTGGTATAAGATGGACTCTAAACCTCAACATAAAGGCCAGTGTCATTAAGCTCCAGGAAAATGTCGGGGAGTCTCTTTGCAACCTTGGGGTAAGCAAGTATTTCTTAGAGAAGATACGGAAAACAATAACCATATGCAGTAAGAGCAGCCACAAAATGGTAAATTGGAGTTTGTCAAAATGGAAAACTTCTGCAAACCTAAGACACCTTTAGGGAAAACATAGTTATCCATAGACTGAGAGAAAAGTGTTGTAATACATGAGCTGACAAAGATTATGTACAGAATATTTTCTTAAACTCCTGCACTACAATAATAGAAAGATATACCAATAGAGAGATGGGCAAAATTTGAGCACACGCATTACAAACTAAGATATGCAGATCTCCAGTAATATATGCAAATGGTACATGATAAGGAGCTAATCATAATTAGTCTTCAGGGATATGCAAAGTACTAGTATAATAAGACACCACTCTACACTCGATAGAATAGCTAAAAAAAATCTTTGACCATAAAATATTGAATTAAGTGTAGAGCAGTCAGAACTCTGATACATAGCTGGAGTGGAGATAAAGAGGTTTTTAAATAAACGTTCTCTGTAGAAATGCTTTTTGGCAGTGAACAAGTTAATTATACATCTACCTGGTGACTGAGCAACCCCACTCCTAAGTTCTTCTGGTAGTGAACATAAAATTGGGAGATTTCCAAAGCCTCATACAAGAATGTTCATAGTAGCTTTATTTATGATGGCAAAGTACAGGAAACAAGGTCCCTTATCTATCAATCAGAGAATGATTAGCAAACTTTATTCTATTTATCTATTGGAATATTCACAGCAATGTGAATGAGCAAATGACTGAAATTTAAAACACAAGTGATTTTTCATAGTGAAAGAAATTAGACATAAAAGAGTAAATACAGTATGCTTGTGTTCTAAAAAAGTTCTACAAGAAAGAAAAGGAATATATAATGATAAGAAATTAAATTAATGGTTGTTTCTTGGGGTGTTATTTATTGGGAAGGGCCATGGAGGAACCCTTCTGTGATTTAAGGGCATGTAGATTAAGCAATCCAATTGTGCATTTAAGATCTTTGTATTTCATTGCATGCAAATTATGCCTCAGTTAAAAGATGTATTCTTCTTTGATTTTTGGCAAAAATGTTTGATAATGTTTTATTTCTTAATGTACAAATTGATACAGACATTTTGAAGTTAACTCTTATGAAAATTATTCCATTACTACCTAGACTGGTGCTTCCTTCCATGACAAGTGTAAATGCTTGTTTAGCAAGTCCAGGAGCCACATAGGATTATATCATTTTCTAGTTAGAGAAAGTATATTCATCAGATATTATGAATGAAATGTAATAGAAATATAGAATGTACATAATAGGATACTATTAAAATATTTATTTTTAAAATAAATAATGTGTCTCTAGTTATAGGCTAGAAAATAACTGTAAATGTGCTGAATACATTCTGAAACAGAACTAACATCTGTGGGAATGCAAGCTGGTGCAGCCACTCTGGAAAGCAGTATGGAGGTTCCTCAAAAAACTAAAAATAGAACTATCCTAGACCCAGCAATTGCACCACTAGGCATTTGTCCACGGGATACAGGTGTGCTGTTTCAAAGGGACACGTGCACCCCCATGTTTATAGCAGCATTATCAACAATAGCCAAAGCATGGAAAGAGCCCAAATGTCCATCGATGGATGAATGCATATAGAAGATGTGGTGTATATATACAAAGGAGTACTACTCGGCAATCAAAAAGAATGAAATCTTGCCATCTGCAACTACGTGGATGGAACTGGAGGGTATGATGCTAAGTGAAATTAGTCAGAGAAAGACAGCAATCGTATGACTTCACTCATATGAGGACTTTAAGAGACAAAACAGATGAACCTAAGGGAAGGGGAGCAAAAATAATACAAAAACAGGGAGGGGGACAAAACAGAAGAGACTCACAAATATGGAGAATAAACGGAGGGTTACGGGAGGGATTGTGGGAGGGGGGATGGGCTAAATGGGGAAGGGGCATCAAGGAACCTACTCCTGAAATCATTGTTGCACTATATGCTAACTAACTTGGATGTAAATTACAAGATAAAAAAATAAAACAAGTTAAAAAAAAAACAAACTAGCATCTGTCCCCTTTGCATAAACATTCATAAAATGCTGTGTGATATAAAAATATTTGTATTCAGGCAGAAATCCCAACTTTAAAACGAAATTATCAATTACTGTCAGGAAATAATGGTTTCGAAAATAAATATGATGATGCGAGCATTTTACCTATTCTTCATAAATGCTTACATGCGCAGTCTTCGTTCAGTGGGAGTTTGAGGAAAGCGGGCGCTCTTTTTAAAAATGACACCGTCAGGGTCACTTCTTCTCCAGCGTTCCGAAGAACCTGAACCTGAAACAAAAAGGAGTGAAAATGATACCATCGTCAGTATGTTCACGAAATATCTTATGCGATAGCAAAGACCTTGAAATGATTGGGTGTCTTTTCGCCTCTCTTTTTTGCCCTAGAGGTGAGAAACATTTTATTAAAATAGGGAATGAATTACATAACACTGTAGGAATACAGCCATCACCTCCTTTCTCTTCCCACCGTTTGGTGGTCCCCTGTTCGCTCAGAATGTCATCATCTTCCGTTCATATTCATAGATATCTCTTACGTGTACAGTCTCTATTAGGCAATATGAGAGATTATGACTTCTATAGGAAGGTACGGTGCTCGAGCCTCTATGCCATCAATTTAATAAATATTTATTGAACCTCTATTACGCACCCCCTTGGACATATAAAAATAAATGGCCCTGAAGATGTTGATGAAAGAGCTAATTCAAATTAAATAAAATTGCCCCGATTCACTCAAGCACTTTTGCAAAAACAACAACAACAAAACAAAGAAGCAAACAAAAACACACAAGAAACACATAGGTATTCCTTTCCTGTCATATCACCGCATATTTTATGCTTCCTTTCCCTGCAAACTTGGAATAATGGTCAAGACTGTTGTCCTCAACTCTCAACATGTTTCACATTGTAGACTAATGGGTTTACTTCTATCACTTACAGTAATGTCAATGCCTTAAAAATTATATCAAGATTCGTGTGAGAAATAGCTAAAGAAATACAAGAAGCTAAGGAGTTATTTAGAGCAAAGGTACCTAGAAAACATATAAATATGTCTTAATTTAAAAAGCTCACATCGACTGAGAGGGGAATTGCAACAATTAGTGAAGAGACGGCTAATGAACCTGGGAACACAGCTTGTTATTAAACATCCAGAAAAAACGCTCAACCTCCAGTCCTGAGAGAATTGGCTATCAAAATGATTTAGAATGACTTCTGGTCCCGAAATGAGGGTATGGGTTCAGCTCCCTTTGCTCCCCACCCAGGGAATATAAACACTCAAAAACTTGCAAGAGACAGCTGAAATGCAAGTGACCTCTGCAAGATCAAGGAAAAGGGAACTCAGTAGGGATCCCAGGATGGTAGCAACAGCAAAGAGGACACCAAGCAGCCAGCGGAGGAACTTCAACCCACTGCTGGATAAAGCATCCCTTTGTCCACTTAGTGGCACCAGGGGGGCCCGGGCTGAGAGAGCTCCTCCCACTTCCTCAAATCGCATCAGCAGGGAACAGTGAGAAATCAATCAGACCCAAGACGCCAGACAGGCTCTAAGAAGTATATTGTCAATGGAACCACAGCCTACAAAACTAGGCTAGGACCTTTGTGGTAGCGTGAATTCCTGCTAAAAAGAAAAAAAAAAATCTTATGGAAGAGCCACAGCCTCAACATAACAAGCAAAGTGGCCAGGATATAATAAAATAGCATGTCCCTCGAAGAACCAGGAAAATCACAACTTAAATGAGTAAAGAGAGCTAACTCAAACTAGATGAATTACATCCTGGAATTATCTGACAAGGACTTTAAAGCCACCTTAATAAAAATATGTCAACAAGAAATGACAAATTCTCTTGAATCAAATGAAAAATTATAAACTCTCAGCAAAGAAATACAAATTATGAAAATAAAAGGAAAATTGTAGAACTAAAAAATGTGCTAACATAAATTAAAAAAAAAAAAAAAAAGAACCTTACTGAGGACTCTAGGTGGCTCAGTCAGTTAAGTGGCCGACTTTGGCTCAGGTCTTAATCTCACAGTTCCTGAGACCGAGCTCCGTGTCAGGCCCTGTACTGACAGTGCAGGGCCTGCTTGGAATTCTCTGCCTCCCTCTCTCTCTGCCCCTCTCCTTCTCACACTCTCTGTCTCTCACACACACACTCTCTCCCTCTCAAAAATAAATAAACATTAAAATAATAATAATAATAACAAAATTGGCTCAGTAATACAGTGACGATGACACAAGACAGAATCAGTAACTTGATGACAGAACAGTAAAGTTTGCCCACTCTGAACAATAGACAAGATAAAGTCACACGCAGAAAAAAAGTACTATATTTCATCACATTGAAAGTAGGAAAAAAGCTTAAAAATGAATAAAATTAGATAATCATTTCTATAGATGCAAAGAAGCATTACAAAATACAGTTGATAGAAACTCAAAAACCTGAGTATACAAAAGAGTATCTTCATATCATAAAGAAGATATAATTCTTTTTTAGAAACATCATAATTAACTTCGATTTACTGAGACATTTCTCTCTGAGATCAGAAATGAGACAAAAATATCCATTATCTTCAGTTTTCCTCAATCTTTCTTCAGGTCTTCTCACAGTAAGGCAAGAAAAGAGCTAATAAAATGCATGAGCATTGAAAGAAGAAATGAAAGTTTTATTGTTCAGAGAGAAGATAATTTCTTTACTTATATTTTGAGAGAGAGAGAGAGTGTATGCACAAGTGGGGGAGGGGCAGAGAGAGAGGGAAGGACAGAATCTGAGCTGACAGGGGGCGTAAACTCATGATGTGAGCTGAAGTCAGACGCTTAGCCCACTGAACCACTCAGACACCCCAACATAATTTTGAACATAGAAAATCCTTGGGAATCTATAGACATTATTACATGAGATATTAGCAGGTGAGTTTCTAAGGGAGTTTAGCATGGAACAGTATAGACACAAAGCAATACCTTGTTAGAAAGAAAACCACAAGCCCCAAATGTAGTCACATTTGTTAGGCCTTCACCAAACCGGGGCCTAAAACCTAATCTAATTTCACTTGCAACCTCTCCCAGAAATGTAGTGAGGAATTTTCTGGTCAGGACTAAGGAGGTAATCTTCCTGCCTTCCTCCCTTCCTCCTTTCTTTCTTTCTTTCTTTCTTTCTTTCTTTCTTTCTTTCTTTCTTTCTTTCCTCCTCCTTTCTTTCCTTCTTTCTTTTTGCTTGCTTTCTTTCTTTCTTTCTTTCTTTCTTTCTTTCTCCTTTCATTCCTTCTTTCTTTTTGCTTTCTTTCTTTCTTTCTTCCTACTTTCTTTCCTTCTTTCTTTCTTCCTCCTTTCTTTCCTTCTTTCTTTCTTTTTTCTTTCTTTCTTTCTTTCTTTCTTTCTTTCTTTCTTTCTTCCTCCTTTCTTTTCTTTTTTTCTTCTTTCTTTCTTTCTTTCTTTCTTTCTTTCTTTCTTTCTTTCTTCTTTCCTCCTTTCTTTCCTTCTTTCTTTCCTTCCTTCCTTCCTTCCTTCTTTCCTTCTTGTTTCTTTCTTTCTTTCTTTCTTTCTTTCTTTCTTTCTTTCTTTCTTTCTTTCTTTCTTCTCTAGTTGTCCCTCCCCATATCTGCCTATAATAAAAATCCTTCCATCTTGTACAGAACCTTAGAGCTTCTTTCTACTTGCTGGATGGAAGGCTGCCTGATTCATAAATGGCTTAACAAAGTGAATTAGATTTTAAAATTTACTTGGTTACATTTTATTTTTGTAACAGCACAAAGGTCACCTGGTTTGATTGAATATCAACAAGCATAACATTATTTTTTAAATAATGGAACTCTATGTTATGTCATGGATCACTGGACATAATACTGCGAAGATATCAATTCTCTCCTACTTTTCTGTAGATGTAAGACAACCTCATTCAAGGTCCCAATGTTTGTGGGATTTTTTTTTACTCCATTTTGGCTTAGTGGGGACTTACGAGCTTGGCTTACATTTTCCATTGCCGCATAACACTGATATAATCATTATTATATCATTGTATTAGGAGTTTGTGAGTCAGTGAAATATATGGGATGGTGGAATGCAACAGGTCAATCCTTATATTCCATAGTAAGTGTACAACAAATAATATCTACTGCTAAATAACAAAATAACCATATGAGCATCTTAAGCATAAATACGAGAATAAACATGTATAAGTTAAATATGGTTGCCTCAGCAATCGGCAATGGGCAAGCTACTTTACATGTGTACTTCAATCTTGAAGTTTTTATTCAAATGTAATTGCAAAAAATCAGAACAAATAATTTTCAATTGTAAAATCTCACCCTAAAGAGATAATTTAGTTTTGCCTTTAATAAAAGATCAAATATGGCTATCTTTCGGCAATCACAAGTTCAAGTCCTTGACACAGACACATTTCTTAATAAATGCAAGAATATTCACTTTTTCAGTGAACAGGATTGAGATAATGTGTTTAAATTTTTCTGAGCTTTGCAAATATGCTTTGAATACATATTTAATCAGCCTGGTACTGTCAGGTTGGAAAATATAGGTTATACATCATGAGTAATGATGGATGTCATCTGGCTGCAAAATCAGAAATCTGCACCAATAAATCCAGCTGTCTTTTTCATTTTCATTCACATTTTATGATGCAAATCAAATGTGCATTTTGATCAGATCATGTATCAGCATGACTATTCTATCATGTCGCCTTGGGTATGTACATGAGGAAAGGGCAAGGGATTGGTAAAGGATGGTAATCAATAGGAACAAAAGTGGGGCAGGTATTAAAATAGATATTTATAGTTTTATTCTATTAAGCGATGACAAACCTAACAACTCAGTTTATGAACTGAATGTTTTTGAGTTCCACTCACCTGTTAGAAGGGAAACTTCATAAAATCATTTGTCTTCTTCACCCTTTCCTCCTTCCCCTTAGAGGATATTCTATCTAATATGAGATTTTCAAGAGGAATTTATCTATCTGCCACAGCTTTGGTATATGAAGTTAATTTTGCCCATAGCTGGGAAGTGGTTTGTATTTTTTGTTTTTTAAAGACGATTTTTATAGAGGAGTTTAAGGTTTACAGCAAGATTGTAGGGAAAGCCCAGGGAGTTCCTGTATTCTTCCTGCCTCCACACATGCACAGCCTTCCCCATCATCAACATCCTCTACCAGAAGGGTACATTTGTTACAAATAATGAACTGACATTGACACACCATGATCACAAGGCACCCTGAGTCTATTGTTTACCTTAGGGTTCACTCTTGGTATTGTACATTCTATGGGTTTGGACAAATATATAATGACATGTATTCACCATTATTGTATAATGTAAGTATTTTAACTGCCCTAAAAATTCTCTGTGCTCTGCCTATTCATCCCTGTCCCCTACCCCAACCTTGGGGATTAATTTTAATCGGTGAAAAGAGGGACTTCTGCTTTGCCTGGGCGTACTTTAAGCACACACCAGGAAACACACACACACAGACGCATATACACACACACACACACATACACACACACACACACACACACACACACACACACACCTTCAGTGGCAACAAAGGCAGTTAGACAGTCTGTGAGGGTCACAATCACTACCCTCGCGTGATGTCAGAACAAGCAAGTAAGATTTCCATCTCCAGACTGTAAGATAAGTACTGCTGTTCACTGATGACAGTGATGGAAAACAGTTACCTAGAATTTCACATTAACATTTGACTCATCTCTCTTGACATGTTGTTAAGTGCAGTAAATCATTTTCCTAAAGTCCTGACTCTTGGCTGAAAAGGAAATTAAATGTGACTTTGAGGAATGATTTCAAATACGTTGCTTCACAGACAAAACGACTAGGCTAACACTAGATACAACCACATGCTTTTCTGTTCATGTTAGGAAAATAATTACATGTCAACACGGAATAAACAAATCAGTTTTGTATTATATATACTATTACGTAATCACTTTTTGTTTATGTTAATTGTGGGGGGAAAAAAACTCGACTTATTACGTGTATTATGGGGTAAGAGTTTGAGAGGAAATTGTAATTGAACGGCTTTCCTGAATGGGGTCAGAGGGTCCTCTGGCCCTGTGCACCTGCCTTCACGTTCAGGTTTCAAAGGAATCTGCAGAATAACAGTTGACCGAGCAGACGGCCGTCTCTGAGGTGTGAGTGCAGGTGAATACATTAACACCCACAGATTACACCTGGGCTCACAGTGGCTGCCAGTGGCAGGGCGGAAGATTGAGCCTTCTGAAGGGAGAACCATTTGGCCAAGGAAGGAGTCTACAGTGGTCACGAGAACTGGTGCTATTGGGTTGCTAGGAAATCAAGTGTAACAGCGGAGATTATCCAACTGGAAAATGAGGTATGGAACTGTATCCAGGAAGATCACATCACATCACCACCGGAAGTAGGGGGTGAACCAACTATGAGAAATCGACTATAATTTAGAATCTGGAAGAAGCAATGCAGAAGAAGAAAGGGATTTGGGCTGATTTAAAAATAGCATCTTTCACATTGAATTGGTGTGATCAGGGGGATAGAGAACGGTGCTGAAGGGCCAGGAGTAGATGGGATAGGGATCAGAATTTATCACGGACAAAGCAGTTCAAGAAAGGCAATGTGACCCTCTTGAGGGTGCATTCACTCATTTCTTCATCTTGTCTGCATGTTAATTTGTGAAAACAGTCCATATATGTAAAGGGATACAACAGGAGGCTTCCTACAGTCATTTCTAGTCTAAATTTATGTTGCTTTAAAATGAAAAGTCACAGCAAAAATGTATATCCGGTTATATGTTTAAAAAAAGAACGACTGAAATTTTAATATTTCTGAATTCATAGAGTTTCTGCCTCAAGTAGTGTTGAAGTATGCAGTAATTTGTGGATTCCGGTAAATATTACAATCAAGAATAAAATTTGAATGAATAAGAAATTTCAGCTCTAAAAATAATCAGGATATAATAATAATATCAATGAATTTTAATATGCAAGAAAACCATTTACTTTAGTGAGGCAAAATGTTGAAACATTTGAGCAAATTTTCCTGGATTATTTAAAGCTATGACTAAAAATAATTCCATCACTTTCAAAGACTCCATTGAAACGAGATTCTATGTAGCAAAAGTGGATGAAAAGTCAAATGCTAGATGAATGGAACTTCAATGTAACAAGCAGAATACATTGTTAACTAGTTTACATGGCTGTAGAAATGCTATTACCGCATTTGTTTTAATTCCAAGATGATTTCCTCAATAATTCAAGCAATATTTTACTTTGTCTTCTTATTGTTATACGGCCAATTGACTAGTTTATGTTCTATTAAGCAGGCTTAATTAAATTTTAAAATTCCTTAAAGCTTTACTTCACAAACGGCATCAGGGACAGATGGGTTCAAAACTAAGTTTTATCTAATTCTTAAAGAAGAAATTATTCCAGCATGAAATTATTGAAGTCTCTTCGTGTTACAAAATCAAACTAAAATGAAAACAAATAATAAAAGCTGACATAAATCATATGAAGAAACAAAAGACCACTGTTAATATAAAGATAGATGTAATAATTTAAATACACTATTCACTTATAGAATCCTACAAGTGACAAATGAAATTATACTATGACCAAATAGGCTGTATTTCAAAATAGCAAACCTGGATAAATACCAAGAAGTTATTATCAATGTAATTAATTTCATCAAGGTAAATATACATAACCTATTAATAGTATCAATAATAGATAGGATGGGGGGGCAGATTTTGTCCTCTCCATTAGAGTCTGAAAGGACATTTGGTCAAATTGAGCTGTAATTTCTAATAAAAACTCTAAGAAAAACAGGAATAGGAGAAAATCTCACGATGTTTCCTGAATATCCCTGGCTGTTGCCTGAGCCTACCATGGTCTCTCTCTAAATATGCCCATGGCTCTCATCCTGACTTCCTCTGCTTTTACCTCAAAAGTCATCCCAATAAGTCCTATCTTCATCCATCTATTTAAAGTTACAGCTCTCCACATACCTCTGCCCTCATTTCCCTGTTCTACCTGTCATTTTTCATACCTATTAGCACATTCCTACCTACCCCATAGTGTGCTGACATATTATGTCTAACGTTCTTCTATCTTTGCACCATGAAAATGTGTGCACGCAAGGACAGCAGGCTGTATCTTTTCGCAGGTATGTTCAAAGAGTCGGGCATGGCATAGCACCTATCTCATAAAAATCTTCATTAAGTAGTTTTGGGTGATTAAGCTATTAAGTTTTATTAAAAATCATTTTAAAAAGCAAAAAAAAAAAAATTTTTCCTGCATGTTGAAGCAGCGAGACCATGTCAATTAAAATCAGGTACTAGATAAAGATGTTCACGGTCTCCAGTATTTTTCAAAAAATATTTTATGAGTTCTACAAACATAGTAAGATAAAAAAATAAAATTTTATAACTATTAAGAAAATGAAATTAACCCATTATTAAAAATATAATTGTGCACGTAAAGAATTCTCCACAAAACACTGACTGGAATTGAAAAGAAAAGGTGTTAAGATCTCTTCATTGAAGATCACTGCGATGCACAACACCTTTTTCTTAGCAACACACATCAGGGGAAAATATTAAAGATCTGGAGGGAAAAACCTATAAAATCCTTAGATGTTTGGAGCACCTGGGTGACTCAGTTGGTTGAGCTTCGGGCTTTGGCTCACGTCATGATCTCGTGGTTCCTGAGTTCAAGCCCTGCGTTGGGCTCACTAATTGTCAGCCTGTCAGGGAGGAGCACGCTTCAGATCCTCTGTCCCCTCTCTCTGCCCCTCCCCCTCCTGCTCTCTCTCTCTCTCTCTCTCTCTCTCAAAACAAATAAAACATAAAAAAAAACAAAAATCCTTAGATTTTTCAAAGCATATATTGCTTTAAAGTAATTTGTGTCTTTTATTGAAGGATAGATACCAAACTCTAAAGCCTTGCAAGGATATGCCACATACTTGGTGAAATTTTCTAGGAGAACAAATTAAGTCCAAAGAAAGTATTAAAATAGCCTCCAGAATATCCAAAAATGCTAAGAAGAGCAGCAGTAGGGCTTGGGAGGAAGGAGCTGAGTGAGTCATGTCTGAATATGTTTGTCATTTAATCCAATCAGCATGTTATTGATATGTAAATAAATTAGTAGAAATGGATAAAAACTACAAAGTAGATCTCGATGTACCTGAACTTTTAATACACGATAGAGATGTTTTTCTTTTAATCAAGTGTTTAAAAGACTGGTTATAATAAATGGTACAAACATATCTGGCTATCCTTTTAATTTTTTTTTTAACGTTTTTATTTATTTTTGAGACAGAGAGAGACAGAGCATGAATGGGGGAGGGGCAGAGAGAGAGGGAGACACAGAATCGGAAGCAGGCTCCAGGCTCTGAGCCATCAGCCCAGAGCCTGACAGGGGGCTCGAACTCACGGACCGCGAGATCGTGAGCTGAGCTGAAGTCGGACGCTTAACCGACTGAGCCACCCAGGCACCCCTGGCTATCCTTTTAGAAGAAAATAAAATAGGATACAATTTTAAGCAATATGCTAGCAACAAGTCTTAATGAATTAAAGATTTAAATGTAAATACTGTGTCCAAAATAATGTAAGACCCTATATGTGGGATTCCATGTAAAACCTAGGGGTGAGAAGAACATATTAAACCGAACAACAACCCAGCACCTAGGAGAGGCAGTTGTGTCTCTAAAGCTATATACAGATAGATATCAATGTATCTAAATGTACATTTTGCCACACTTTTGCCTGTTCTTTGAATTCAGCTGAATTAGTCACTTTTTTTCAAATAGAGAGGAAGAGAGCTGCTTCTTATTTTGTTTTTCTGCTTGCTTGTTTGTTTTGGTTGCAATTTGATCAGTAACTCCTAGACAGGGCCACTGCTCCTTTGACCCTTGACGCTGTTCTGAATGATCTCGAAAAGAAAGTTCCAAGATTTACTTATTTGCTAAGACCCACCAGTAGGGAAGCGCAGTTTTCAAATTCATCATTTCACTCTTGTGCTGGACAAAAGCACAGGGAATACTGGGCTTGAATATTGCAGCTCATTAGATATAGAAACGACACTAGACGCACGGGCTAACAGCTGCCTGCGTGACAGCTGGGGGGCCACCCACCCTGTCCTAACCACCACTGTCTCTCTTAATTAACTGATGCATACATGGATGGTTCTTTCCATACTACACTTTCAGAGATGATGGTGCAGCCTAACGCAACACTGTTAAAATATGCCGGCAATAATTCAATATGACAATATTGTCTCTACTGAATATTGGGCCACATTATCTGACTAATCAATTATTTGGATTTGTTCACTGGTTTCCACTAAGTCTTAACATACAGTTGTACGTGTAATAGCCCACAGTTCAATAACTGAATAACGTGTCACCAAGCGTGCAAGCTATAATGCAGCCTTAGGTTTGTGACACAAAGCCTGTGAGGTAAACAAGACAGAAGTCACTGCTTTTTATTTTACAAATGGGAAGTGGAAAACACTTCAAAGTTAAACGACTTGCTCAAATATAGCAGCTAAAAATGACAGACTGACAAGTAAAATTACATGTATGAGTGAGTTCTCCATTTTTCCCACTGGGCCTTTTTCCAGGGAGGTTAATGGCAAACCTTCAATAATTATTTTAAAAAGCATATTTGAGTCTCATAGTGATTTTGAGATGCTAATCCCCACCTCTCAGCTCTCACATAGCCCCTACATACAGAGTCCATTTACCCTGTATCACCTCACTGCCCTAGTACTGAGAAGGAGGTAGAAAACACCGTCCCCTCGGGTACTAGAAAACAGGGTAACATGGAGGGAGTGGCTTCCCTGTAAATTAGTAAGACTGCATTTGTGTAAATTACTTACTTTGCATCTTTTCCTTTTGGGATTAATGACTATGGAGTTTCAATCAACGCAACGAACATGCATCGGGTGTCTACCATATTCAAAACACTGTATATTGTAATCCAGAAAATCTGCAGTGTTGAGATCAGGACAATGAAGCCCTTTGGTTCTACCGATTATCCAACCAGCGAGAAGACAAGTGTTCACAATAAAATCAAAGGAAAAACAAAGGCTACAAGAAAGGTTTTTAAAAGTGAACACTGTATGTAACTTACTCAGACCCAAACCTACTTAGATGGCTAGACATCAGGGGATTTTTGTCTAATTTCTCTGCTAATAATACGGATACATTGATGTTGGGCACAGTCTTCTCATTGCTTAGCACGACAAGAACAAACAAAAACCAGGGCAATGCCTGCCCTCACAATGGGAAGCTCTCCGGTGTTTTGCCGTCAGTCTCTCACTGGTCATACCTCAGAGATCATCAGTACCTTTAGCACACGAACAAGCTTTCGATTACCAAACCAAATGTAATCAACTGCTTACTGAGGCCCGAAAATATTTAAATCAGCCCTTTATGTTTGAATGACTCCCCATCTTCCTTCAGAGATGCCAAGTATATTTATAAAATGCAGTCACTGCACATTAATAAAGCACATTCCATTCAAATCTTGAGGGAAGGGAAAGAAAAGACTTCTTTAATAGGCTGAAAGTAATTGTAACTGATTTCTTATACATGGTTGTTATATCCGAAGCAGAAGAGTGAGGTACAGAACCTCTCCAATTTATCTAAGAAAGTCCAAGGTGTTTAATTTTTTGTTTTAATGTTTATTTATTTTTGAGACAGAGAGAGACAGAGCATGAATGGGGGAGGGCCAGAGAGAGAGGGAAACACAGAATTCGAAGCAGGCTCTGGGCTCTGAGCCGTCAGCACAGAGCCCGAAGTGGGGCTTGAACTCACAGATTGCGAGATCATGACCTGAGCCGAAGTCGACGCTCCACCGACTGAGTCACCCAGGCGCCCCGAAAGTCCAGAGTGTTTAAAACAAAGTTTCATGAAGATGCCAATATTATATAATCATATTGGATTGCAATATCCAGCGCGCACACTTATTCTAAGTTCATATTAAAACCACAGCTCCATGAATGTTTAGTTTGTAAACAGTGCTCCAGATTTAAGTCGAATTCCTGAAGGAAGAAAGAAATCATAACGCTTTCCCTTATTTTTATAGAATCCTGCATAAGATCATCTCACACCAAATGAACTGTTGAAATCTGAAAAACAAAGCTAAATGTTATCACACCCACATTAGATTTGCAGCTGCAGGATACAGTTGCTAAATACTTGTTTGTGCATATTATCGCAACACGTTTGCACAACATAGAACTAAGAAGTAAATATTTTACCACTGCTTGTACCGCTCCCTGCCGCACCCTGTCATCTCAGTCTATTGCGTGAACCGTTTAAATATGCCATTCTAAATTTTAAACGCCATCCCCCTGTGATGCACGCTGGGTGCAGTACAAACACTCTGATAACATTAGCAACATTGTTGGGGCCACCCGAGTACCCGCTGCTGCACTCCTTGGTAACTGAAGTTTGCACAGGGAGAAACACAGCCGTGCTGCTATGGGAAGCCGGTGGGTTTCTTCGGGTGTCTGGTAATTTGAAATATTTGCGAATAGATGTTGTATGTCTCAAATATAATATGTGCAAAAGTAGGGGAACTAATTTGCATTATATGTTGCTAAGGACGTGAAGAAAAAAATACATCTGTTCTTTTGCTTAATGATTACTTCAAATTTCAGCCTTCAGAGAACTCCCTCATGCACAAAAATGTTGGAGATACTACAGTCGTTAAGAGCCGTTACGATATTTAGCAAACTGTGCAGGATGCGTGTGCTTTATGAGACGCATGTACTTGGAAGCCATGCATGTTACTTACATGGATATTACTGACAGGATATAAGAATGACCCTTAGTAAAATTATAAACTGACCTCCTTTCTATTTTGTCACCTCGAACTTCTCTACTTTTCTACTTGGAACCCTGCTTCTTTTCCAACAGAGTCCCTAAGGACACTCCTGCCACCTGGTACCTGAATGACAAAAACAAGGAAACAACTCTGGGAAAATCTCTTTGCATTCAACACTCAGCGGCTTCCTCCAACCGCATGAGTCATGGTCCCAATCCAAAGGAGGTGCCACAAGGGGGTATCCACGACCATTTGTTAAATGTAGATTGGGCCCTTCAAGTTCTTAAAACTGCATTTTTGTCAGAGGCCATCTGGGATCACTGGGTGGCCTCAAAGAAATGGCTTAGCAACGAGGAATTTAAGCTTTATCTGTTTAAATGAATTGGAGTAAATTAATGGCAATTACAAAAATCCGTAGGCTATTCATTTGAGACATAAAACTGAAATGGTTTATGTTCCATGAAGACATTTTAAGAATGAATGTTCGCTGAGGTTATGTGAACTCACAAATAGTACCTTCAGATGAGACGGCATTAGAGAAAACCAGTGATTATAATTCTCACAAACATTTCCTTTGAAAAGCAGGTGGTACGTAGGTGAGAATAAGGGCAGCTGGGCTCCCTTCCCAGCTGGAGTATGAAACGCTAGAGCCATATGTCTTTTGAAATTCCTTTATTCACATTCCACCTGCTTTAGGTCTATGTGGAGTCCTGGGGAGGATAAGGGTTCGTGTTTGTCAGGAATAAGAGGAAGGGAAAAAAAAAACTGCTCTGTCTCCATAGCAACCTGGGACAGCTGTACCCCCAGACAGAGCAGCTCCACAGCTATAACCTACTGAGAGCAAAGAAGAAGCATGGGAGAGACATGTTGACAGATTGACTGGGGCCACAATTTGTCAGCTCACTGGACTGGGAAATCGCTACAACAACGCTGCTGACTCGTTCCTATCTTTGCTTCATAAACTGGAGACTCAATAAATAGGTGTGTAACGCATGGCACGGCGGGCCGAACACTCCAGGGCCGGCTTGGATTCTGCTCGCCACCGGAACTGACCATCTCCCTTCCATGACTGTGCAGACATCAAAAAGCGAATTAAGAGCAACAAACATTGCATCGTAAAGGAGACCACGAAGACTAATAAAGTATGCCTTCTCTTTGATACTGCTTTGTGAAAGAAGCTCAAAGGAATTCTTAGACATTTTCTAAACCAATGATCACACTCTCTTTGATGTAACTAGGAGATGTATGACCTTATTCCAATTGTTGGTAAGAAAAAAATCTCAGAAAGATACTATGATTTCCTTCCTGAAGTGCAGAGTAACAAAGTGGAAAACCAACTGCAGGCGTCGTGTATTAAATCTCAATGGCTTTGCACATAGGAAAACAGCATACTTTTTCAACTTCGTTGGATGTGGTCATAATTATTTGCTACCCAATAAGCATAATACTTCACATTCCTTGAATAAATGAAACATGGATAATTATAGGAAAAGAGCGTAAACATTTCCAAATAAAGCACGTTATAAATTGTCTATCGCTAGCATCTGATAATACTTTGTATGTTGTATATAATACCTTACAATGTATATAATATATTACCTATGTTGTATATAATAACTTATAAAAACTTAACAGTTTGTATGCTTTCAAACTGTTACTGCTCTGTTTTGTGGGGGCTATCATCATCTTAAACTATAAACCATTTACAAGGAGAAACCGAGTATCTAGTATGATTTTTTTATTTAGGCTTTTTTTAATCTATTAACTGTATTTCCAATACAATTGGAAATTGTATTGATAATTGATAATAGAATTGATAATTCTATTATCTATTAACTGTATTTCCAATACAATT
Organism: Panthera pardus; assembly: GCF_024362965.1. NCBI lineage: Eukaryota > Metazoa > Chordata > Mammalia > Carnivora > Felidae > Panthera > Panthera pardus. The sequence goes on along the minus strand of NW_026527002.1, from coordinate 3,324,281 downwards.
AATATTTAATAAAAATAATAGCAATTACAGTTTTTGTCTCTCACATAATATTAGAACTATATCACTCTTGAAACAATTGTGTACTCTCATTTTCACAACCTTTCTATTTTTTTCAATGAAATATTGTGTATTGTTAAATATAGGCTGATATATGTTGTAAAAGTAAACATATTGTACTAATCTTTATTAGACCATATAAGGTATTCTATAACTGGTCATCAAAATATAATTTTGTAAAGAATGTAAAATGCCTTTGACTAAGCCTTCAATATCGAGTCGGTATGAAAAGAACACTGTTGAGATTATAAATATTTTCTGGAAACTTTATGCCGTCAACGTTTTTCATACCAAAAGAGCATATCTCATCTAATTATTTTAGTGCTACCTGGCGGTTTGTTTCCATTTATTTTCTCGATTTTTTTGTGATGCTATAAGTCAGGAACACATTAATTTCCCTGAGCAGCTTTCCAGGTAAATAGTAAATAAGTAAACCAAGCGTTACGGGTCCAACTCTTGAAATGGAACCAGAGGTATTTCTCTCCTGTATATTTCAAGATATCTCAAGTCAGTGAAGTGAAAGTGGCTGTATCCCTTCCAGGGGCACTGCAGGCAGCTGACAAAAGGTTGGCCTGAAAGTTAAATTTGCTCATGTTGAAAAAGATCTCAAGGAAAGAGAAAACGATAACGATTTCCAAAGCTATAATGAGAGTGAGTGTAACTGTGCGTGTGGTGAAGAGAAGGAGAAGGAGGAGTGACTTACTACAGAATGCTACATTGAAGAGTTTGTGTTAGGTCTCGTGAGTTAAAAAAAGAAACTACGTGTATTATCTTTCAAGACATTTGACATGTAGTTCTAACCAGAAGTGTTCTTTCCTCAGTTAGATTGAGGTCCTATTATTTTTTTCATCTCCATAATTAGTTATCTATTTTTATAACCTTTCCTCATCCAGTTCATTATCCTAATCAAAGACCTTTGCTGAAACTTCTACAATGAAAAGTACAACAACGTTCATTAAGACCCCAGGAAATCTTGAAATAGAGATAAATATCTGTAATTGTTGGGGTCTCGTCAACAGAAACTAATTGAGGCATTTCGAAGAAAGGAATTTAATCAACGGTTTGGGGGGAAATCTCAACGGAGGAATGAGGCAATGCGTAGATTAGCTTTTGCAGAAACCCTCAGCCAGCCTGATACTGGGAACAAGCCATAGGGGTGATGTTGGTTGGGCCCAGAAGCCACACTGGTACTAGCCTGGACGTTGGGGTCTCTGTGAAAACAGAGGAAGGGTGTCTCCGTGAGTTACAGTCAAGCCAGGATGTACAAATCTTATGCTGTATGAAACCATATCGTCTGCAGATGTTTGCTAAATGAATCATCAGGGACATTCAGAAGGTGGAGGAAAGTTGGATGGCAACAAACAAACAAACAAAGAATTCTACCCTCCAGTGAGGAAATAGGTAGAAGACCAGCATTAAGAAATCCATGGTAAATGCTGCAGGAGAAAAAGCATTTTTCTAGTAACACAACACACTTCAGATTTGGAGCACTCAAAAACACTGTCAGCAGTTGGTGTTAGATGAGATTCACATTCAGGACAGAAAGCTGAATCAAGAGTTCTTTAAAACTCAAGCTCTATTACATTCCTGAAAAAAAAAATAAAAATAAAAACAGCTAAAAATTTCAATTCCCATTACATTTTGAGAAGAAATTATTATAACAAAATCATCTCCAAACTATTTAATCTAAATGGCATGTCCTCATCAAAAGCTGAGCTCTGGAGCTTGAGCCTATTAGTTTGAATTCTATTTCCACAATTTGCCAACTGTATAACCCTAGGCAACTGATTTAACTTCTCTGTGATACACATTTCTTATCTGGGAAGTAATGGCGATAGTCATCTCTATCTAACAAGTTTTTGAAGATTAAGTGTTTTACTACCAACAAAATGCTTAGACAAGAGCTTGGCACCATATTTCCTTAATAAATGTTAGCTCACATTACCAGAAAACTATTTAGGTTAAATGAAGTAAGAATTTCCTATAAAATGTTTTACTATAGAACTGTATTTATTTCTATAATGGGAAAAATTAAAAATTGTTTTCAATAAGTATAGGGAGGACTCCGGTATGGACTCAGAATCACATCTGACTATACACACCCATTCACTTGCCTTAAAAGCCACAGGACGAACTCCTGGAAGTCTTCAACATCAAATAGTATAGCTGATTGAAATCGGAGGAATCCCCAACAAAACCAAAGATAGCTTTGGCCATACAAACACACTACTACACTCTGAGATAGACAAGGAAGGCAAAATCTGAAAATGTACTTTCAATGGGCATAGTTTACATTTTACAGACATCCTGAAATTGGAAAAATAAACACAAACAAACAAAACAAAACAAAACAAAACAAAACAAAACAAAAAACCCACCAAACTGGTGATTAGGAAATTGCTTCAGTATTTAGAAAAGTGAAATGGCTGATAATAACCATCCCATTTCCGAGACAAAGAAGAACTTTAAACTAAGTCTTAACAAATTTTACATGTCATTTAGAAATTTATAATTGGGACACAGAAACAAGGGAAGGAATCCAAAAGCCTGTAATTAAAAAATGGCACCAGATTAAATCCTAAAGCAATCAAATGTATTTGGGAATGACTTAAGAGTCTAAAGAGTTTTTCAAAGGGAGGTTTTCAAAATGGTAGGTGGAGATTCAGATTCTGTTGATTCATCTGTAATCCCATGGTTCTTTGTGGGAAAAGTAAAGACATATTTTAAAGCCTGTAGTCCAAGGGCTGATATATAAAGCTTCCTTTCTTAAGATGGCAAAAGAATGTTGTGACAGACAATTGAATAAAAATCTGTGGGAATTATCTTGAAAGAGTGAGAAAAGAAGAAACAAGGTCCATAAGAGAGGAGGAAAACCACTTCTTAGTGGGACAGCCTACTTTGCGGTGGAGAGGGCATTGCATTATTTCATTCACTATATATTTATTGATCGCTGGGACTGTGTCAGTACACAAAGCATTGAATAAAAGAGAAACAATTCTCACTCCCAAGGAGTTGACATTCTGGATAGGAGAGTGAAAAAATAAAAAAAAAAAAAAAAACAGTCAAAGAAAAGAAAAAAGTATAAGGTCATTGTAAGTACCTTTGGATTTAGGTTTTTTTGTTGTTGTTTTTTTTTTTTCCTAAGTAAGCTTTTTATATGAGAATAGTTCTAGATATATAGAAAGTTGAAAAGAGCATTCCTATAGAGCCCACCCCCAGTTTCCCCTACTGTGGACATTTTGCATTCATATAGTTCATCTCTCAGAGGTCATGAACCAATGTTGATACATTCTTAACTAAGTTAGCATTTTGCCATTCTAGGGTTGCCATTCAAGTGAGGGCATAAGCCGGACAGGCAAATAGATAATGGGGGAAGGCAGCAAACTATGCAAACAGACGAAGTATGTCCGCCTAGAGTTGCCAAAGCTTCTAATCTCTTCAGGAAAAGAAAACAATTTTGAATTTTTATGCGATCTCTTGATTTTCTTTAAAATTTTTAACTGTAGCAAAATACACATCAAGTTTAATGTGTTAACCATTTATAAGTGTACAGTTTAGGAGTTTATACATACTTACATTGTTGTGCAACAAATCTCCAGATGTTTTTCATCTTGTAAAAGTGAAACTCTACAACCATTAAAAAATACCCCATTTCCTCTCCCCGACCGTCCCTGGCAACTATCATTCTACTTCCTGTTTCTGTAAGTTTGAGTAGTCTAGATGCATCATATAAGAGGAGTCATACAGGATTTATTAATTTGTAGGTGCGTGACTGGTTTATGTCTCTTAGCAAGGGGTCCTCAAGGTTCATTCATGTTGTAACATTTGACAGGATTACTTTCCTTTTAAGACTGAGTCATATTTCATTGTAGCATTCTAGTTTTACTTTCCTTGCCTGGGTTTTTGGTGTGATAGGCAAGAAATCATTGCCAAATCCAATGTAAAGCTTTACCTTTGTTTTCAACTTGGAATTTTGTAGTTTTAGGTCTTACATTAAAATTTAATCAATTTGGGGCACCTGGGCAGCTCAGTCGGTTGAGCATCCAAATTCGACTCAGGTCATGATCCCGAGGTTCACAAGTTCAGTCCCCGTGTCGGGCTCTGTGTTGACAGCTCAGAGCCTGGAGCCTGCTTCAGATTCTGTCTCCCTCTCTTTCTGCCCCTCCCCCGCTCACACTCTGTCTCTCTGTCTCTCTCTCTCAAAAATAAATAAACGTTAAACGAATTAAAGATATTTAATCCATTTTTAGTTAAATTTTGTATATGGTGGAAGGGAAGATTCCAAAAGCATTTGTTGAAAAAACTGTCCTTACCTTATTAAATGGTCTCAATATCTGTGTCAAAAATTATTTGACCATATATATGAGGGTTTATTTCTGGACTCTCTATTCCTTGAGTTTATACCTGTTTTTACACTGCTTCTACATCATTTTCATTAATGTGGGTTTGTAATAAGTTTTGGAAGTGTGAGACCTACAATTTCGCTTTGGATATTCAGGGTCATTTCATGGATTTTTCTATTTCTGCAAAAAATAATGTTATTGGGATTTTTTTAAGCTTATATATTTATTTTGACAGAGGGAGACCAAGAGCTAGGGAGGGGCAGAGAGAGACGGAGAGAGAGAGAGATAATCCCAAGCAGACTCTGCACTGTCAGTGCAGAGCCCTATGTGGGGTTCGAACCCATGAACTATGAGTGTATGACCTGAACCAAAGCCAAGAATCAGACACCTAACTGACTGAGCCTCCTAGGCACCCCTCATTGGGATTTTGATAGAGACTGCATTCGATTTGCGGATTGCTATTGACATCTTAACAAAATTATATCTTTTTTAATGTTTATTTATTTATTTTGAGAGAGAGAGTGGGGGGAGAGGGGCTCCAACATGAGGGTCCATTGCATGAACTGAGAGACCCCTGAGAACCATGAGAACCTGAGCCTAAATCAAGTCAGACGCTTAACCGGATAAGCCACCCAGGTGCCCCAGTATTTTTTTTTCTTGGTGTTAATATAGATGGAATTAAATCCTTCATTTTTGTTTGGATTGTTCATGATAGTGTTTAAAAATGCAACTGCTTTTTTATCCAGTTACTTTGCTGTGTTTACTAGTTCTAACATTTTTAATGTAATCTTTAGGATTTTCTACATATAAAATTATGTCCTCTGTGAAAAGAAATAATTTCATTTCTTCTTGTCCGATATGGATGTCTTTTGTCTTTCTTGACTAATTGCACTGGCTAAGACTTTCAGTACTATGTTGAGTACAAGTGGTGGGAGTAGGCATTTTTATTTTATTCCTGAACTTAAAGAAAAAGCTTTTAAGTCTTTTGGTCTTTTGCTACCGAGTATGATTATGCTGGGCTTTTCATATATAAAGCCTTTGTTATGTTGAGGTAATTTACTTCTATTCCCAGGGGTTTTTTTAAATTTTTTAATGTTTATTTATATTTTGAGAGATAGAGAGACAGAGACAGAGAGAGGGAGAGAGAGAGATAGCATGAGCGGGGAAGGGGCAGAGAGAAATGGAGACAGAATCTGAAGCAGGCTCAAGGCTCTGAGAGACCCACGCGGGGCTCGAACTCACAAGCTGAGCCGTGAGATCATGACCTAAGCCAAAGTCGGACACCCCATCAACTGAGCTACCCAGGCACTCTGTGTTTAATGTTTGCTTTTTTTTTTTTTTTTTTTTGTCAGAAAATGGTGCTGAATTCTGTCAAATGCGTTTCTACATCGATTGAGACAATCATTACGTTTTCTCACTGGTAAGTATTCCATTTCATGATTGTACTACAGTTCGTTTATCCATTCATACGTTGAAGGGCATGGTGATTGCTCTAGTTTTCAGTAGTTGTGAATAAAGCTTTACTGAAAATTCCTGTATATATTTTTGTGTGGACATATGTTTCCATTTTGGGGGAGGGTAAATATCTTTGAATGTGGACGCTGAATTTCACATTACTGTTTAGCTTTGTAACAGTCAAACCATGGTTTCATTTTGCATTTTCACCTGCCATCAATGAGAATTCCTCTTGCTTTACATCACCAGCACCTCATATTGTTGGCTTTGAGCTGTGCTATTCTGCTAGATTTGTAGTGGCAACTTGACTATTCTGTTTCATTTGTGGCACATACTAGATGACAATTTTTAAACACATAGTAAATAAGCATGTTGTAAGGGTATCGGCCCACAGAATTGAAGCAATGGGTGTAGAAACATGTTCTGGTAGGAAGGAACAAGGGTTTCTACACACACACACGCACACACACACACACACACACATGCACACGCACACACACAGTGATTTTTAAATGATGGCTTGATTAAGATGTTTCACCAGGGCTGACATGAAGAAATTTACACCTCTGTACTGGAGTCTTGAACGTATTTCAATCACAAAACATAATCTCATACTAATATTTTACACTTATTACATGCTTTTAGAGCTAAAATTTCTTGTTGGGGACATCAAATTTGGCCAAAAATAGTCCATTGGTTTATATTCTACTTTCCAGGGAATAGAGCGAGGAAATATGTATTCCGTCTCTTATTTTTTTCGTATTCTAGCCACAGCTCTATTTCCCAGTTATTCTTGGAATGTTCCCCCTCTGATGCCAGGCAACCCAAACTGGCAAATGACGTCTATAAATGCAATGGGAAAGACTCAAAGTCGAGAGTGACTTATCAGGGAAAGTCTCTGATCAGAGTTTTAGTCTGAGCTCTGGACGGCATGAATGACCTACCATGGAGATCAGGGGAGAAAACCATAGGCAGGGATGACAAGGGCAAAGGCACCAAGGTGAACTTGAGCCTAGGTGGGAGAAACCAACAACAGTATGAGGGTATGTGGGGGCTGCCCATGGTGGGCTAGTGGGAGACTGGTACCAGGTAATTTTGGGAATGGTGGGCATGTAGGTCATTTAAGCCCAGATAGAGTTTTCATTCATTTTACATGTGCTGGGAAACCACAGAACATTTTCCAGCATAAGTGATGCGATGGCTGCTGTGTGGTAAGTTGCTCATGGTGGGGGCATGTGGGGAATCAGCTTGGAAATTTCCTGGGCTTGCACCAATTGGTTAATAGGGCATAAAGAATAATAAAGCCATAGGATGCTCACACCCAAGTTTGGGTAAACAAGATTACGTGAATAAGGATAGAGAAGGGGGACTAGGGCCCCCAGAATAAAGAGGGGCTAAGGCCCTCAGAATAGGGGGGTGGCAAATGCCCCCAGTACAAAGGTATATGAGGTAAACAAGATTAGGTATTCAGGACAAAAGTGCCCCCCCCCGCATTTAGTACTATAGCAGAAAGCTGCTTTCACAGGAAGGAAGGACCAAATTAGGTAAACAGGTGAATAGAGCTACAGACCGCTGTGCTGTGGGTGAAGGTGCCCAGAGCAGAGCTGATTAGCAAAAGAAAAAGGACCTTGTTAACCCTGAGGTCATTTGCTCTGTCTCATCCCCTAGGCTAGCTAAGATGAACAGAGATGCTGCCTCATGTCTGCTGTAAACACCCTTCCTCCCACGCCCGGATTTTGTTTTGTATTAACCCAAACCCCTAACCCCGAATATCTTTAAGACTCCCTTTCCCTGACGCCCATGAGTTAATGTTCACAGAATTATTGTCTCTTTGTGCACGTCCCTCACCATGTTTGTAAGCCTTCTGATCTTAACAAAAACGGAGCAAGGACACTTATTCGGCGCTCTTGTCTTTTCTGGACATTAGCCATCTCTCACTTTAATCCTGCGTCCTGCTTTCTTGCAGGACAAGAAAAAGTCTATAGTCTTTTGTCTAGACTAGTGTATAGACTATACAAAAGTCTAGACTAGTCTAGTCTAGACTTTTGTATAGTCTATAGTCTAGAGTCTATGACAAAGGCAGGTACACAATGAAGTCAGAGGCCACTGAGGTAGTCCAGGCAAAAATAATAGTATCATAGACTAGGAGGTGATATTATTCACTGAGAGAAGTGGGCATATTTGTGTTTAGTTCAGAACAGTCCACAGGCTGGAAATTGCGATAGAAAAGAGGAATCTTGGCTGCGTGTCTTGCCTTTTAGACTTTATAACTAAATTGTGTTATTTATAGGAATGAGAAAAGCAAGAAAGGTTATTAATTAAGACCTCTAGTTGGCTGGGTTAAGTATGAAATGTGCATTTGATCTATGTGGAGGTACCAAGTCGGCACTGACAGAATAATATTTACTGGTATAAATTTCTCTACACATATGTACATTATAACAAGCAATGATATGTGGCTAAAATAATTAAGACTAATGAAAATCTATACTTAATTTATCTTTAATGACAAAGGAAGATCTCGCCATAATTAAAAGCAAAATATCTTAATCTTTATCTAATATAAAATCTTTATCTCTTACACTTATAAACCTCCTTTAGTGAGAAGATAACTGAGTAGGTCTTTGTCATTCACAATGGACCACCTCAGACCTCAAAACTGTCATGATGCTGTGGTTTCACGTGGACTATAATGAGGGCGTGGGAGATACTTGCCAAGAGAAAAAGGAATTTCCACGAACTGAAAGTCCTATCAATGAAGGGGATATCTATAATGAAGACGAAGTATGTTCTAATAACTATCCAAATTGTGACACTTTTCTCTTGAAATTCTGAAGAGAATCTTTTGTTTAAAAGAAAAGAGGAGGGTGCTTATTTTTCTTTTGTCCTCTAAGTTACGGTAATCATTTTTGTTTTCAAAACATGTATTTACTGAGTGAATCTTATGCACAACTTTTTGTAGCCCGTTGACCATCAACTTTGGAAGTAAGGCTGGATTAGACTTAATTCTGCCGCTTTGACTCAAATTTGGGCCAATTATTCCCATGTTTTTTTAGTCTTGCTCTCCTCATTTGTAGAAATGAAATAGTAATAACTTCTGTGTACCTGAGATAATGACATTGCCTGACACATGGCTTGGTTTACACTATGATCAAATGCCCAGGTAACTTGTCATTGTAAAACAAAGAATTATTTATTTCCTCATATTCTTTGTTGAAAAGTTAGAAATTATAAAAATTCACAGAATAGAAAATAAATACTATCTGTGATACCATATCCAAATTAGAAACACTTGAGTTAATTTCTTTTAAACCTTTATATTTTTATTTGTGAAAGCTAATTTAGACCAGATATGTATATTCTTATGCAAGCTGCTTTTAAAACCTCAAGGATATGTATAATATTTTTTATTTTTTTAAGTTTTTATTTAAATTTCAGTTAGCATTCATTGTAATAATTAGTTACAGCTGTACAATAATATATTTAAATTTTTTCTCATGTTAAGAATCTGTTTATAAACAGACCATAATTAACCTTGAGAAAGGGAAAAATAGTAATATACATACAAGAAAAATAAAAACCCATAACTATAAACTTCAAACACATATATCATTTACCCCATCTCTATAATATCTCTCTGAAAAAATTCCTAGTGAACAAAACAATGATTGTCTGATATTTTGTTTTCCATCCTTCCCAGTAAACATTTCAAAAGAGTAAAATGGAAGAACTTAATAAATCTGTTTATTTTTGCCAGGCTCACGCAGGCTCAGACTCAGCAAGAAGGCTTGTACTAATGACAAAATAATGTCATCTATTGTAGGATAAGCTTGTAACATAATTAGAATATATATATATATATATATATATATATATACACACACACACATACACACACACATATATACACCTATATGAATATATATAATACATATATAACATATATAAAATGTATATATAACATATATCTATAAATATATATAAAATGCATCACCAAATGAAAAACTTCTCTGTTTTTATTGTAATTTCTTACATTGTTTTATTACAATTTTCAGACTGTTGAGTAATCATAAGGTAAATAATAGAAAGATTTGTTTAATCTGAACCATTTCCCCAGGATTTACCTTTTAAATCTCTGAGCCATCATAAGTCATCTTGGCCAAATTCCAATAAGAAGTATTGCCAACTAGGGGCGCCTGTGGGGCTCAGTCAGTTAAGCATCTGACTCTTGGTTTTGGGGCAGGTCATGATCTCACGTTCATGAGTTCACGTCTGGCCTCAGGCTCCACACTGTGGAGCCTGCTTGAGATTCTCTTTCCCTCTCTCTCTGCCCCTCTCCGTGCTCTCTCCCTCTCTTTCTCTCAAAATAAATAAATAAATAAACTAATTTTTTAAATTATTGCCAGCTAGTGCTCAGTAAGTTAACAGAAGATTTATTTGCAGCGTTTTCCTCACTTTATTTTTCTTTAATTCAGAAAACCTGGTTGTGCTAAATATTTGATTACTTTTAAAAATTCAAGAAAACTGAAAAATGGTTGTACATGGATGTTCATTAGGTGGAAATGACAAACATCTACCTGTTATACTACAGTGATATGAATATTTCTAGAGTCCCTGAGTAGATGTTGAAGTCATATGGCCACACAAGCATTCTCTGAGTATTAGGCTCTAGCAGGGATGCACTACAGTTTAACCATCGCCATCAAAAAATATCTGGATGTTTCCCCTTTGGGGCAGTTAGTAATATATCTGCTATAAACATTCATGCATGGTTTTTGTATGAACGTAACTCTTCAGGCCCTGGATGAGTCTCCAGAGAAATCCACTGGGAGAAAAAAGCAACTTCCAAAAGGTTAGACTTTATGATCCCACTTAGGCAACATTCCCGAAATGGCAAAATTATAAAAATGGAAAGCAGATGAGTTGTTACCAGGTGTTCAGTAGTGAGGGCAGGAGGGAGGTAGGCATGGCTATAAATGGGTAGAATAAGGGTCCCCTTGGTGATGGGGTTGTACTCTGTCTTCAATGTGAACATACTGGGATATAGTTTTGCAAGATGTTATCCTTAGAAGCAACTGAGTAAAGTGTACCCCTGATCTCTCTGTATTGTGTATTATAACTCATGTGAATCTGCACTTATCTCAAAATAAAAGGTTTAATTGAAATATAACTATACCGACAGTTGTGATATATTTCCAGGACGTAAGGTAAAGAGATGGTATAAAATCTTTGTGTAAAATGTCTATCCCATTAACAATGAACAATAAAACGAAATTTCAGATGATGACGCCAGCGAAACTCTGGAGATTAAAACGAAACTACATAGCAAGTTCTTAAAAATTAGTCAAAACTAAATAATGCTGCATAGGGATTGAATAAAAATCACCCAAGTAAGTGATGTGAATATAAAATTTAAACTGGCGGTTGCATTGGAAGCCTATGCGTAAGATGGGATATGCAGTGGGGCATCTGAGTGGTGGCCAAATCTTATTTCTTAGTAATTTAAAGGTTATTTGTTTTCTGATAATTTACTAAGCTATATATTTGTTTTATGCGGTTTTCTGTATTTGCCTTTTATCTTACCACAAAACTGAAGTGAAATTGTTACATCAAGTAAAAATTAAAATAACATTTAATCCATACTCAATGACTTCTACAAATGTATTTGCATTTTTATCTGATACCGTTGTTGATACATTGTTTATAGACCATGAAAATCACATAGTTAAAATATCCAATGCAGTGGTTTTTAGTATATACATAGAATTGTATAGTGATGACCACTATTTAACTTTAGAACATTTTTTGTCAACCTAAAAAGAAACCCTGTTACCCATTAACGTTCACTTTTTGTCACCCCCTGTCCCTAGCCCCAGGCAATCAGTAATCTATTTTCTGTCTCTATGGATTTCCCATTCTTGATGTTTCATGTAAATGAGATCATACAATATGTGATCTTTTGTGACTAGCTTCTTTTACTTAGTATGTTTTCAAGATCATCCATACTGTACTCTGTATCCGTCCCCTTATCCTTTTTATTGCCAAATAACACTGGGTCATGTGGATATACCACATTTTGTTCATCCATTCATAAGTTGATGTGTTGTTTCTGTCTTCTGGCTATTATGAATTATGCTGCTAAGAGCATTCATGTATATATTTGTGTGGATATGTTATTTTTCTCGGGTACTTACTGCAGGAACTCAAACTGCAGAAAATCAAAGACAAAGAAGAAATCCTGAAGTAAGCCAGAGAGTGAGGGAAGTATTTTACCTAGAAATAAAATCTTTATCCTATACACAATAGAGAATGCCTTACAAGAAGCCCTGAAATGCAACAAACAAACAAACAAACACACAAACAAGTTACATGAATTTCTTTAGGGATTAGAAAACTAATATGCCAAGAACTCATATCAACATAAGAAAAAGTAATAGAAACAATGTATGGGTTTATTAACGGACATAGAGAAGTAATATGAATGACAGCAGTGTAATAATAGATGAGAGGTATGAATTAGGAATATTCTGTTAAAAGGTACTTGAATTATGCAAGAAATAGAATGGGGTTATTTGAAAGTGCATGGAGATTAATTAAAAATGTTTATTGGGGGGCGCCTGGGTGGCTCAGTCGGTGGAGCATCTGACTTCAGCTCAGGTCATGATCTCATGGTTTGTGGGTTTGAGCCCCACATTGGGCTCTGTGCTGACAGCTCAGAGCCTGAAGCCTGCTTCGGATTCTGTGTCTCCTTCTCTCTCTCTGTCCCCCCCCCCCCCCCCCCCCGCTCATGCTTTGCCTCTCCTGTTCTCTCAAAAATAAATAAATGTAAATAAAAATTTTTTTAAATGTTTATTGGAAACTCTAAGGCAAACATAAATTGCTTTTAACGTATAATAAAATGTGAGAGGAGGTGTAATGGACTCATATATAAAGCTTAATTTAACCAAGGAAGTAAATATAATTGGAGTGGAAAGGGGCAGAAACAGAGAACAAATGTTTGACAAATAGACCTGTAAATATGATGGACATTAATTCAGTTTTATCAAAAATAACTTTATATGGAAATGGTCTAAATATATCTATTAAAACAGATTGCCAATGGGATATAAAAGATCTAACTATAAATTCTACAGAAATATTTTTAATATAAAGATTCCTATAAGTTTAATGTAAAGATTTAGAGAAAAATGCATGTCGCTAACACCTCACAATAGAATATCAAAATATCGAGGTAAGTACTGAGAGAATTGAAAGGATAAGTAGATATATCCACTATGATGGTTATAGACTTCAACGGCACTCTTTCAAGAGTGAAGAGTTCAAGCAGGTAGCAACTCAGCAGTGATATAGTTGAACCTGAACAACACTATCATTCTAATTGAGACCATAGGCTTTTACAGAATACTTCATCCCCAAACTGCAAAATGCATATTTTCCCCAAGCTCACATGGAAAATTCATAAAGACAGATCAGATTCTAGTTCAGAAAACAAAACCTAACACACTTAAAAGAATAGAAATCATACAAACCATGTCCCCAGGCAACAAGGACTTTAAAGTGGGAGTCACTAGCAGAAAAAGAGCTGGAAAATTCCCCAAATACATGAAGATAAAGCAATACCTTTCTATATAACACATAGTCAAAGAAAAAGCCTGAAGAGAAATTTAAAAATATTTTGAACTCAATAAAAATGAAATGCAACTTTTCAAAATTTGTGAAATGCGATGAGAGGAATGCTTAGAGAGAAATTTATACCATCAAGTGCCTATATTAATAGAAGAGATTAAAATCAAAGATATCAGCTTCCACTAAAGGAACTACAAAAAATAGAGCAACAAAAACCCAATGCACAAAGAAGAAAACAAACAATAAAAATTACATAGGAAATCAATGATATGGAAAAGAAACAAACAAAAGCAACAGAGAAAAATAAATGAAACAAAACACTTGTTCTTTGAAATATGAACAATGATTAAATAAATTTGAACAATGGTTAATAAAATTGATAAACCTCTAACCAGACTAACCAACAAATAGAGAAGATACAAATTACCGTGTCAGAAATAAAAGAGGGGTCATCTCTATTGATCCCACGGACATTAAAACAAAAGGTTAATAATGGAATACTATGAACAACTCTTTGCCCACAATTTTGATTATTTGGAAGATATGGATCAATTCTTTTAAAAAATTTTTAATGTTTATTTTTGAGAAAGAGAGAGAGACAGAGCTCAAGCAGGGGAGGAGCAGAGCGAGAGGGAGACACGGAATCCGAATCAGGCTCCAGGCTCTGAGCTGTCAGCACAGAGCCCAATGCGAGGCTTGCACCCATGAACTGCGAGATCATGACCTGAGCTGAAGTCGGACGCTTAACCGACTGAGCCACCCAGGACCCCTGGATCAATTCTTTAAAGGACACACACACAACCACTAAAACTCATACAAGGAAAAATAGGGATCCTGAAATGACTAGATATATTAAAGAAATTGAACCAATACTAATAACATAGCAAAAAAGGTAAAAAGTTTCCTTGTTGAGCTCTATCACATATCTAATGAAGAAATGATACCAATCCTCCACAATCTTGTTTGGAATATAGAGGCAGGGGAACCATCTCTGAAGTCATTCTTCAATGCCAGGCATTAACTTAATACCAAAAACAATTTTGATATGCATTATAGACGAAGAAAATTAAGACCAATATATCTCATGAGCAACATGATCTCCAAAAATCATTTGCACATCAAACCCAACAATCTATAAGATGGATTATATAACACACCAAATTGGTTTTATTCCAGGTAAGCAAGGATGATTCATCATTTTAATTCAATCAGTGCCATCCACCACATCAAAAGGCTAAAGAACAAAAACAGAACGGTCATATCAATTAATGCAGAAAAATCATTTGAAAGAACCCAACATATATCCAATGATTAAAACTCTCAGCAAAGTAGGAATATAGGAAGACTTCCACAACTTGATAAAGAACATCTATAAAAAACACACACCTAACATCATATTTAATGGTTGGAAACTGGACTCCTTCCCACTGTTTCTGAGACCAGAAACAAAACAAGGACTTATTTTCTCCAAAATGTCTATTCAAATCATACTGAAAGTCCAGGGTGGTGCAAAAATGAAATAAAAGTTACATATATTGGAAGGAAAAAGCCACCTTTAGTCACAGAAATTTTCTGTGTAGAAAATCCGAAAGACTCTACCAAAGTCAATAAAAACAACAACAACCAATTCCTGAAACTGATAAAGGAATAAAACAATGGGACAAAATGGGTATTTAACATACAAAAGTTTATTGCTTTGCCATGTGGCAGTGATAACCATTTGGAATTTGAAGTTATAGAAGCAATATCTCTGACTGTCACACCAAAGAACTGAAATACTTAGGTTTAAATCTAACTATATATATAGAGAGAGAAAGAGAGAATTTATATGAGCAAAACTACAAAACCGTGAGGATAGAACAAAGACAAGATAATCCATGCTCATGGATTATAAAACTGAATATTTAAATTTTTTTAATGTTTATTTATTTTTGACAGAGAGAGAGACAGAGCATGAGCAGGGGAGGGTCAGAGAGAGAGGGAGACACACAATCTGAAACAGGCTCCAGGCTCTGAGCTGTCGGCACAGAGCCTGACGCGGGGCTCAAACTCACAGACCACGAGATCGTGACCTGAGTGGAAGTCGGATGCTCAACCGACTGAGCCACCCAGCCCCAAACTGAATATTTTTTAGATGTTGATTTTCCTAAACTGATCAATTTACTGTAACCACCATCAAAATCCTCAAAGCTATTTTGTAGGTATCTGAACTTAACAGATACATTGAGAACATTCCATCCTAAAAGAGCAGAATACACATTTTTTTCATGTGTGCATGGAACATTCTCCAGAGTAGATCACATATTAGATCTCAAAACATGTCTCAACAAATATAAAAAGATTGAAACCATACCATTCACCTTTTCTGACCACAATGGTAGGTTCCTCAAAAAGTTAAAAATAGAACTACTTGATGATCCAGCAATTGCACTACTAAGTATTTACCCAAAGAATACAAAAATACTAATTCAAAGGGACACAGGTACCTCAATGTTGATAACAGCATTATCTACAACAGTCAGATTATGGAAGCAGCCCAAGTGTCCATTGATTGATGAATGGATAAGGAAGATGTGGTGTGTGTGTGTGTGTGTGTGTGTGTGTATGTGTATATATATATATATATAATGGAATATTACTCAGCCATATATATATATATATATATATATATATATAATGCGTATATATATATAATGTATATATATACAATGAGTAATATATAATATATATTACTCAGCCATTATATATATAGTGTGTGTGTGTATGTATATGTGTATATATATTGGAATATTACTCAGCTATAAAAATGAATGAAATCTTGCCATTTCCAATGACATGTATTATGCTAAGTGAAACAAGCCAATCAGAGAAAGACAAATACCATATGGTTTCATTCATATGTGTAATTTAAGAAATAAAACAAATAAGCAAAGGGAAAAAAGAGAGAGAGACAAACCAAGATACAGACACTTCACTGTGGAGAACAAACTGGTGGTTACCAGAAGGGAGGAGGGTGAAGGGACAAGTTAAATAGGTGATAGGGATTAAGGTGTGCACCTGTGATGAGCAGTGGGTATTGTACAGAAGTGTTCAATCACCATATTGTACACCTGAAACTAATATTACACTGTATGTTAATTCACTGGCATTTAAGTAGAAACTTAAAAAAATAAAAGTAATTCCAAATTTTATATGCAAAAGCAAGGGCACTTGTTGGGATGAGCACTGGGTGTTGTATGTAAGCAATGAATCATAGGAATCTATTCCCAAAGCCAAGAGCACACTGTATACACTGTATGTTGTTAACTTGACAATAAATTATATTAAAAAACTAAACTACAGTACTGGTAACTAAAATCCTAGAAAAAAGGAAAAGAAAACAAAGAAAAGGAAAGAAAAGCAAGATTTATAAGAGCCAAAAGAATACTGAGGAAGAACAAAGTTAGTGGGCATGCTCTTCCCGATTTCAAGACTTACCATAAAGCTGCAATAATCAAGGCAGCATGCTATTGGTAAAAGAACACATATTAATTAACATAAGACAATAGGAAGCCCAGAAACAGCCTCACACAAATATAGTCAACTGATCAGCAAAGGAGTAAAGGCAATACAGTGGAAATTCATAGTCTTTTTGACAAATGTGCTCGAACAATAAAAATCCATATGCAAAAAATAATGGTAATAATAGCTTAGAAGTAGACCTTATCCCTTTCACATAAATTACTTCTAAACTGAACATAGAACTAAGTGTAAAATCTAATACTATAAAATGTTTAGAAGAAAGCAAAGGACATTACCCAATGACCTTGGGTTTGGTGATGAGTTTTTAAATGCAACACCACAAGCACAATTCATGAAAGAAAAAATTGATGCATTGAACTTTATTAAAATGATAGACTTCTGGGGCACCTGGGTGGCTTAGTCGGTTAAGCGTCCGACTTCAGCTCAGGTCATGATCTTACAGTTCGTGGGTTCGAGCCCCACGTTGGGCTCTGTGCCAAAAGCTTAGAGCCTTGGATCCTGCTGCAGATTCTGTGTGTGTGTGTCTCTCTCTCTGCCCCTCCCCTGCCTACGCTCTCTGTCTGTCTCAAAAATAAACAAACATTAAAATTAAAAAATAAAATAAAATAAAATGATAGACTTCTGAAAAATGTACATTTATGAAAATGAAAAATACACATTTAAGAACATGAAAAACATACATTTAAGAAAATGAAACAGGGAGAAAATATTTTAAAGGCATTTATTTGGAAAAAACACACATATGTTTGAGGTCGTATCCGATATAACCAGCTATCTCCAACACCTACAAAAAAACTTAAGTCTCAACAACAAGAAAACTCACAACTCAATTAAAAAGTGAAAAAGCTGCACAAACAGACATCGCCAGAGGAGATATAAAGAAGGCAAATTAAGTATGTGAAAAATTGCTCAACATTTGTCATAAAAGAGCCGTAAATTAGCCATGAGATACTACTACACACCTGTCAACATAGTTTATAAACAAAAAGTGACAATTCCTCTCACTGATAATACTGAGCAAGGGCAACCCCCCTTCATTACCGGTGGAGGTACAAAATGGCGTAGCCTTTTTGGAAGACAGTTTGGCACTTTCTGACAAACTAAGTATGGCCTTGCCATGTAATCAGCAATTGTAGTCCTAGGCTACAGTCAATTAATTTGAATATTTATGTCCACACAAAGACCTGCATGCAAATCTTTCTAGCAGCTTTATTCCTAATCACCAAGAACTGGAAGCAAGCGTGATGTCCTTCGATAGGTGAATGGATAAACAAGCTGCAGTGCGGTTGTTTACTGTTCCAGTAGGTGAACAATGGAATATTATTCGGAGTTCAAAAAGAAAGGAACCATCAAGCCGTGAAAAGACATGGATTATTTTTAAATGCACATTGCTGAATGAAACAAACCAATCCAAAAAGGCTATATTCCCTCGGACTCCAATCATAATTTTCTGGTAAAGACAAAACCATACGGACAGTGTAACAATCGTTTCCAGAGAATCCTGGGATGCGCAGGATGCAGGAGTAGGAAAGGAAGAGACGAGGAAGATTTTTTTCTGGAAAGTGAAATTATCTTGTATGGTATCTTACTGGTGAATTATTGTACTCTGCACTTGTCAAAACCCATAGAATTTACAGCCAGAAATTGAGAAAGCCTTACTGCCTACAGATCTTTTTTAACAAAACCATTTAGGAGATTGGGGGAATATCATGATGTAATACAGAATGCGACCAGAGAGTCTAATTGTATTATGAATGTTTGAAACAACCTCACTGAAAGAATTGGGGTAGTGGGACTGACTTCTGTAACTTTGGAAATAAAATCTGTATAGCTAAATGCAAAAAAAAAAAACAAAAACAAAAACAAAAAACTGTACGTAAACTCTCTACTCACTTAATAAAGCTTTTCCCACCGGGGAATGGGTTAACGATTCTGAGACAGTATATGTGCACTGGGCTTGAAAAGTTAACCAAACAGATGGCAGATGATGCAGCCACCTGTTGACAGAGGAGGCTATAGGTAAGCAAGAGGAGACTAGAATGATCCACCTGACGCTGGATTACGTTGAAGGCAGCCGCATAAACTCACGTTCGGTTTAACACAGACACAAATGGTTATATATAGAAATGAGCATGAGCGCATTTGTGCATATGAACAAGTCTGTACACACACGTTTCCTAGTTCCAGCAGGCAATGAGCCCACCTGGGACTCAGATTTCGGTTTCTCATACTTCTCTAATGAAGGGAAGCAAGACCTCTAGGGGTCACGGCTAATTCTTGGATTGGCAGAATCTATACAAGATGAGACTGAAACATATTTTAGTGCCAAAAAATATCTGAGGGAGCATTTCAAAGCCACCCTGAAACCAACTGTAAGAGCTCCCAAGGGCCAATGCTAGAAGCACTTGTGCAAAAAAACAAAAAAAAAAACCCCAAAAAACCCACAAACAAACAAACAAAAAAACACCCACGAGTCTATACTGAACAATCAATATGATGGAATAAACAAATAAATTAATATGTGTAGACAAATCTCCTAGGTAGCAGAACTCCAAAGAATGCGAGTAGACAGCCACCCTTGCAGAGGTGAGGCGTATTCTGCCATGTTTAAGCGTGGGCTCCGCGTAGTGTCCTCTTTCCAAAGAGCACGGGGTGGGAAGGAAACAAAAAGTAACTTCAGAGTGGAGAAACTTGACAAAGTCTCTCGCAGCCAGGTGACCAAGGTTAATATTAATGCTAATAAAGTCATGTTGATAGTATGTACCCTTGACATGATAGGACAAAAATGCACTCTGCTTTTAAGGTCTTCCTCCCCAACACACATAAACCTGTCTAATCACAGGGAATATGCTAGAAAAATGACTCCTGAGGGACATTTCACGAAATTTCTCACCAGTACTCTTCAAAACCGTTAAGATTATCAAAATAAGAAGCCCCAGAAAATGGAGCCAAGAGGAGCCTAAGGAGACACGTGACTAAACACAACGTGTGTTCCGGAACGGATCTGGAAACAGAGAAGGTATTAGGTAAACACTAAGGAAATCTGAATGGAGTGTCAATCAGACTTTCATTAATAACTGTATAAACATCGGTAGTAATAACTGTCAGAAATGTATTATAATAATGTAAGATGATGAAAATAGGAAACACTGGGTGTAGAGGATATTAAAACACTCAATACTATTTTTACTATTTTCTGTCAATCTAAAACTGTTCTAACATAAACAGTTTATTTAAAAATCGAATATTGAAGGGGTCCCTGGGTGGCTCAGTCAGTTAAGCCTCGGACTTCAGCTCAGGTCATGATCTCACAGTTTGAGTGTTCAAGCCCCCTGTCCGGATCTGGGCAGACAGCTCAGAGCCTGGAACCGGCTTCGGATTCTGTGTCTCCCTCTCTCTCTGCCCCTCCCCCTCTTGTGCTCTGTCTCTCAAAAATAAATAAACGTTAAAAAAATATTTTGAAAAATCAAATATTGAAAAATTCAAAATAAAAAACAAATACAAAAAATAAAATTTAAGGACTTAAATTTTCTTTCTTTTTTTTTTTTTAAGGACTTAAATTTTCATTTGCAAAATTTACTGCAAAGTTACAACGATCAGCGGTGTGACATTTACATCAGCATACACAAACAGATTAATGGAACGTAATTAAGTACCTAGAAATAAGCTTTTATGTTGAGCACAATTCATTTTTAACAAAATTGCCAAAGAACCTGATGCTGGCACATCTGGATACCCACACGACCTTATCTCACACCATATATAAACATCAACTCCAAATTGGTCATAGACTTAAATGCAATACGTAAGACTATAAGACCCTCAGAACAAAACAAAGCAACAAATCTTCAGAGCCTTACAATTGTTAGGTAAGATGGCAAAAGCTGCGTTCAAGTGATGAAATTAAAATATCCACGAGCCGAACTTGATGACAATCAAAACCTTTGAGATTCAAAAGGTGCAATTAAGAAATTCACGAAATGCACCAAGACAGGGAAAAATATTTGCAAATTATATATTTGACTTGCAGCCAGAATGCCTAAAATAAACAAACTCTTCAAAATCAGTAAGTCAAGTAACCCAATTAATCAAAAATATCTGGGAGTATCATAAACACATAAAAAGATGTTCAATATTCTCAGTCATTAGGGAAATGCAAACTAAAATCATAATATTATGCCACTTCATAGGAAGCATAGATATGGAGACACGCTTTCTTTTTTCTTTTTTCTTTTTCTTTTTTGCTTGGCATTTCATTTATATTTGAAAGTATATACACCAAATCCAGATACTTTTCTTGTGTCATTCCTTCCTTCGAGAACAGCCAATTCCTTTATTCTATGTATTTTCTTTCTGAAAATTCTAGTGTTCTGATGTTTGAATTCCTGAATAGAATATCTCTAATATTTTTTCTGTCTTATTGCCTACTTGTTATTTTATTCCATTTTGACCACTTCCCAACTTTATTTTGTAATCGTCCTACAGTCTATAGTTTTTTTTCAATATTTCATCAAAGTTTTAACATCTTGTTTTTTTTCTGAACATGTTCCTTTTATATGTAATGATGGCTTTAAAAAATTATATAATAGTCTCTGGCAGTTCTCTGAAAATATTATAGTATTGATCCCTCTCTCTGGCTTTTTTTCTTGACTCCTGTGTTGTCTGTTTCCTTCATTTCTTTTTCCCTCCGCTTTAGTTGTTGTCTTTGATGTGGACAATTTTCTTCAAATATCAGTGATCCTTTGGTATCAGTCAACATTTAGGAGTCAGGCACTGAAAAGCGAATTGATAGCTTTGGGTAGACGATGCATGGTTACATCCACTACCGGCCTGCATTGTGGAGTTATTAGTGGGAACTCGGCCTTCAGTGGCACAGTCCAAATGTATTATTTGTGGGTTATTTCTCTTAGATCAATTTCACAATAAATTTTACCTGCCCCCTTAGTGGTAAAAAAACAAACAAAAACAAAAACAAACAAAAACAAACAAACAAAGAAATGAACAACACCTAGCTGCCAGTGTTCTGAGAGTTTAGGAGAAAGGCAGAGAAGATTGCTGTCCCTAGTATCTATCTCACTTTATTGTGGTGCAGAACCTTCCCCCATGCCGTCTGTCGTGCCTGGGGCCAAATACTCACTTTTGCTGAATTCTAATTCAATCTCCTGTTCTTGGCTATAATACCCCTGCTTGCTCTGACTCCTATCTGACTCTGTAAAGTGAATTTCTGCTAGACATTGACTTTCACTTCGGCTTTCTCAGACCTCCCAGGACAGTTCCCACGGAAATGAAAATCTACTTTCTATTTTCAAAAAAATTATCAACAACTCTGTTTATTGTCATCAGAGTTGCAGGAGGGGAAAAAAAAATTAAAACATCCCTTTTAACCCCAGATCTCTGCACTTGCTTAAGACTTGTTCAGATTGCACATATGGGGAAGGTGTCTTTGTTCCAGCTGCTATAACCGAACACCGCAGACTGGGTAGCTTCCAAACAGAAGGAGTTTATTTCTTACAATCTGGAGAAGTCTGAGATCGGTATGCCGACATTGCTGGGCGAAGGCCCTCTTTGGGGTGTAGACTCCTTTTATTCTCACGTGAGGGAAGTGGATAGCTGACTCTGTAGGGCCTCTTTTATGAGGTCACTAATCCCATTCATGAGGCCTCCACACTCACGACCCAGACACCTCCCAATGCTAGTACACTGGCATTAGAATTTCAACATATGAATTCTGGGGAGACACAGGCGTTCAGACCAGAGCAGAAGGCCCTCGATTTGTCTTTTGATAGATAATCCTGAAGGGGTCAAATATGCTTTTTTCTATGCTATTTCAATATCTAAAACTAACCAGAGGAAGTTTTCTAGGAATTTGCTTATATACACAACATCAGAACAACTGAATAAGGATAGTTCCTAGGGCACAATTCTATAGCAGCTGTTTTCGGGCTCCCTGACATTCTTAAGAATAAAGACGTATAATAGGATATCTTTCTGCTTTAGAATTCCCCAGATATCTGGGCGACCACAGGTCTTTGATCTTTAACTGGATCTTGGGTTTTCCCTTTCTGATTCCCGGATCTGCGTACTGCCCAGATTACCTTCGGTGGTAGTTGGTAGCATCTGGACATGTCCCAGAACTACTTCGGGCCATAGGCCTCCAGAAGCCTCCCGGGGAGACTTCCAGTAGCGCCCGGTGTAGACGTGACTTCTAGAAGACCTCCCGCTACCACAGGACCACAAGTTTTCACAATATGGAGGATCCCAGCTACTGTCCCTTCATGATGAGAACTGCCCGCTTTGAGAGTGATTGATAAAACCACAACCCATTGTTTTTTTACCCCCCCTACAACTGCAGAACCTCAACCTCCATAAAAAATCATTTATCCCCTGATGATTCTGAGTGTTTCCAAGAAATGAGTCCGTCCGTGTGTCCAGGGCTCCATTTCTCTTTCTTTCTTCTTCTCTGGCCACCTCTATCAGATTCTCTTAGTTACTGTAGACTCTAACAAGCATTACTGTTCCTCCGGGGCACGGAGGCTGTTTCTATCAGATCCCATCCCTTCCTCATGTAATGGTAGCCAGTGTTCTGGGAGACATTTCTTACAGGCAGCAAGGCATCGTTCCTTGTACCCTGTTATTTTAAAGGCATTTTCTCCAAAACATTTTTCTTCAGGTTTGTTTTCCCCTAAGGAGTTATCTCCCAGGGGCACAGACAGTATTAACAGGACTTATGGGTGTCCAAAAGGAAACAACAACAACAGCAACAACAACAACGAATCTGAGTAATTATGATAGCTGTCGGTATCACTTCTCGATTTCCACTATTTTTGTATACGCCTGATGTACACATAGGCGTTGCTTTCGGCATATCTCCACTCGCTCACGAAAGAGTGCCTGCAAAGGTGCTTTTTGTCCTTTTTATTCAACTTTAATGGACTTTACTTTTTAAAATGCTTTCAGGCTTGCGGTAAAACTGTGCAGAAAGTTCCTTGCCCATCTTCTCTCACACAGAGAGAATCTCCTCTATTATTGAGATCTTGCACCAGCGGATCAATTTGTTACAAGCGATAAGCACAGACTGATACATTATTATCAACTAGGGCCCATAGTTAGATTCACCAGGGTTTACTATTTGTGTGGCACAGTTCTCCAGGTTTACCGAAACGTGTGTCCAATAAAATAATTGAACACTTTGGCTGAAAAAGTGAAAAACTCTCCACCTTGCCGACCACAAAAACGAGGGCAAGAGACTTTGAACTTTAGGAACATCACGTAGCTGAAAAGTGCCTGAGACACAATTTTTAGCTTAGATCTTGAAGCTTTTATTCTCCTATGCTTTTTTTCTCCTTGCCTTTCACTTTAATCACCTTGAAAACAAAATAAGTCAGTTATGCGAAAAGTGTATAATCTATATGTGACACATATGTACCCTCATCATTCTAACCTGGGGAGCAGGAGTGACTGAGAAGTCTTTGTTGGAGGTGAGGAGCGGATATGGACACATGCATTGATACGTCCCAATTACTTTGTCCCCTAGTACAACATGGTCGCCTGTGCTTGCTGCTGTGTATTCTCCGTGTCCATTGCTCTAGATAAAAATTGGCTGGGGCTCCACTACGTGATTGGTTTACCAGGCTTGCCTTTGTTTCATTATTATGGGAGTTGCAAAATCGGGTCTTTAAGCTATGTTAGACAGCAAATAAGGATTTGATGAGAATCAGTAGCCAGGAGTGAAAAGCATACATTTAATTAAAGTGTGGCCTGTGCTATCTATATTCATACCTAATGAGGGACAGGCCTGTGGGCTTAGCAGAGAAGGAAGGCCTAAAAGTATTAATAAAAAGCTAAGTATGCAGGTAAGGCAAGTTCTAGATACTTTATTTCCGAAATCAGCGATAGCATAAACAATATTTTGCATATTTTTGTCTTTGCATTTAAAGTTTCCAAAACTAGTAGGAAATATTAAAAGTGTAATTATTTCATGTATGGCTTTCCTGGGTAGTAGTTAACTTAAAGAAAAACACTGCTATAGTTAGAATTCTTAAGGAAAGTATTAATCTGTTAGATCTCAATACCTATTTCCAAACTGAGAACAAATTAAGAATTATTAGCGGTTAGGTAAAACATGATTTGCAACTCTGTGACATTTTAATCTTTTGCCAAGATGCAAAATGATGTGTGTTCCCAAATCACATCCTAAATATGTTCCTTGGTAACTCATAAAACCTACTAAACGGTTCCAATGTATAAATTAATGCCTTATTTTCAGATGATAAGATATAGCCTTTGTAAAGTTATTTTCTGATTATTCTAAGCTAAAAAAAGAACATATTCTTTTTATTCTAATGGAAATTTTGAACTAATTTAAGGATATCATAATAATTAAAATGCTATTAAACAACAGTTTACATTAGTTTTATCAAAATTTGTTTTTATGGCATGAATATCAGATTTCAACTGATCAAGATACTCATTCTGCTCTTATAAGACACATATGGTTTTTTGGACTTTGTTTTAAAATTAAAAATTCAGAACAAATTAGTTATTTGCATTTCTAATTATCTAATATTTGGTATCAGCAAAACCACAAAACCAAAAGGCAAATGAACCTCTTTTTTAGAACCCATAAATCTCAAACATGAAACCAGAAATATTTTAGAAAGAAACGTCTGGAATTATCTATCCATCAATTCTGCTTTGCCTAGTGATGAGCTTTGCTGTTTTGAAAGTCTTATTAGATGAAATTTCAATTACGCTAATAGATTCTCATTTCCAACTATCTTGATTATAAACTCAAGATGCATTTTTTTCTGCTATAGATAGATCTTATTTCCTTTTATTTCTCGTGAGCATAAACAGATCCCACTGTTACATTTTGAAGACCACAGATAAATCAACATGTCCTTTCCTGCTAATTTTTTGTACACTCTCTCAGTTTTTAAACTCTACAGAAATGATGTTCACATGGCAATAAAGCTAGAGACAAAGTTATTTATATATTATTTCTTGTCTCACAAAGGACTCCATCTCAGTGTATTTCATATAGATGATACTCAGAGTTTGATATGTGATCAGTTTACCTGTTAATCAATGTCAGATAGATAGATAGATAGATGACAATCAACTTAAGGTGTCGAGGGTTCAGTGATAAGGTAAAAAGAAATAGAGTTAATCTTAATATCAACAGTGGCAATACATATGGGTTTCCTTGAAAAAAGAATTGGGGGTGGGGCGCCTGGGTGGCTCAGTCGGTTGAGCGTCCAACTTCAGCTCAGGTCATGATCTCTGGTTCGTGAGTTTGAGCCCCATATCGGGCTCTGTGCAGACAGCTCAGAGCCTGGAGCCTGCTTCACATTCTGTGTCTCCCTCTCTCTCTCCCCTCCCCTGCTCTCTCTCTCTCTCTCTCTCTCAAAATAAATATTAAAAAAAGAAAAGAAAAAAAAGAATTGGTACATTAGGAACTTTCGATGTCTTGGGAGCATAACTCATGGACTACATAACACATTCACATCAAAGATATATAAATAGGCAGCTGTTCTGCTGAACAAGGAGCCCTCATTTTCAAACAGCTCTGCCCCTGCAGGCATGGGTGCCCACTTCACTTCCTGACTGCGCGTGACGGAAGGAGCTTGGGATGCAGACCCCAGCATGCATTAGTACCCTCTTCATATGGGAGCTTCTCAGGGCCCAGGATGAATCTCAACAAGACACTGCCCAACACGGACACAGCAGTAACCACTGGGGGGCGAACAGGGAAAAAAGGGCAGCAATATTATTTGATGGCATCACATAATACAGAATTTTTCTTACTTGCCAGATCTGTGCTAAGAGTTTCATACACATTATTCCCATTCGATCTTTATAAAAGGAGTTGTTAGCTTTCTTTTAAGATGAGTAACAGAACAGGTAAGTCCATTTGCCTGAAATTACAGTGGAAGGATTTGCATACGATTGTTTGTGAGTATGAAAGCCATCTATACTGGACCCTGCCACCTTGCCACCATGTCACAGGCCAAGGAACATTTGGCACTTGTGCTAAATCTTTCTTCACGTGGAAACTTCGGAAGGGTCTCTTCTTCCACAAACTTCTCGCAAGAGGAATGCCTTGCATGGTGTGGGGGCAGCCGAGGAGTGAATTATTGTATGCCCAGACTAGCGACATGAGACACAGATAGACAAATGCTTTGGTGATCTGATTCTAGGCATTTGGCTAACGAACTCCTTGTAAGTCCTTCTGGGTGCCCGCAGTGGACACCGTGGGATTCTCCTTCCGCTCAGATCAACACACACGGAGTCATCACGACTCCAACAGAGAAATCACATCTGTATTGTCGAAGGCATCCCAAGAGCGAAGCTAATGAGGGACCAGACACAAAATTTCTAGCCATGTCAGTGAGTGATGCAAACGAATGGAAGGAAAGTTCTGTGCACCTACACCATATTGCCACACTTAGTCTGTTTCTGAGTTTGGAACTCTGTATGAATCACCGACTTGGAATCAGGAAAGTGGCATCAGCGTGCTATTTTAAAACCATCTACGTCCTCTGAGCTCGGTGCGCCTTTTTCTGCCCATTTGAGTGCATTCTTAAACATTTAATTAGTATCTCAGCTCCGCGGAGGTAGAAGTCGGTGTATTTGCTTAGGTAATTAGCAATGAAGAAAAAAGCATCTAATCACTGTTGGAAAGTGAAAGATTGGAATTTGAGAATATTAGTGCCTGGTTTTCAAAGCTGATAAGGTTAAGCCTCTCAAAGAAGAACGCAAGTGTATTGCGAAGAGCCACATATAATTTGCAATATAATCCTACCTTCCTTGTCTTTGAAACACAATGAACAGCATTAGGAAGTGGCATTATTAGCACATTCTAATCTTTCACGCAGCACTCATCGGCTTAATCAAAGCTGCAGGACAGCTTGTCTAAGCACGCCGCCTGCCTCGGAAGGGCAAATTGCCAACACGGCCCCACCTAACAGCATGTGGTTTGAAAAGAGAATGCACTTGTTTCCGGCTCCCTGTGTCGTGAGTTTAAAATCAGTTTGTATTTTCGCGCAAAGACTGAAGTTAACGTATTATTTGCTTACGTGGCCGTAGGTAACATTCGCATGTGAACCTGCAGAACGGAGTGCTCTCGGGTGTGCTCTCATTTGCCTAAAACCTGTCCTGAAACCCTGCTTTTTCTGTACGTATTTGTACTAAAGTTGAGACTGGAAATATCTTAAAGGACATTCACCACAGAGGGGCAATAGAGTGGCCTGGGTAAGATTTTGGAGAAGACAAAAAGGGATGACGATGACAAACCCTGCTTAGTTATCCCAAGTATGCACAATGGAGACCCCCCCACCCCCACCCCTGCCTTCGCTACTCTTGGAACCGTGGCTTCTCACCAAGAACAGCAAAGGTTGCCTCCTTGAGATTTGAAACACACAAACGTATCAGAATAGTTTTCTCCAAATAGTTTTAACAGAGGAGTAATGCATTCAAACACAACCCTTGAGCATAAACGTTTAAACATAATTTCTCCTCCTTCCCTTCCCTTGTGAGATGCTAAAGAAATTCATTGAAGGCTCTAGGAATGCTATTTAGTCAGGCGCGACAAATATTTCCCAAGTGCCTACCACTGTCCTCTTCCTTTATGTCTCCTCACCATCCTAACAGAAGCCCTTCAACCTTCCAGCTTCTCCCAAAGTGTGGGTACACGCCACCTAGAGTGGAACCATTTGGGCCAGATGTTAAAATCCGCCCACCTAAAATTCCTAGGCCCACCTAAACTGAATGAGAGTATCTGAGGCCTGGGCTTCAGATCTGCATATTTACCAACATCCAAAAAAATAGATACATAAGTAACTAACCGCAAAACACAACAACACACACACACACAAAATTGGTGAACTTTCTGCCTTGTGCTAATTCAGTATACGTTAAGATTAAGCTCCTCTAAATTTTGTCTCTTTCCTTCTCTTTCTCTCTCTCTGTCTCCCTCTTTCTCTCTCTGTCTCTCTCAAACACACACACACACACACACACACACACACACACACATACATACACACACGTCTGTATGAGCTCTTCCGATGGACTCTGCTACTGTGTAAGATTTTACAGACATAAATTTTATTGTTTTTAAGCTTTCTTAAAAATGTTTATTTATTTATTTTGAGAGAGAGAGACAGAGGGAGAGTGTGAGAAGGGGAGGGACAGAGAGAGAATCTCAAGCAGGCTCCATGCTGTGAACACAGAGTCCAATGCGGGGCTTGATCTCACAAACTGTGAGATCATGACTTGAGCTGAAATCAAGACTTGGACACTTAACAAACTGAGCCACCCAGGCTCCCCTGTTTTTAAACTTTTAAATATTTGTAAAGAATTTCACCTAAAGATATATTCAGTGGACACTGACTGGTAGGGATTAATAGAAAACCTGGAAAAATATAACAAGCAACCCTCAAAGTATTTCTTTGAAGTACATCTCATGCTGGGTAGTACTCACAATTCTGTTTCTACTATGAAACACAC
This sequence comes from Panthera pardus, assembly GCF_024362965.1. Classification (NCBI taxonomy): domain Eukaryota; kingdom Metazoa; phylum Chordata; class Mammalia; order Carnivora; family Felidae; genus Panthera; species Panthera pardus. The sequence continues at coordinate 3,294,768 of NW_026527002.1, read as the reverse complement.
ACACACACACACACACACACACACCAATTAAGAGATCATTTGAAAAATCTGATAGCACACTGGACCAATGTCATACCTACCTAATGAATAAGTTGAACAGTATTTAGCAATGCAATGAATCCTCATTGGCACATGGGGAAATCATGGTATTAAGAAAAAGTAAAGAAAACTCACCACTTCTTCATGTCTGCATTTTCTCACGTTAATTCCATTTATCTGCAAAGAAAAGAAAACTGTGGTTTCACGTGGCCTATTGTGAATTGAATTTATATTTTGGTTGCACATAGAAAATTAGGGTAAAGTGTATACCTGCAGAATTGCATCCCCGATAAAGAGCAGACCTGAAAGTTCCGCTGTGAAGACAGAAAAGCAATGATTATGCATCGACTATTTTCTTCATACATATGAAAGAGTTTTATAATTAAATCAAAGCAATATTGATACAAGGGGGGAAAATAAATGTTTTATATAGACAGCGTCGTAAATGATCCACAAGTAATAGAAATGCAAAAACAATCTTATGATTCCGCCCAGATATTGAAACACCTATTTCTGTTTAATCCTATCATTTCAGATCTTACAGTTACCAAAAACTGGTCGCTCTTCTAGATGGATGACGAGATTTTCTCATGTACTTATTGTATTAAGGTATCTATGAAAAAGCTTGAATCTAGACATTCAGTCCTTCGGCTATGGGATCAGCTCTGGGTTTCCTTTTAAACATTAGATTGTCTTACTGATTTCAATTGCTTTACATCTTTGGTGTGTTTTTGAGTGAAACTTCATGATAGACTGAGTAAAACTTCATATGAGAACAGAAAAAAATATATATGTCAGGAACTGCTTATATTCGACAGGACTTGTTATAATTAAGTTTGTGGATATGTTTGTTTGCTAAATGAAACAATTGAAAAGCTATGTGGTCCCTGATTTATAGAGTCACACTCTCTCTTCTCTTTCCCCTTTGCTTTTCTGTGAAAAAAGTGCACCCCAAAAGTAATAAAGGGAGAGCCTCAGGAATCAGACTCAGCCACTTACTGCCTGGTCATGGGGAACGTGGAACTGGTCAATCATATCCTAATCTATAGTATTTAATCCGACATATTCTACAGTAAGGATGGCTTACAAAGGAATGGTTACTATATAATTCTCTTAACGCTTTACCTCTTTGCTCCTTGGAGATTTTTGAAATGACAACTGGAATATTATGTTCTGCTCCCCCCTGAAAAGAGAAAATCATATATTGCGCTCTTTAATTGCAAAAAATAAAAATGCAGGTTTTAGTTAGAAAACTGTACATGCAATGAATAATCTGTGAATGGACACCAGATAGAATTTAAACAAACTTGTGGAGTTTCTCTACTCAGCACATAGTGCTCCCAAAAAATGTAATCTACCTGTTTAGAATTTCACGGTGATATCCAGTAACTAATAACAGTTGACTTTGAAAGCTTTTGTTTTCCATATCAAGATTGGAAGTGCTTAGATGGGCATTCTCTTCAATGTGTATCATGCTGTCCATTGTAGAAATTCTTATTTAGCATTCGAATACCAAATAATTATGTATTTACATTAACTGGCTAAGTTGTTCTAGGCTGCTGACCAAGCACAGGCCCCCTTGGATGCTAAGTAACTAAAGAGACCTTTACCTTCACAAAGTGATACAGAAAGTCAGACTGCATATGCATGATGGGAAAGGGATCACCTGCATTTCTTTAATTAATAGTAGATTCCTCTTAGTGTGAAAGTATATATGAAACAATTAACAAAATACAATAAACTGGCAAGAACATTGTAGTAATTCTTCATCTAATTGGCCAAATAATATATGAAAAAAGAAAAAAAAATATGTGAGTTAAACTTATATGGAAGGAAATAAAATAAATCCCTGAAATGAGCACATAAAACTTCTGTTTCGGTATGACAGAGTTGAGAAGGTTGAAACCAATAGTTGAAAAATCAAATGAAGGCATTAAAGAATAAAATGTCATGCACAAAAGAAATATAGCACTTTTAATACAGGATAGTTGCAAAGACAATCTAAAATCCCACTGGGTTTCCCAACTTTCAGAACAAGTAAACTTCTTAAATATTTTTTATTTAAGGACAAAAGTTATTTCGGAACAGATGTTTTTCCATGAATGTCGATTTTTAACTCTTAATTGTCAACATACTTAAATATAAGATGGGCAATTATTGTTGAGAAAAGTAATGACATTCAGCTTTTTTCTTGGAAAGTAGTCCCTTTTCCTTCTAGAATATCAAAGAGATGTGATAAATAAAATATTGAAACCGTCTTACTCAGACTGAAATTCAAACCCAGTGCTAACTCTCTTTTCTCACTATTTCTCACCAACCAAATATTCAGCTCCCACCTTCACTAGCTCTGTAAAGTCTCTGACCTAAGCTACATAGCTCCTAATTTTCCTTTGCCTTTTGGTCAGTATGCCCATAAGAAGCACTAATTGTGTCTAACATGACCTCTCATCTGACCGAAGGATAGTGATTTGTGACTGATAGTGTAGTTGAATGAACGCTTATTTAACACACAATAAACACTGAATACAAGGTAGCTATTATCCTAATTAGTCTATCAATTAAGGTTTATGAATAAAATTACATGGCATTAGAGTGGTAAATAAGCTTAGCACTAATCCATTCTAAGACCCTCAGCATTTACTATTTAGGGTTCCCAGTTCCCAATCCCCTATTTTTAATTCTATTCTTTCTTTCCCATTATAATTATCAGCTTCCAACCTACTATTATCTTTATTCATTTCTTATATTTATTTGCTTTCTTTCTCCTTCCCCCATCCGTAACTAGAATGTAAGTTCCAAGAGGGCATTGAATTTTTTGGTAATTTGTTTCACACATTGATGTAAACTCAATGCATGGAATAACGTCTTTCTTTTTTATCTTTGAAATGTTTGTTGATGAATGAGTGAATGAACAAATGAAGTCAGAAGCTTTTCCAGGACTAAGATAGCTCCATTCTTTAAAGCACATTGCAGAATGATTTTAAGTAGAAGCCAAGAATGTACAATGAATCGAATGACCATAGTCATAGTTGGTGTCTAGAGACACTTGGAAATTGGAAGGAATTTTAAGAACACATCTCCATTTCTAAGAAGAAAAAACTGGTTAACTGAGATGAATCATCCACCAATGAAGTTTCAGGTGGTAGAAAAAGAAGAAACAAACTCATCCAGATACTGTATGGCTCAGATATTTGGGGGCAGAGAGTGACATTGTTTATGTCACTCTTCTGTGTGTGATTATCATCAGAGTGTTTTCCTTCAGATGTTTTGCTTTTCATAGTTTTTTCTCCTTGCACTATTGAATCCAAAGATTTTCTTAGTGCCCAAGATTTTTCATACCAGTTACCATGGTAGGCCAGTGGGAAACCTCTCGCTGGGGTCTGCCTTGAGAAAAGACAGTTGGAATAGCGATTTCTGAGGGCGAACTCAGTAACCCCACTCGTCTCTCAACACCTGGAGACTTGTAGCTATTTTTAAATGACAGGATATAACTAACACCTATTTTGTCAACATTTTTTTTTCTTTTATATGTAAAATCTGTCCTGAAATTTGAATGATTTGAGTCCAAAGGTGGGTTTTTCATTTTTGGGTCTTTTTAAATCAGACATTAAGAGCTCAGAAAGGATTCTTAATCTAATTGCAGAAAATTACTTTATTAATTAATTAAAGAGCAAATTTTTAGACAAAACTCGGGATATAAAATTGGAACTTAAAATTACAGTACCTTAATTTATTGGATGAAATGTGAGAGCAGTCCAGCTCTATTAAAGTTAATTAGATTTAGTTCTGGACCTAAATGGGGAAATGTAAGGTTGTCCAGTCAAGAATCAAATAACGCAACTCATCCTATTTAAAATAGGTGATAGACTTCCCATTACACTTAGAATAAAACCCCCAATCCTCAGCGGTCCCCCGTCTTGTGATCTCAGCCTGCCTCTGCCTCTTCATCCTGGACCTTCATCACTCTGAGCACCAAAGGACATCAATATATACTATCCCCTCTGCCTGGACACTTTTTTCTTTTACTCTTAACCTGGTAAACTCCTCAGATTCAAAATTTCAGCTTAAGGACCCCATTTATCAATGTCTGCTTACATGAAGTAATTCACTTCTGTAACACTGGATCTAGGCTATGATTTACATTTATTTACATCAAAATTTGATCAATGTCTATTTTCCTACTAGACTGTAAAGGTCCTGAGCTCCATGCAGAGCTTCCTTTACTGGCTTCTCCCCAACCTACCCTTCGGATGGCTTCGGTACATGGCTTGTGGTCAAGTTTAGAGAATAAATGAATTCATTGAACTCTGTTGTTCCAGTGTAAAATCAAGACGAGGGAAAGTGAGGCAACATTCTACAGTGCATCCCAGAAAATATTAAAACATATACCATTCAATGTATAATTAAGCTTATGGCTAACTTTATAGGAACCAGGATATAAAGTCCCATCTAAAACATTTTTAGTAGTATTCTATATAAAGCATTTGCCAATATAACTGTGAAATTCCACCAGATAAAACCCAGAATGTTTTCAGAGCTTGGAGAATTCTGCCAAACAAATATTTTCAGTTCAGCATTTTCATTATTCCAATCAATCAATCAATCAATCAATCATATTCTGGGATCTGGGGGGAAAAAAGAAACATAGACCCCACCATTATATATATACTTACAGCAATAAAAATATTTGTAAACAGATAATAACAACACAGTAATTAAGGTTAAGAGCCCAATGAACAAGTACGGGAAAAGCACCTAAAGGAATATAATCTGAAAGAATATTGGAAAATATCCTTATCTGTTCGATTGCCATGCTTATCTGCTAGTATCACCTAGTTTGATCTCAGCACGAATTAATGATCCTTCCCACATACTATATGACTGCCTTCATATGAAAGTCCAAAATAGAGACTGAAAGTACGTTAGTGGTTGCATAAAGCTGAGTTAGGGCGATAGGTGGAGAAGGGGATGATAACTCAAGGATATGAGGGGGATGAAGTGCTCCAAAATTGACTATAGTGATGGTTGCACACATCTGTGAATATAATGAAAGCCACTAACTTATAAATGTGGTTACATTGCATGGTATGTGAATTACACCTCAATAAGCTATTTAATTAAAAAATGCTCTTTAAAATGATAGTCGGTCAGTGCTTTTAACTGATTCTTGGGACTAATCCATTAACTTCAACTTAAGCCTTATTACATGCCTGGTATCCTATTTCTATGGTGGAAAGGTATATATCCATGTTGTCCCCGGTGGAAACAGAAGAATCAGACTCAAGTGAAAAGAAAAAGGAACACAATGAGGAGAAATGCAACCATATGCAAACTAACATCAACAGTTGATATTTAAAGACTTTGCCCTGAAATCACTAATAAATTGAAAGAAAGAAATTTATTACACCTACTTTGAAAACATAGTTTTATTGGTAAACTTGATAAAAGTAATACCAAGTCCTTGATATTAAATTCTTTGCTTGATCCTAGACTCATTGATCCATTTATTTTAGTTTTGAATAAACCGTAACATAAATAATTTAGAAAGGAAACATTATTTGTGTTCCCAGGTAGAGAGTTTCGAAATAAAATTATTTCTAAATAATTTTCTATATCTATCTATATCTATATAATATATATAACTATATATTATATATGTATTTATCATATATTTTATATAATATATGTGATATATTATATATTCCATAATTACATGTTATATTATGTATATATATTTTTTTCTATATATTCCAGTTTCTATACCTATAGAGCATAGTTATTAAGAGCCTTCTCTTATTATTATTAATAATAATAAAATGTTATCTGCTTTAGGTGAAGTTTAGGCCTAGCTCTGCCCTGTACGACAATGGATAAATTACTTAACCTCTTAGTACGTAACCCCATTGTCTATAGAGGGATAGCAATAGTTACCTACTTTGCTGGATATTAAGGCCAAATGAAACCAAATATAAAGTATTTAGCTCAGCATCTGGGATTTATAGAGCAGTCGGTAAATATTTGCATTTATTATTTATAAATGATAAAATTTTAATAATAATTATAATTTAATTCTTGATTGTGCAACGTTAAGGCTTCCACATAAAAAATCACCTTTTATTGCAAACATATCCTTAACGGACATAGATGGCAGTGTCGTGTCTGTTGAAAAATACTCCAGAAAACCTTTTCTAGTAATAATATGCAAAGACCCATCTCTAAAAGGTGATTTGTTAAATGACAATGACCAGAGGCATGATTTAATAATATGCAAATGTATGATGTTGTATTTGCAAAGATATGGAAGACAAATAAAAGGGACTTACTTTAAGGTGAGTATCCACAGAGTGATTCTCAAAGGAATGAGGCAAAAATACAAGAATATTGGGTCCTCTGATGCGAAACTTTGGTGATTATTGGGAATGTAGGTGTGGAGACCATGAAGTCATTTTTGGAAATGGCTTAGTATCTGGAGAGTCCAGACAAAGGGATGAGCATGTGAAAGAAAGATTCTACCCGAAGGCCAAAAGGCAGGCAAGGTGGGAGGGAAAGGGGGCAGAAGCTGAAGAGTGGGGAACAAGGGACAGAAAAGTCCATAGGAATTCAGGAACTCGGGGAAACTAGACAAGGGCCCAGATCAGAATGTCCTGCAGGACCAGGGAGAGGATATACCAGCCAGCCTAATAAATCTGAGAGCTTTAGGTGTGAAAATCAAAAACAAATGGACACCAGCCTTGAAAATTCCAAGCAGACAAAACCAGTTTAAGTCATATAAATAAAGCTTAATTTAGCTTATTTTGCAAGGCTAACTTGACCCGAGTCATGTTTTGTTCATGCCTCCTGAAATCATAAGCAAAACTTGACTTGTTTCCCAAGTTTGATACGGAGGAACCACTAAGCAATTCCCTATCATTTAAGAAAATTGTAATGCAGTCTTAAGACCAATCGCCGTGAAAAACAGTCACTGCCTTCCCACTATACAAGCTGCTGTATAATAATATACCCCTGAGCCTCATTCTGTGTTTTGGTTTGAGGGCTCCTGCTCTGTGAACTGTCTTCTTGGTGGGTGCATGATGAACTTTTATTAACTACGACTTGAATGATTCATTGCTTTTACTTCTGTGATTTCTGAACTTTTTACAAAAGGAAGCAGTTTCAGTCTGACACCAGAGAAGGATAAATGATTATAAGTGGAAAGTTTAGTGATCCTTTAATTCAGTTTTCGGAGAATGATCTTTTGGAAATTTAAAAATGTAAATAAGAAGAGCTTGACATTTTATTGAGTGATAAACCAAAACAAAAACGGATACAAGGGAAGAAACACGCAATGACTTCTGAGGGACGTTTTAATCAAGGAAGACTGTCAACAATGGTAAGAGACAGGAAGAATCATAAAGAATTGTCAGGAAAGATCCAGAGTTACAGCAGTTGCCAGAAGTGTTCTCAAAAGCAACACAAGGGTCAAAATAGCTCGAATGAGCAACGCTTTCTGGAAGACAGCCCGGGGAGTGAGCACAGTGCATAAAACCCCAGCATTGGTTCATGATTTAAGTTTCTGATCAGAAAGCATGGCCATCATTTCTTTCTATCTTGAGATCCTGGAGTCGGAGCTTGTGGGTGAAATGCCATTTAAAGACAACAGAGAGCTGGGCCACGTACAAAGGTGTGTGTGTTGTGCCTCCAACTTTCATCTTATTGTAGCCTGGCTCAGTTACACATGCGTTCCTACTAGATCTAACTGTAGTGCAAGAAAAACTGTAACACGGGACAGCAAACGCAGAAACAAGCGGAGATCCGGGGATAAGCATGTTCGGGGGGTGGGGAGGGGGGTTAAAAAGAACCCCTTTTATTTTTAGGAGCTGGAAACAAATCGATTAGCTAAACCAGAGGATGGGGACGTGGAGGAAGACAGTCAGCCTTGTGTGTGGACGCTCCACCTGTCAGGACACCTGCTTCACCACGTGCTGCGTTAGCACAAGACTGTCACCTGCCCAAAGGTCCTTGGTTCAGTGTTGTGAGGTTTTTTTCCCCTTGTTTAGAATTAACATGGATATATAGGTAATTTTGGTCCCTACCTTTCCGTGGTAAAACACTCTTGTTTTGAAAAGATGGGATTTTAAGAATTTAAAAAATAAATTTGTCTCTGGAGATAAATCTGATTTCTATATTAAAACGTAATGTGACTGATGCCAAAGCTCTTTTTGGATGACTGTGTTCCACACTGAGGGTCTAGCATTCTTCAGATACGATTTAAGATGATAACTATGACTTTTCAAAGGAGAGTCCCGGATCTTGTAAGAAAGTCCTAATAATGCAAACTAAAATCTTAAGGTAAAAAAATAAAATAAAATAAAATAAAAATAAAATAAAATAAAATATAAAATAAAACAATAGGGGATAAGACAAAATTTGAAAAGAAAATGGATTAAAATTTACTTACATTGTAGTTTTAAAAATTTAGATCTTCTACAATCTTTCATTATTATTTACAATTCTCTCTTATTCCTTAGGATTATAGGAAGTTTTGAGATGGAAACTCTCCTTAATGTGCACTACATCTTAGTGGCTTCAAGGGAGGAGATCGAATCAAAGACCTGGAATCAAACTGTACAGACACGTGGCTACCTCATTCTCCAAGCCACCTGGGACTAAGCCACACATTTTTGTCCCAGAAGTTTCAGTGTTGTCTCAAGAATATGGCAGAGAAAATAAAAGGAGGTAAAGGCTGACTTTTTCTTCCTCACCCTAATAGGGAAGTCTCTGCCCGGAGAGAGTGTTGGGAGCAAGACATTATTGTACATGGACAGGTGACATCAAAGCTTAATGGACATTGGTTGCTTCCGTCATATTACGCCGCCCACAGTCTATAGCCCCTGGGGCACGTTGAAAGCATTAGAACAGATGCCTCTCTGTGACGTTGTCCACTATCTTTGGTAGCACCGGCCGCCATGTGGGAAAACTGAGGGGTTGCCACCATGTACAAGGCTGACAGTTGAAGAAAAACCCATCAGCCAAGATCTGGCAGGAGCACAGAACATGGCCCATTGGCTTTGACTCGTAACGGCACATATTGGAGTGTTTTAGTGTTTTCTGACCAAAGACAAATGGTGGCCATTTTGTTACCTGTTAGTCAGGCTTTCACAAATAATTTTTTGGAAGGTGAAACTGAAATAATATCACCATATGTTCTCAGTACAATGAAATTCAGGAGCACCTGTAGAAGTCTTCGCTATATTAGTTAATGTCTTTTTAATTGTCAAAGATGCACCCTTCCTTTTGTTATTTCCAGTTGAGATAGTCAAGGTTTTTAGTCAATAACTCTCACTACAAAATCTCCAGTGTGTGTCAGCAGTGATTAGTTAACTGAAGCAAATAAGGATAAGATATACACTCATATATTTATGGGAGTATTTATATTATTGGTTCAAATTGTTCTAGCAATAAGTATACAAAACATAAATAAATAGAAAAAAATAAATGGTCAAAGTTAAAACATTAATTCTGCATTCGGTTAAAATATTTTCTTAAATGGTTATATATATATATATATATATATATATATATATATATATGCAGTGTGTGTGTGTGTGTGTGTGTGTACACACACACACACACACACGCACACTAACAGAACAAAATACAGCTTAAAAATAAAAAAGCAAGTGTCAGAGGTAACTATTGAGAAAACCAAAATGGAAAATCCTAAAGAGAAACTTTTCAGAATGACTGGGTAATAATCGAAATAATAAACTTAATTTTTGTATTTCTGATTAGTGTATCATAAGAATTGTAAGATAACTTCCTTTTTTGTCAGAATTCCTAATATATGGCACAGATTGCAATTCAAGCACTGCTTTTGTGGCCAATATTATGAATGGAAAATGCACACTCATTTGATTTAGAAAATTAATCTATTTATTGATGTATAAGAGTTTTGTTTGGAATGAAATAATGAAAATATTAAATAGACATAATTCATTTGGCAAAATTCCTGATATTTTAGAATCTGTTAAAATTGTAGCATTTTAATAAAAATAAATAACATCATATTATTGAGTTTAAATTATAAATGGAAATAGAAAAAAAATAGAAAGGAAAATTTCCCTGCATAAAACTAATGTAGCTCCACTGTCAGAAAAAGAGTCAGACCTGTTAGGTAAAAATGCTTATCTCAAATGAAACCACCTCCCGAGATTGGATTTTATTCATATTTAGCTTTTGTTCTCTCTCATGGACTTTTTACTATCTTTAGTGGTATCTTTAAACCCTTCAAGCAATCCCAATAAATATCACAGAAAAAAACAAAAACAAACAAAAAAAGCTTGTCTGTTGTATCATATAATTCCCATGGCATCATTTCCACTTCTTATAACTTGTACTGCAAACCTCCCTGGATTTAGCTGATGGACGATAAAGTGAAAGTTAAATACATATTTTAAAACTAACATTTTATATAGTAATATTCTTATCACTTGACAACACAATGCTATTCCACACTGGTCCATTTTTCTAAGTCATTTTCATAATGTCAGCTAGAACTGATAGTCACCAAATTTAGAGCTCCACTTTCCAAGCATATATAAACTGAGCTGTGTTAAAATTTCATGAAATATATACCTGAGATGTATGATTTTCACCCTACGTGGGCAAAATACCTAACCCACTGGCTTAAGATAAAGTGAAATTTCATTTATCTATGCAAAGATGTAGGTTTCTAAAGGGCATTTAAAGACAGCAATTAACTTTTCCAATATTTATATAATTTCCCATCCTTTTAAAATTTGTTTTTTTTCAGTGACGATAAATTGAAGGTGTGGTACGCTTTTACTAGTCAACCACATCCACAAAAAACAAAGGCATTTAAAATTCATTAATAAATGGAAGTTAACAGGACGGTCATTTTAAAAATAAATCAGATGCTAAAACTGTGTTTACCCGATTTACTTGGCATTGTGACATGAAAATTTGCCGATTTCTAAAAAATAAAAATGAAAATGAAAACGACACAAAAGAAAAAGATGAATAAAACCCAACTAACATTTAACTACTATTAGTGTAAAACTTGTTCTTGCTCCATTCACTGGGTTGGGGGGTTGGGGGGCAGTAGCTCCTCCCCTGGCTGGGTACAGGAAGATACGCCCACAGCAACACCAGATCTGACATTTTAGGTGGTCCCAGATAAAGTTAATTACCTGTCTATGTTCAATGCCAGGTAAAATTCCCAAATACTTTTTCTAAGAAACTTTCTAAATCAAAAGTTGGCCAAGGTTTTCTGAGAACCTACCTACTTTATGTCTCAGTGCAAATATTGAAGATTTTGCTATAGCCATATTTATCTAATTATTAATCACCAAAAACCAAAATACACAAAAATGCATGCATTACAGCACAGCCTTTAAGGATAGAATGGAAATACAGGTTACCTTGATGCTTAATCCAAAGCCTCCTACAGTTTGTCTTCTAATGGTCACCGTTCTTTCCTGAAAGACAGGATTTTAAAAGTGGTTAGCATTTCCTAATACTATACTTACACACCATTTTCTTCCTCAGGGTTCTGTTTCTGCTCCTTAAAAAAGAAATATTTTGTGACAGCGTACAGGCTCTAATTCTTGCAAAACATGGGGCAATTTGTAATTTTCAAATCAAAGGTTAATTTATTTGTCAAGATAAAAGAGACTGTATTGTTAGTAAACTTCTAAACTCTCAAAAATTAAGTTCCTTTCAATGACTTTTTTGGACATATTTTGGAATCTTAACTTTTAAACGTCTTCTTATTTTCACATTCTATATTCTTGTTGTCTAAGGAATGACAGGTTTTGGTTACATAAAAATAACTCAATGTCAATGGCAAATATTATCTTTGTCAACCAAGGTCTTATCTCCATCACAACCGAGTCATCTTGCTTGTGGAAATTTGAGAGCTGAGCTGGGAGGCTGCCATGTCCCCGCACATCAACTATTCATGTGCATGTCTGGGATTGAAACTGACTAAACCAGATTCAAAATGATGGCTTGTCTGGAAAAAGAATGGACATTACACCTAACTAATAATGGCAAAGGTATTATCAATTTTCCAAATCAATTCTCTTTTTCCTTCCACAGCGGAAACAATTCAATTGCTGGTGTATGAAACAAAAATCACAAAGATCTCCACTTGGACAAATCCTCTAATTTCCAATAAATTCAATATTACTCTGTTTTGGGGCAATCATCTCTACGTAATGCATATTCTGGAGGCATATTGAAAGGTTGAAAGCTTTTATTTATAACGTTCTTCACTTATCTATAACTTTCTCATCTTTTTTAACCTCCCCCTATTTATAGTGGTTTGAGATACCCCACCCCCTTCTCTTGTTCTACCTGGGATAGATGTTGGTTATCTGATCCCCACACATGCCCAACCTCTTTGGCTACACTACCCATCTCCAAGTCTAAATACTGCTTTCTTTCTTACTCCATGGTTTTAGAGGGGCTATGTGGAACAGATGATATTATTTAAAAAGAACAAGGAGAAAATCTGGAAAATGTGTGCTTCTGATGTCTCTTCCTAAGTATTTTAAGATAACACAAAAAACAGTCATTTTGGCAGTTACAAGATACCTTCATTTAGCCAAATGTTTAGATTTCATAAATAAAAACAAAATAATGCTTAAAGGCTAAGATCACTATACCAGAAATTGAGGTATATTAACTGTTATTTATTTTGAATCAACAAATAAGCCTTTATGGTTGGAAATTGGTGCATACTAAGAAAAAAAAAAACTATTAGTGCAAATGAGTAGCATTTAATTATATAAATTTTCTTTTTGATCATGTCCTAAGTAATTTGACCTGCCTTAAAACTACAGATTTTAGGGGCGCCTGGGTGGCTCAGTCGGTTAAGCATCCGACTTCGGCTCAGGTCATGATCTCGCGGTCCGTGAGTTCGAGCCCCGTGTCGGGCTCTGTGCTGACAGCTCAGAGCCTGGAGCCTGTTTCAGATTCTGTGTCTCCTTCTCTCTGACCCTCCCCCGTTCATGCTCTGTCTCTCTCTGTCTCAAAAATTAAAAAAAAAAAACAAAAAGAAAAAAAAAAACTACAGATTTTACTCTTATAACCTGTCATCAAATTATGTTTTCAAACCCATGTTAAAATTACTTACACAAATTAAGTGTATAGGTGTATTGCAATTTATGCAAAGCAACATGAAATATAAAACACACTATTCATGTTGGATAACATCATAAACTCTACTTTTTTATTCTTTTTCTTAAGTAGGCTTCATACCCAGCATGGAGCCCAATGTGAGGCTTCAACTCACGACTCTGAGATCAAGATCTGAGCTGAGATCAGGAGTTGGATGCTTAACCGACTGAGCCACCCAGGTGCACCACTACGTTTCTATTCTTTTTTTTTTTTTTTTAATTTTTAAACGGTTATTTATTTTTTGAGACAGAGAGAGACAGAGCATGAATGGGGGAGGATCAGAGAGAGGGAGACACAGAATCTGAAACAGGCTCCAGGCTCTGAGCAGTCAGCACAGAGCCCGACGTGGGGCTTGAACTCAGGGACCGCGAGATCGTGACCTGAGCCGAAGTCAGACGCTTAACCGACTGAGCCACTCAGGCGCCCCTACGTTTCTATTCTTAAGCCAACTACTAGATCAGTCCACATTAGTGAAGTCATAAGTAGGAGAAGACGTAGTGTTTAAGAACTTTTATTGCAAAATGCATGTAAATAGGGATACCTGCATGTGCACAAGCAAAAGGTAGACACATGCATTATACACACACAAAATCTCTTAAAATAAATATTTATTGGAAATGTCCTTTTGTCGGACAGGATAAGAGAAATATGTCATATTACATAATTTTCAATTATTTCTCATTAAAGGATTAGTTAAAGGAAAGCTGTACATTGCAAATAATGGGTTTGAAATCAAAGAATCTATCAATGACTCAAATATCCACAACTTAATATGTTTGGGAAATTACTTAAGCCCTCCAAATCTGTTTTTCCAAATCTGTAAAATTTGTTTTACAAATTTACAAAATCCAGCTTTGTTTTGAGGATTGATATTTGTGAAGGACCCAGGCATGTAGTAGAAGCTTAATGAATACACACACACACACACACACACACACACACACACACAATCTGTTATTCTAGATAGAAATTCTTAAAGTCACTTAAATATCTGATCGATATTTATCCACTTTTTATTCCAATATTAAATCACAGAGTAACTCAAATACTGGAAGACTGACTCAGGGATAGATCAATTAAATGGTTATCTTTACTCTTATAAAACAGACAGGCATACTATTTTTTACAATACTGCCTATCAAACTAACAGGTTCTTAGATGGCAGTTATTTTCTTAATTCCATTTCTGTAAGGAAACAATGCTTGATTCCTTAAAATAAGATTCATCTGTATTTTCTCAACGTAAAGAATTGAGTCTGTAAAAGCAAATGCATTTTATTAGTAAATGACATCATTCTACAACATCTCGCATGGCAATCATTAGAAACAAGGGCAACTTGGTGAGTCAGTTCTATTAACCAGCCAAGTGTAGGCTGAAACACTGCTTTCCTTTGAAGGGACAGCAGGCATGGCGGGGTTATCAAAGGTCTATGCAATGCCTTTACTTCTTTACAAGACTGACTTCCAGTCTTTGGTGGAGAATATGTAGAACATGTTCCAAATCAAATACAAAATTGCTGATGCAGAGAGGAGTTTGGAGAGACTAAAGAGTCAGCAGTAACTGTTGAAAATCTCAGAGGCAGCACTTATTTTAATGTATTTTAAACACACGGGCACACACTCATGCACATGAAAACCCCAGCCAGCACTTTTCTATACTATTGCTTCATTGGGTTACTTTGAAGAAAATAAGGACAAACAAGCAAGGCAAGTTACTTCGTGTTTTAAAGCCAAATTTTTAAATTTGTCACTGCAGGTAGCAGGAAGTCTGGAACGGCAAATAACTGTTCCCAGTAGGGCACCTTGCTGATTTCTCCCCAATCTTGTGTTTGTGTTAGCTATACCTTCTCTCCCCTTTCCACCTTCCCACATTTGGTTCCTCCCCCCTCCCCCCAAAATAACTTTCTTGAAAGGCAATGTAATGAATTGTTTCGGCTACTCATCTCATAAACCAGAGAATTTCTGGAAGCTGATCTGAAGTTGTATTAGTTACATCTTGGGTGTCATAAAGCCATTGCCTAGGTAACAGGGCACTGTCTTTCAGGAAACCAACGTATTATTGTTTGTTTTAGTCTTTAAAACACAAAATCAAGAAAGGTGCCCCCATACACTCATATATATATATATATATATATATATATATATATATATATATAATTTATTGTCAAATTGGCTTCCATACAACACCCAGTGCTGATCCCAAAAGGTGCCCTCCTCAATGCCCATCACCCACCTCCCCCTCCCTCCCGCCCCCCCCATCAACCCTCAGTTTGTTCTCAGTATTTAAGGGTTTCTTATGGTTTGCCTCCTTCCCTCTCTGTAACTTTTTTTCCCACCTTCCCCTCCTCCTGGTTAAAAATCCTTTCTTTAATCTTCCTATTCCTTATAGATTACAAAGGATGGAGCCTAGGAATAATGTTGGATTTATAAAAG
This sequence comes from Panthera pardus, assembly GCF_024362965.1. Classification (NCBI taxonomy): domain Eukaryota; kingdom Metazoa; phylum Chordata; class Mammalia; order Carnivora; family Felidae; genus Panthera; species Panthera pardus. The sequence goes on along the minus strand of NW_026527002.1, from coordinate 3,279,115 downwards.
ACATTCTGTACACCTAAATAATCAGCATTAACCTCATGACAAAAAAACTTGTTTTAAATGCCTAATTTGCTTCATATAAAAATCTATATTATCACCCTCCTGCCCTCTAGAATATTATGTTTGAAATACTCTATGTATACTGTATGAACCATATGGTAACCAAAATATAAATGTTAGCAATCACAAAATGTTACTATTATATATCTCCAGTATAGAAATGTTTGAGACATTAGGTGAAAAGAGGAGGAAGAAGTGACAACAATGCAGACACTAGAGAGAGTATCAAATGGGCAATTGTTTGCATTGATTATGTGGGGTGGAAACAAGGTATACAAAGAAAGAGATAAGGAATGTCATTAGCTCTTTTTGACAATTCAGAAAGAGTGAATAGACTTGGGAAAGGAATAATAACAAAGACTAGGTATTGAAAATCAACCATGTGCACTGACAGGGCTCACGGCACTTAGGATTATTAAAATACACTGTGACCTTGACTTTTTTTCCACTAACTTTTTCGATAGCTGAACCTGTGTTTCGTTCACAGTCTAAGCCTAAGAATTTAGCATAGGGCCTACACCAAAGCTAGGTATTCATGCATTAAGTGGGGAAAAAAAAGCTTTTGCAAGATCTTCCAAATAATCATCATAACAGTACATGGATGGCATAGGCAATATTTTCCTAATTTGGAATAAGGAAACTAAAATGCAAAGGAGTTAAATTAACTTAACCAAGATCCAAATCATGATTTAAATGAAAGTATCTCTGATTCCCACTGTCTTTTCCATAACAGCAGGCCTGTGATAACATGAATAATTGAGATGAAAGAAACAAAGAAACTGGAAAATTGGGGTGGGATGTAATAAAAACAGAGGGGACTGTGAGAAACCGAATGTTTTCCCTCTAAAATCAGGAAGAAGGCAGGATTCCCCCTCTCACCACTCCTATTACATTGTGCTTGGAGGCAGCTAGTGCATATGAGGTAACAGGCATACAGATTAGAGAGGAAGAAATGAATGGTTTTGTTTTTTGTCTATGTAGAAAATCCCAAAGAATCAACCAGAAGCTCCTGGAAATAATAAGTTATTGTAGCAAGGTCACAGGAGATAAGGTTAATATACAAAATCCAATTTCTCTCCTATACATCGGCCATGAGAAATTAGAATTTGGAATTAAAATCACAATACCATTTATAATAGCTCACTAAAAAGTTTTTATTTGGTATAAATTTAACAAAATAAGTAGAAACTTCCATACGGGAAACGACAAAACTCGGAAGAAAGAAATCAAAGCAGATCAAAACAAAGAGATATTTCATGTTCATGGACTAGAAGACTCTTCCCAGCTAGATCTATAGAATCAACGCAGTCCCAATAAAATTCCAGCAAGCTATTTATAGATATTAGTAAATTGTTTCTAAAGTTCACATGGAAGGCCGAAAGACATATAATAGCTACCATAATATTGAAGTAGAAGAAAACGTTGGATAATTCAAGATGCCTGATACAGGACTTACTATAAAGCTACAGTAATCCAGACAGCATCAAATTTTTGAAGACTAAACACATAGACCATTGGAATAGAATAGAATGCCCCAAAACAAGATAAAACAAAACCAACCAAACAAATAGTCAATTGGTCTTTGACAAAAGAACAAAGCAGTTCAATGGAGAAAAGAAAGGGTAGTCTTTTCAACAGAAAAAGCAGAAAGAAAAAGAGAAAAAAGAAAGAAAGAAAGAAAGAAAGAAGAAAGATCTAGACATGAATGCCATTCCTTTAATAAAAATTAACATAAAATCGATCACAGATCCAAACATAAACACAATTATTATAAAACTTCTAGAAGAAAACAGGAGAAAACCTATGACTTTGGAGTTGGCAGTGCGCGATACAATACTAAACGCGTGATCCATAAAAAAAAAAACACTTGACGTTAAAATACTTTAAGATTAAAAACATCTACTTTGTACAAGATACCGTTAAGAAAATAAAAAGTGACAGATTGGAAGAAAATATTTGCATAATGCATTCTGATAAAGAACTTGTTTCCAAAATATATGAAGAACTCAACACTTAGCGAGAAAATAAACAATTAGAAAGTTGCCAAAATATTTGAGCAAACACCTCATCAAAGAATATATAGATGGCAAGCACGCATATGAAAAGATGCCCAACAGCATTTGTTATCAGGAAATTTCAGGTTATCAGGAAATTTGATGGGGCACCTGGATGGCTCAGTCCATTGAGTGTCTGACTCTTGACTTTGGCTCAGGTCATGATCTCGTGGTCATGAGGTCAAGCCCCGTGTCAGGCTCCCTGCTCAGCATGGATTCTCTCTCTCCCACTCCCCCATTCATGGTCTGTTTTTCAAAATAAATAAGTAAACTTTTAAAAATAACATTACACATCTATTAGAATGGCTAAAATTCCAAAACATTGGCAATATGAAGTGAGATATATTATAAGAATTGTCACCCCTTGCTGGTGGGAATTCAAAAGACAGTTTGGTAGTTTCTGACAACGCTAAACATAGTCTGAACAGATGACATAGGAATTGCACTCCTACATATTTACTCAACTAATTTTAACATTTGTGTTTACCCAAAAGCCTGCATGAAAATATGTATAGCAGCTTTATTCATAATTGCCAAAAACTGAAAGTGACCAAAATGTTCTTCATCCATAGAAAAACAAAAAAACAAAAAATGATGGTACATCTATACAATGAAATATTCACTAACGGAAAGAAATACACTGGTTAGCTTCAAAAAGACACGGAGAAACCACAAATGCATACTACTAAGTAAAACAAATCAGTCTCAAAGGATACATACTATGATTCCATTTATATGACATTCGGAAAAGGCAAAACTATGCAGACAATGCAGTGATCAGTGGGGCCCCTGGGTGGCTCAGTCAGTTACGCGTCTGACTTCAGCTCAGGTCATGATCTCAGAGTTTGTGAGTTTGAACTCCGTGTCAGTCTCTGAGCTGCCCGCTCAGGGCCTGGAATGAGCAGAGTCTCTGTCTTCCTCTGTCTCTCTGCCCCTCCCACACTCACGCTGTCTCTCTCTCTTTCTCAAAAATAAAATAAACATTAAAAAATTAAGTAAAAAAAAAAAAAAAAAAAGAAATAATCAGTGGTTTCCAGGCATTCACAGAGAGGGAGGAAAGGTTGAATAAGTGAAGCATAGGGGACTTATAAGATAATGAAACTATTCTTTTAGATATTACAATAATAGGTACATGGTGTTATGCTTTAGTCAAAACACATAGAACTTTAGAGAACAAAGGGTGCATCTTAACATATATATGTTTAAAAGAGTCATTTAGGAAGATAGGGGATCCAAAGAGGGAATAGCAGCTATGACAAAACAATCCCAACTTTCATTACAAATGTATGTAACCATTTCCTTGAAAGGAATGGGGGGGGCGGGGGACGCACTGACCTAAGTAACTTTGGAAATGAATGGAGTCTGTAAGACAAATGCTAGAATAAAGACAAAGGGAACTGCACATGGTACTGTATTCTAGTTGATAAAATTGTTTCACATGAAGGTATGGCTAATAATTCTGATATTGCTATACATATATGTTGAAATTAAACAAGTAAGTGGATGGTGGGGGGAAGGAACCGGTTTGTCACTGTTGGAGTGGAGCAAGGGAAGAAGGTGAAAACAGCCCATGGGGTAATGGAAGGTAAAGACATCAGTATTAACTCTCATCTGGTGTAATGCAGATACAGATGGCTACATACAAAAACATTTATAGATATGTGAATATATACGGGTTATTTTGTCCTTTTAAAAATGGTTTTACAGAGATACAATTTATGTACCACAAAACCAACCATTTAAAGCATATAAATTGGTGGCTTTTAGTATCTTCCCAGAGTTATGCATCCATCACCACAATCAATTTTAAAACATTGGCATTTTTCAAAATGACCCCATATCCCTCAGTCCTTAAAGCCCATCTTATCCTTAGGCATCCACTCATCTCTTTCTATCTCTGTAGATTTGCCTCCTGTTGGCATTCCCCATAAATGGTATCACACCGTAGACAGTCTTTTGTGTTTGGCTTCTAACCACGATGTTTTCAAGAATCATCCATGTCGCTGCGGGTTTCAATATTTCATTTTTTAACATTCCACTGCATGGATATACCACATTTTATTTACCCATTCCTTCACTGATGGACATTTAGGTTGGGTTTACTCTTTGGTTATTATAAATAATGCTGCTATAAACTTTTATGTGCAAATTTTGTGTGTACATGTGTGGTTTTTTTTCCTCTTGAGCCTATACCAAGGAGTGAAAGTGGGAACCGTCAGACTGTTTTCCAATGCAGCTGTACCGTTTTACATTCTTACGAGCGGTGTCTGAGAATTCCAATTTCACATCTTCACGGACACCTGTCTTTATCTATCTTTGTGATTATAACTATTCCAATGGCTATAAAGTTGTATCACATATGACTCTGATATAAGATACATATGTACTTGATAGCTAACAACGTTGAGCATCTCCTCATGTGCTCATTGGACATTTACATAAATCTCCTTTGGAAAAACACCTATTAGAATTATTTCAATGTGTCACCATGATTTACACCTCTGTTGTCTTCTAGGAGGTTTATATTTTAGCTCTTATATTATGTTGTTGATCCATTTTGAGTTAATTTTTGCAAATGATATGTTTCCAAATACATTATTTTGCGTGTGGATATCCAGTTTTCCTAGCACCATTTGCTGAACAAACAATTTCCCCCCATTGGTCTTGTCACCTTTGAAAATCAATTGACTGTAAATGTGGAGGTTTATTTCTGGACTCTCAATTCTATTTCAATGACTATATGACTACCCATATGCCATATGTGGACATATCCCACACTGTCTAGATTACCATCCCTTTAAAACTGTTAACTTTTAAAATCAGGAAATGTGAGTGTCTCAACTTTTGCAAAACTATTTTGGCTATTCTAATTCCCTTGCATTTTCATATGAATCTTAGCATTAACTTGTCTGTTTCTGCGAAGAAGTAAGCTTGGATTTTGATACAGATTGATCTAAAAATCATTGTGGAGGCATTGCTATCTTAACACATCATTAAGTCTTCGGGTCCATGCAAATAGAATGTCTTTCCATTTATTCAGATCTTCTTTAATTTCTTTCAGTCATTTTTTTTTAGTTTTCAGAATATATATTTTGTACTTCTGCAAATTTATTGCTAAGTGTTTCATTCTTTTTTACTCTATTTTTAGTGAATAATGTTAGAGTTCAGAAATCCTTTGTTGTAAGGAAGCAGTGGCTTTCTCACTGAGAAGGCTCAGGCATTAAAGTCACCTCTTAGATCATTTCACAAAATCTAAGCAGTTAAGGAGAATACGTTTAAAAATATTCATTTTTAGGGATCATATTTAAAGGACATCTGGGGTATCTTGCTTCCTTCCCTTTAGTTTTACTCCTTGGCAAGCTTCACAGGATCCTTCTCCTGCTACATTGACGGTAGAGAAAAAGGAGACTGACATTCCCCTAAGCCTGTTGGCAACTATAATTTGCAGTAGGTCCTTCCTATCTGATTTAAATAGCTAGACATAGGGGTTGTTTTGAAAGTTAAATATTTCCTGTTTATTTTTAAAGTTCCCATTGCAGACAATTGGGAATTGTACCTTTTTACCTTCATTTTTCTCCACCATCTACAAAACTGAAATCTTCTGGGGCACCTAGGTGGCTCATGTCCAGTTGTCTGAGTGTCCAACTTTTGATTTCGGCTCACATCATGATCTCACATTTCATTACTTTGAGCCCCACATCGGGCTCAATGCTGATGGTGCGGAGCCTGCAGGGGATTCTCTCTCTCCCCCTCTCTCTCTCTGCTTGTCTCTGTATATCTCATAAAATAAATAAAATAAAATAAAATCCACCCAAATCTTTTAATCTTTATAGCTCTGTTCTTACAAATGAGCCTTTATAATGTAAAAAGAGATACATAGATGTCAACTAACTTGACCAAGGTCAGTCAACAGTGAATCCTTTATATTGAAATCCAGGTGCTGTGAGCTACCAACTATGTGTTCATCACCTGCTCCATTCTGTCTCTTATTTCCCAACACTTATTAAGATGTGACAGCTCTGAGAAATCCTGTACTAACCATGCTACCTCTTTTTGTTTAATCTTTGTTTCCTTAACTAAAAATTTTGTGATGTGACTTCTAATTGATTCAGGCACATATATATTTAAAAGGTCATAAGAAACAGAGATTCATTCACCCTTAATCACCTAATAAATTGTGTTTGAATATTTCATCTGCACAAAACCACTTGGCAGAAAAAAAAATATTTGAGTAAGTGATTTGTCCTAGAATATGTTTTAAATGGTATATGAAAATATATTTGAATATTTTTGTAACCATTTTTTCTTTTATGTTTTCAACAGTCTAGTTTTCAAAGAAGGGGATTTATACATTTGTAAATATTGGCATTAATAACAATCATTGTGATTACAATTTTGTGATATTTAGTATCTTAGAGGAATTAGCTTGTAATTTTATATTATTATTAAATAACTTGTGATAGTTGCCTTTGTCATCATGCTGATTTAGACGGACATTATAGGGGGGAAGGACCAAGATGGCAGAACCACATGGAAGGTTTTTTGTATCTCTGGTCCCTGAAATCCAGCCAGATCAACACTAAACCATCCTCCACACCTAGAAAACTGATTTCAGGGGGCGCCTGGGTGGCGCAGTCAGTTAAGCCTCCGACTTCAGCCAGGTCACGATCTCGCGGCCCGTGAGTTCGAGCCCCGCGTCAGGCTCTGGGCTGATGGCTCGGAGCCTGGAGCCTGTTTCCGATTCTGTGTCTCCCTCTCTCTCTGCCCCTCCCCCGTTCATGCTCAGTCTCTCTCTGTCCCAAAAATAAATAAAAAACGTTGAAAAAAAAATTAAAAAAAAAAAAGAAAACTGATTTCAGGATTAACACAACCATCTGCACAATCTGAACCACAGAACTTGGCAGGTATGTGGCACGGAGAGGTGAACTGGGGGAAAGAGAAGCCACTGAGGGCAGGGAGTTGTTTTTGCTTGCAGAGAGAGGACAGAGATGGGGGGGAGAGTACAGGAAAGCATCCCCCACCCCCAAAAGCAGCTGGAGAGAAAAAAAAGAGTATGCAAGTAACTGAACAAAAACAGGGAGAAAGGAGAAAGGAGAGGGTTTAAATTCCATTACGATGCTATAAACAGGGAGAGCACAGAGTCTGAAACCCCGCAGCTCAATACCTGGCAGTGCTCTGGTGGCAAGGGTGAATCCCTGGGAGCAGAGAGCAAGGTCCTCAGGGTCCTCAGGACACACAGGGAGAGGTGGTTCCCCTGACGGGATGACATTTGGTAGAGGCGTTATGGCCTCCCCACAGACAAAGGTCCCAGAGGACCCCAGAGAATGGCCACATTTGCTGGTGTTGGAGCGAAGATGTTAAGGAGGTGGCCTGGTGCCAGCTATGTGTTGTGATTTCTCACAATCCCTGAAACGCTCTTGCTACAGAACCACTCAAACTTTTTCTGGGGTGGGCTGGCCCACGGTCTCTGGGCATCGGCAGTGGCATGGTCTTGCAAACGTTCCTGGGAGTGGGCCAGGACCTGGCTATTGCTCAGCAAGACCCTCCCCCGGAGAATCAGAACGGGTCAAAGCTGCAGGGCCCTCAGACATGAGGGGTTGGGAAACACAGCCCCATCTGAGATAAAACTCAGGAGGGAGGTGCTGCCTGGTAGCCTGACAGTTTGGTTACAGACAGTGTAGAAGCAGAGAGTGGACAAAAGCCAGAGATAAAGAAGGGGTATTTAATTGCTAGTCAGGGAGAGCACAGAGGTCTGATACTAGAGACTGGGTAGCTGGGTGATGCCATTTTCACCCCTCCCGTGCAGGCGTATGCAAGTCTATATGCATCACAAAAATCCACCCCAGTAAGCCAAGCCCCACCATCTTGTGGAGTACAGAGCCGTTACACTAAGCCCTGCCCAGTTGGTCCAACCGTGCTCTTCAGAAACACCACTAGTCTCTCTGCCTGGTTAGTTTAGGATTATAAACTGCTTCATAGTTTGACTTCCAGGGGAAACTTCATTCTGTTCGCTGGCCCATCCATTCAATTTTTTTTTTATTTTTCTTCTCTTATTCTTGAACACAGAAAGAGAAAAAAAATATTTTATTTCCCATTTTTGTTAAAAAGATGTTTCTTTAAATTTCTTTAAAATTCCATTTTACTTCCATCATTTCATTTTATTCTATTTTACTGTGTTCATTTTTTTTCACATTTTCAAATGCTTTCCTTTTTTTTTCTTTTTCCTTTTTTTTCTTTTCTTACCCTTCCCTGTTTTCTCTAATCTAGCAAGCTTCTTTCAACAACCAGACCAAAACACCCCTAGGATTTAGCATCCTGTTTTCATTTTTTGTATTGTTTTTAATTTTTTAATATTTTTTTACTTTATTCATTCCTTTTCTTCCTTCAAAATGACTAAAAGAAGGAATTCACCCTAAATGAAAGACAGCAAGAAATGACAGCCAGGGACTTAATCAACAAAGATAGAAGCAAGATGTCTGAACAAGAATTTAGAATCATGATAATAATAATACTAGCTGGGGTTGAAAACAGATTAGAATCCCCTTCTGTGTAGATTAAAGAAGTAAAATCTAGTCAGGATGAAATAAAAAATGCTGTAACTGAGCTGCAATCTTGAATGGATGCCACGGCGGCAAGGAGGAATGAAACAGAGCAGCAAACCAGCAATATAGAGGACAAACTTATGGAGAATAATGAAGCTGACAAAAAAACGGAGACTAAGGCAAAAGAGTATGATACAAGAAACGGAGAACTCAGTGACTTCTTAAAAAGGAATAACATCAGAATCATTGGGGCCCCAGAAGATGAAGAGAGAGAAAAAGGGGTAGAAGGTTTATGTGAGCAAATCATAGTGGAAAACTTTCCTAACATGGGGAAAGACACAGACATCAAAATCAGGAAGCACAGAGAACTCCCATTAGATTAAAAAAATGACCATTAATAAGGCATATCATAGGCAAATTCAAAAAATACTCAGGCAAGGAAAGAGTCATGAAAGCAGCAAGGGAAAAAAAAAAGTCCTTAGCTACTAAGGAAGATAGATAATGTTCGCAGCAGAGCTGTCCACAGAAATTTGGCAGGCCAGAAAGGAGTGGCAGGATATATTCAGTGTGCTAATCAGAAAAATACAGCCAAACATTCTTTATCCAGCAAGGTTGTCATTCAAAATAGACGGAGAGATTAAAAAAAGTTTCCCTGACAAAGAAAATCTATAGGAGTTCGTGACCACTAAACGAGCCTGCAAGAAATTTTAAGGGGGATTATCTGAGGGGATAAAAGATGGGAAAAAAGACCAAAAGCAATAAACACTAGAAAGGATTAGAGAACACCACCAGAAACTCCAACTCTACAAGCATCATAATGGCAATAAATTCATATCTTTCAATACTCACTCTAAACGTCAATAGACTAAGTGCTCCAATCAAAAGACATAGGGTAACAGAATGGATAGGAAAACAAAATCCATGTATATGCTGTTTATAGGAGACCCATTTTACAACTGAAGACACTTTCAGATTGAAAGTAAGGGATGGAGAACAGTCTATCATGCTAATGGTTGCCAAAAGAAAGCCCGAGTAGCCATACTTATATCAGACAATCTAGACTTTAAAGGCTGCAACAAGAGATAAAGAAGGGCATTATATCATAATTAAAGGATCTATCCACCAAGAAGATGTAACAATTGTAAACATTCATACTCCAAATGTGGAAGCACCCAAATATATACCAATGAATCACAAACATAAAGAACTCATTCATAATAATATCATAATAGTAGGGGACATCAACAATCCAGTTACATCAATGGACAAATCATCTAAACAGAAAATCAAGGAAACAATGGATTTGAATGACACCCTGGACTGGATGGACCTAACACATATATTCAGGACATCTCATCCTAAAGAAGCAGAATACACATTCTTCTCCAGTGCACCTGAAACTTTCTCCACAAGAGATCACAAACTGGGACACAAATCAGCCCTCAACAAGTACAAAAAGATCGAGATCATACCGTGCATATTTTCAGGCCACAATGCTATGAAACTTGAAATCAACCACAAGAAAAAAATTGGAAAGATAACAAATAATTGGAGACTAAAGAACATCCTACTAAAGAATAAATGGGGTAACCTAGAGGTTAAAGAGGAAATTAAAAAGTACATTGAAGCCAATGAAAATGATAACACCACAGCCCAAAACCTCTGGAACACAGCAAAGGCAGTCATAAGAGGGAAGTATATAGCAATCCAGGCCTTCCTAAAGAAGGAAGAAAGGTCTCAAATACACAACCTAAGCTTATACCTTAAAGAGCTGGAAAAAGAACAGAAAATAAAACCCAAACCAGAAGAAAACAGGAAATAATAAAGATTAGAGCAGAAATCAATGCTATCAAAACCAAAACAAAAACAAAAAACAAAAAACAAAACAAAAAATAGTAGAATAGATCAATGAAACCAGGAGTTGGTTCTCTGAAAGAATTAACAAAATTGATAAGCCCCTAGCCAGTTTGATCAAAAAGAAAAAGGAAAGGACCCAAATAAACAACATCAAGAATGAAAGAGGAGAGATCACAACCAACACAGCAGAAATAAAAACAATAAGAAGAGAATATTATGAGCAATCATATGCCAATGAAATGGGTAATCTGGAAGAAATGGACAAATTCCTAGAAACATGTAAACTACCAAAACTGAAACAGGAAGAGAGAGAAAACTTGAACAGACCCACAAACGATAAAGAAATCAAATTAGTAATCAAAAATCCCCTCTCAAAAGAGTCCAGAGCTGGATGGCTTTCCAGGGGAATTTTATCAAACATTTAAAGAAGATTTAACACCTATTCTCTTGAAGCTGTTCCAAAACATAGAAATGGAAGGAAAACTTCCAAACGTATTCTATGAAGCCAGCATTACCTCGATTACAAAACCAGACAAAGACCACTAAAAGGAGAACTACAGACCAATTTAGTTGATGAACATGGATGCAAAAATCCTCAACAAGATACTAGCCAACTGGATCCAACAATACATTAAAAGAATCTCTCACCACGACCAAGTGGGATTTATACCTAGGATATAGGGCTGGTTCGATATCCACAAAACAATCAATAAGATACATCACATCAATAAGGAAAAGGACAAGAGCCATACGATCCTCTCAATAGATGTAGAGAAAGCATTTACAAAATACAGCATCCTCTCTAGATAAAAACCCTCAAGAAGTAGGGATAGAAGGATCATACCTCAAGATCATGAGAGCCATATATGAAAGACCCACCGCTAATATCATCCTCAATGGGGAAAAACTGAGAGCTTTCCCACTGAGGTCAGGAACACGACAAGGATGTCCACTCTCTCCACTGTTATCCAACATAGCATTGGAAGTCTTAGCCTCAGCAGTCAAACAATACAAAGGAATAAAAGGCATCCATCCACATAGGCAAGGAGAAAGTCAAATTTTCACTCTTCACAGATGACATGACATTCTATGTGGAAAACCCAAAATATTCCCCCAAAAAACTGCTAGAACTGATCTATGAATTCAGCAAAGTCGCAGGATATAAAACCAATGCACAGAAATCGGTTGCATTCCTATACACAATAATGAAGCAACATATAGAGAAATCAAGGAATTGATTCGATTTACAATTGCACCAGAAATAAAAAAATACCTAGGAATAAACCTAACCAAAGACATAGAGGGAAATTATAGTAAAATTAATTACTAATTTTGATTTTTGCCTTTAGTGAGATCCCTATTCTGGGTAGGTTTACACACACACACACACACACACACACACACACACACACACACACAGTCTCCTTGTTCGTTCAGTTGAGAGGGCCTAGAAGAAACAATACCCTGTAATACTGTGTTTTATTTTAATGCTGGCCTTGGCCCAGCTTGAGGCACTGGCTAGAAGCCAGACAGTTCCCTCTGGAATTGTAGACCAAGTCTTCACCCAACCACCCCCTTACCTCACTCTCACACTCTGGGTCACTATCCATCTGCCCTCATCACCCAATAGCAGGCACCAGACAACTCAGGACCCAAAGACAATGAACCGCCCATTGCTCAGAGTCTGCTGCAATTATTCAAATAGCCAATTCTAAACCTGCTTACCTTTCCTTACCTGTTCCTTAAAACCACAATAAAGGTGATTGCCCGTGTTCTCATTTTTTCCTTTGCCCGGTAAGCAATGCCCAAGGCATACTGTGTTCTCCCCAGGGGATTGTAAACATGTATAGCAAACTATGAATCTCTTTCCAGTTTCTCTCTTGATCTGCTCCCCACCTTAGCGCACCTCACCCAAGGTAATGTGATGAAAACGATTGGTTCAGTGAACAGGGTGGTTTGGCACTAGACTTGACAGAGATGCATGCAGACTGTCCTTGGCTTGCTAAGTACATCTGTGCAAAAGCAGACTCAGCCTGGGAGGCACTGCTGTCTGCTGCACCTGCACTCTGGACACTGCACAGTGTGCTGTTTATTTTGGGATTTGTCATCACTTGCCGCCCTAAACTGTGCAACTCATAATGTAAGCCTTCCCTGAGGTTGCACTGCCCAAGACAAGTTAAGCAACTTCACGCTCGTATCTGCACTTAGGGACAGGAAGGAGCTTCTGGATTACTGACCCGAATCTGTCACTCTCAGTCCCCAGGCGTGTCATCAGGACACATATCATGTAGACCTGTGGTCAGAATCTTATGACTTTTATCTCTCTGCCCCCTAAAACTATAGAAGAGGTCTCCAAGTGTCTGGAGAAATGTAAAACTCCAAGTCAATGCACCCAGGCACTACTTAGTGGCAAGTGGTTTATCAACAAGCTAAGAGCTTGTTTTAAGATCAAAACCCTAGCATTCCTCCCTAGAACCAGAGCCACTATTGCTCTCCTGGAGGCCAATCCCGACCTTCAAGGTCAACTGAGAAACCCCGGAATGAGACACTAACAAACACGGCCATTCCGGACCACTGGAGTTTATTCCATAAACATCCAAAGAGTAAAAACAGTTGGGGACAAACAGGAGAAAACAGAAACTAAAATTTTTAGCTACCTGGAGATATGTGCCAGTCTCAAAGATTTTGTTCAGAAAGACAATAGAAGGGACTGATAGTTCACACCAGGTGGCTAACTGTGCTGTTCCAAGGACAGGATGTTATGGCTCTCTGTGTGTAACTGCAGCCCTTGGAAGGTAGAGTGGGAAGCCTTAGAACAAGAAATGCCTCTTCCCCTGTCTTCTTTTCCTGTAATCACCTGGAAGGTCCACACTATGAGTTCTCAGAGACAGAAACTAACAACCACAGCATTAAGTGGCTTGAACCCCAGGACAAAAAAAAAAAAAAAAAAGAGAAAAAATAATAATAAAACACCTTGACACAGGGGGAGAAAAAGTAAATAAACTACATACAGTAAAAGCTTGGTTTGCAAGCATAATGCCTTCTGGAAACACGTGTGTAATCCAAAGTACTTGTATATCAAAGCGAATTCCAAGAACCGTTGGCTCAGTTGTGAGCATGTGATGTTCAGCGTCATGTACTACTCGTATTGCAAGGCGTCACTCATTGATCAAGTTAAAATTTATTAGAAATGTTTGCTCGTCTTGTGGAACACTCTCAGAACAAGTTATTTGCAATCGAAGGTTTTACTGTATATTATAGAACTTTACATTGTATGTAATATATATGACATATATATATTAAATTAAAACAAATAATTTGACCCAATTGGAAATCCAATTTTGCTAAATAATTTAGCAAAAAATATGTAAATAAAATAAAAATGGCATAGATTGGTTTTTGTGTCTCTACAACATATGCTCTAAATTAACATTAGCACTTGCTAAAGTTCACTAATTGATAAAGCTTTGTTAACTTAATCAGTGCTTGAGCTCAAATTATAATGGAAACATGCTATCCCCTATAATCTCGGGAAAGAAACCAAATATAAAGTAGAATAAAAGTAGGTGTGCCTCACTTTAACTGCATGTAACCTTGCCTAAATTTCCCATAGTCATAGCACTCATTGCCCTAAAGTATTCCATTGTTGCAAACTCTATGCCATAATAATTAATAAATTAAATGAAATCTTTGGCACTTACAAATGGCTTGGTAAAATGGGATCCCACAGTCCCCAAATTAACATAGATAATATGGCCCCGTATATGTTACAACAGGGCCTTCAAGGGTTATATCTTTTATATAAGAGTTAATTAATAAAGGAGTGATTATCCCTACTGCTTCTCCATTTGACAGCTCAATTTTACCTGTTGTTAAACTTAGAAAAACTAAATGGCATCTCAAGGGGGGAGAGGGCACTGCATCTTAAACTCTGCCATCCATTAGGTCTCCCGTACCCAGTACCCAATATTATGAAAGCTACTGACTCCATCCAGGTTTGCTCTTCTATTTTGCTAGCATAGATTTGGCTAATATGTTCTGTTCAGTGCCTGCGTCAGCAGCCTCTCAGCCGACACCATATGCCTTTCTGGGTGGGTCATACCACAAGACACTTCAACAGCTTTATCATGACACATAGTCTTTGCAGACAAGATCTTAACTGCATCCGACTTTCTCCAGGAACACAGGCATGACCTTCCATTGATGGCATCTTCCCCCAAAGAGATAAGTCTGACACACTCATTAAAGACACACAAGTCCAACATATTTTAGTCCTCTTTGAGTGCTGGTAGCAATATCTTCCTCATTTACAAATTTTACTTAACGTTGCTGTTATTGCTAACAAGGGGTCTCCTCCAACAAAAGGATCTAAGATCTGTCCAAAATGAAATCAACAAGCCCTCCCAATAGTGCCCTTCAATAAAGGCTTTGATAGCTTCTTCTCATGCCTTCTGAGTCTCTGGATGATCTGTGATGGCCACAAGCTTCTCAAGGGCTCCTGATATAAGAAACTGCCCCTCTCAGCCTCACACTGTACATCATTAAAGCAACAAATGACTGGCGATTAACTGGGCTCTCCTGGAAGCAAAGGATCTCACAGACTCTAAGCCTGTGGCCCTCTGCACTCAGCTCCACATTATGCTTTGTGTCATGGAAACAGCCCCCCACAAGCTCAGTGTGGCTACTGAGGCCTCCTTAAGCATGATGAAACCAAATCTCTACCATATTTGGATCTCTACCATATTCTGCCGGCAGGAAGGAGTAGCATTCCCTGTCTTCAGTCCTTTGCCAGATGCCATGGTGCTCAAGGAGGTCAGCTTTCTCCTAGACCCCTTGGCTACCCAGAGAGCCTCTTAAAATTAACCGAACATCAATAAGAGTTCATAGACTATAGTAATGACATTGCCATCTTCATTAATCATAAAGCTCAGTGGAATGTTGCTGGTTTCTCTCCCTTAATCAAGATGTCCCTGATAAAAGACAGGAACCAGGGGTCAACACGATAGGCCAAATTTCAAGTGGTCAATGCTTCGACCTCTTGGGGAGAAGGAAAAGAGGTCCATCCACTCCCCAGTAACTTACCCTGATCGCCCTGTTGTATTGTGGGGAGAGAGTGATGTGAAGGAAAGTCACTGAGGTATTTTGCTATTCATCTTACCCTTTCTACTTCCTTCATTTTCAGTGCAATGTCCCACTACAGTCTCACCTGGGCCATATTCCCTGAGCCTCTGGTTCACCCTGTCCAAAAGTGAATGTCATCTTTACCTACTGTGGGGAGCAAAATGCAGAATGAGGAGCTGTGAGCTAAGAAAGGGGAGTCAGTTATTCAAAACCTCACACAGAACTTCAATCAGTTTCTGCCTTTAGCCTTTCCCTGCAACCAGGACTACATAGGAATCTCGGGCTTTGGATGCTTGAGATTTTTTGCCACTTGAAGTTAGGATTTGATTACTTTACACTGCCTGTGTCAGCCCTTCCAGCCCCATTTCAGGCACTGAGGTCTTAGCTTTCTCTATCTATTGTCGGTTGTCTCTCACCCCACCAAATTGTTGCCAGCTTCCAGCTGGATTTCTTTTCATTCTCATCGGCTTTATTTAGAAGTAATTTACAGATTTGCTCAAAAGGGAGTGCTTTGCTGGCTCACTGATAGAGCATGTGACTCTTGATCTCAAGGTCATGAGTTGAAGCCCCATGATGGGCATGGAGATTACTTAATTAGATTTGCTCAAAGTAAAGTCTTCATGGACTAAGCCTTACTTAACTGATCTCCACATAAGACACCTTTTTTTTCATATTTGAACTATAAATACTGCCTCTGTACATGAAGTCACCTTATCTCTCTGTGAGATGGCATTTTTCTGCTGTGGCTTTTGGATGAAGAGTTTTGCAAGAACGTAAGAGGAAGGGAAAAAGAAATAAACCTGAATTAAACGTTAAAAGTTTTATGGGAATGTTAAGGGCAAAAATATTAAGAAAGTCAAACTTTTGGAAAGAGATAATGAAAGGGTAATTATTCAGTATAGTTCAAATACAGAATTCAAAACAAAGAGAGATGAGAGCTTCTTATTTTTTTTTATTTTTGCAATGCTAAATATTTCGAATAGTTGATCAATGACTCCCCCATACTAGGCACTGTTTTATCTGTTATAACTACAGAAGAGAACAAAACATCAAAAATCTCTCTCTGTTCAGCATTCATGTTCTAATTGGGAGGCAGGTTAAGGGCAATACATGCTTTGCAGAAAAATAATGCCACAGAGATAGAACTTGATACCAAAAAAAAAAAAAAAGTGAATAAAAGATGTCTCTTTGAGATGATGACATTTGAGCACAACTGGTTTTGGTGAGAAGATAAGTGACAAGATACCCACATGAAGCGTATTCCAGGCATGAAGGGCCAACAAGTGCAAAAGTTCTATGATGAAATTTACCTGGTATACCCAGGAAATATCATGTATACTCAGATGATCATGTCATCAGAAAAAAAAGGCAGTTTTCTTTCTTTTGATCCATATGCCTTTAATTCCTTTTTTAATGCCTTGCTGATCTGGCTCAAACCTCCAGTATTGCATAGAATAGCGGTGCTGTGAGCAGACATCTTTGTCTTCTTCACAAACATAGGGGGAAAGCATTCAATCTTTTACAATTGAGTATGGTATTAACTATAAATGTGTGCAGACAACTGCGTCAGTTCCTCTCTATTCCTGGTTTTCTGAGAAACCAGGAATTTCTCATGAATTGAGTTCATTGCTTGACTTTTGGCTATTGAATCAACCTTGTATCCCCAGAATAAACCCAACTTGATCATGGTATATAATTCGTTTTATATATATTGTTGAATTGTATTTGCTAATATTTCAAGAATTTTTGTGTCTATATTTATGAAGGATATTGATCCATAGTTTTCATTTGTGTGCTGTGTCTCTCTGACTGTGGCATCAGAAGACTAAGTTGGGAAAATGAAATGCCATGTATCACCTCTGCTTCTCTTTTCTGAAGGAGACCTTACAGAATTTTTATTAATTATTCATTGGTAGAGTTCTCTGATAAAACCACCTGAGACCTGAGATTCTTTTTTTTTAATTTTTTTTAACATTTATTTATTATTGAGAGATGGAAAGACACAGAGCATGAGCAGGGGAGGGGTAGAGAGGGAGGGAGACACAGAATCGGAAGCAGGCTCCAGGCTCCGAGCTGACAGCACAGAGCCTGACGTGGGGCTTGAACTCACGAACCACGAGACCATGACCTGAGCCGAAGTCAGATGCTTAACCGACTGAGCCACCCAGGCGCTCCGAGACCTGAGATTCTTTTAATGAAGTTCTTTCATTACAGATTCTAATTCTATTTCTTTGATTGTCAAATAATCAGTTTCACATAGCCTGTGTTTTTTGGAGGATTAGCCAACTCGATCTACTTTGTTAAACTTATGTGTGTAGAGTTGTTCGTAGTCAGGCAGACCTTGTTTGCACTTTGCTTTATTGCACTTCACGGACACTGTGTTTTGTCACGATTTGAAGGGTTGTGGCAGTCCTGCCTCAAGCGAGTCGTAGGCACCATTTGCTCACTCATGTCTCTGCGTCCCATTTTGGGAATTCTCACAGTATTTCACACTCTCTCATTATTATTACGTTTGTGGTGATCTGTGATCACATTTTTCCAATTTTTGTTAATGTTTCTTCAATTTCGGGAGACAGAGAGAGACAGAGCATGATCAGGGGAGGGGCAGAGAGAGGGAGAGACACAGAATCCAAATCAGGCTCCAGGCTCTGGGCTCTCAGCACAAAGCCCGACGCGGGGCTTGAACTCACGAACTGTGAGATCGTGACCTGAGCTGAAGTCGGATGCTCGACGGGCTGGGCCACCCAGGCATCCTGTGATCACAGTCTTTGATGTTAACTATTGTCATTATTTTGTGGCACCACACCATGCTCCTATAAAACAGTAAATTTAACCAATGAATATTGTGTGTGTTCTGACTACTCCACCAGCTAGTTGTTCCCCAATCTCTCTCCCCCTCTTGGGGCTTCTCTATTCCCCGAGACACAACGATATTGAAATTAAACCAATTCCTAACTTTACCATGGCCTCTCAGTGGTCAAGTGAAAGTAAGAGCTACATGTCTCTCAACTTAAATCAAAAGCCGGAAATGATTAGCCTTAGCGAGGAAGTCACTTTGAAAGCCAACATAGGCCAAAAGCTAGGCCTCCTGCATCAGTTAGCCAAGCCCTGAATGCAAAGGAAATGTTTCTGAAGGCAATTGGAGCTGCCATTCCCTTGAACACACAGATGATAATGAAGTGAAACATTACTGCTGACGTGAAAAAAGTTTTAGAGATCCAGCTAGAAGATGAAGACTCTCAGGGTAAGACCCTAACTCTCTTCAATTCTGTGAAGTGAGAGACGTGAGGAAGGTGCAGAAGAAAAGTTTGAAGCAGAGGTTGGTTTATGAGGAATAAAGAAGGAAACCGTCTCTATAACATACAAATGCAAGATGGAGCAGCCCGTGCTGAGGTAAAAGCTGCAGATATCTAGAAGATCTAGCGAAGCTCATGCTTGAAGTTCGCTACGCTAAACAACAGATTTTCAATGTAGATGAAACAGCCATATATTGGAAGAAGACGCCATCTAGGATTTTCATAGCTAGAGAGGAGGTGTCAATGCTTGGCTCAGAGATCCAGGGGACAGGCTGACTCTTTCTTTTAAGTTCTAATGCAACCAGTGACTTTAAGTTGAAGCAAATGCTTACATATTATTCCAAAAATCCTAGGGACCTTCATAATTATGCTAAACCTACTCTATCGGTGTTCTGGAAATGGAGCAACAAGGCCTAGATGACAGCACATCTGTTTGCAACACGGTTTGTTGAATGTTTTAAACCCACTGTTGAGACTTATTGTTTAGGAAAAATAAATAAAAGATTCCTTTTAAAATATTACTGTTCATTGACAATGTACTTGGTCACCCATGAGCTCTGATGGAAAACAATGGGATTAATATTGTTTTCATGCCTGCTAACATAACACCCATTCTGCAGCCCATGGATCAAGGGGTCATTAGACGTTCAAGGCTTGTTATTTAAGAAATACATTTTGTAAGGCTATCATGGCCACAGATGGTGATTCCTCTGATGGATCTGGGCAAAGTAAATTGAAAGCCTTCCTGAAAGGATTCACCATCCCGGATGCCACTACGAACATTTGTTATTCATAGGAAGAGGTCAAAACATCAACACTAACAAGAGTCTGGAGTTGATTCCAACCTTCATGGATGACGTGGAGGGGTTGGAGACTTCAGTGAAGGATGTAACAGCAGATGTGGTAGAAATAGCAAGAGAACTAGAATTATAGGCGGAGCCCAAAGATGTGGCTGAATAGCTGCAAGCTCATGATAAAACCTGAACAGATGAAGAGTAGCTTCTTATGGATGAGTAACAAAAATCGTTTCTTGAAATGGAATCTACTCCTAGTGAAGAGGCCGTGAAGATTGTTGAAATGACACAAGATTTAGAATATGACATAAACTTAGGTGATAAAGCAGTGGCAGGGCTGAGAAAAGTGACTCCCGTTTTCCGAGAAGTTCTACTGGGGGTAAAATGCTATTAAATAGCAGCACACGCTCCTGAGAACTCATGCATGAAAGGAAGAGTCTAATGATGCGGCAAACTTCCTTGTCGTCTTCCTTAAAGAAATTGCCACAGCCACCCAGCCTTGAGTAACTACCGTTCTGATCAGCTGGCATCAATATTAAGGCAAGAACCTCCACCAGGAAAAAGATGATGACTCGCTGAAAGTTCAAATGATGTTTAGCATTTTGAAGCAATAAAGTATTTTTTAAATCGTATGTTCATTGTTTTTTAGGAGAGAATACCGTAACACACTTACGACACTACACTCTAGCGTCTACGTAACTCTTATATGCACTGGGAGACCAAAAACAAATTCATCTGATGAGCTTCGCTGTGATATTCACTTTATTGTATTGGTCTGCAACTGACTCTATATCTTCAGTCTATTTTCTTTGTCAGTGTCACTGTGGGGTTTGTCAATTTTACTGACCCTTACCAAGAACCGGGTTGTTGTTATATTTACTTCCCCTCTTGATTTTTCCTCTACTGATTTTTATCTGTTTTTATTTCATTGATTTCTGCTCTTATCTTTATGATTTTCTTCATTCCACTTGCTTTTTATTTATTTTCCTCTTGTTTTTCTAGGTCCTCTGTGTGAAAGCTTAGATTACTGAGTGAGACTTTCTTCTCTTCTAATGTATGCATTTAATGCTATTTCCCTCTCAATCAATACTACTTTTTCTGAATCCCACGCAAATTGATGTGCTATATTTTCATTTTCATCCAATTTAATAGTATTTTTAAATTTCTCTTGAGACATCATATTTAACTTATTATTGTCTAGAATTTCATTGATTAGTTTCCAAGTATTTGGAGATTACCTTCTTTCTGTGTTGATTTCTAGTTTGATTCAACGATAGTCAAAGAACACACTTTGTGTTTCGATTGTTTTAAATTTTTGGATGTGTGTTTTATGGCTCACGGTGTTTTCTATCTTGATAAATGCTCTCTGTTCATGCTCTAAACATGTACATAATCTGTTAAATGTTCTGTAAGTGTTCATTAGATTTGGTTGGTCGATGGTATTATTGGATTCAAATTTATTGTTAAATTGGCCTATCAGTTTTTGAGACGGGATGTCAAAGTCTCCAAATATAACTGTGGATTTCTCTACTTTTATTTTCATTTCCATCACTCTTTGATTCATGTATTAGGCAGTTCTGTTGGTTGGCCCATGCACATTAAAGATTGCTATGTATTTTTGATAGATCGATCCTTTTATCATTATGTAATGTATTCCTCTGCTCCTGATAATTTTCTTTCCTCCAAGGTCCACTGGCTTTGATACTACTATCTATTTTACCTTAAAATTGCTTTTTTTCAATTAATGGTTCCATTAGTGGTATATCTTTATACCTTTTTTCATAATTTTATTTTCAACTTATTTATGTCATTTTACTCGGTATGTCTTCTAGAGAGCATAGTGTGCATTTACTTTTTTTTATGTTTTTTAATGTTTATTTATTTTTGAGAGAGAGAGAGAGAGAGAGACAAAGACAGAGACAGAGCATGAGTGGGGGAGAGACAGAGAGACAGGGAGACACAGAATCCAAAGCAGACTCCAGGCTCCGAGCTGTCAGCACAGAGCCCGATGTAAGACTCAAACTCACAAACCATAAGATCATGAACGGAGCTGAGGTTGGACCCTTAACTGACTGAGCCACCCAGGCGCCCCAATTTACTTTTTTTTTTTAATTCACACTTCTAATCTCTGCCTTTTAATTTATAAGTTTGGATCAATAAAATACAACTACATTTAATTCAATCTAATAATTGATATGTTACATCTGGCATTTTATTTTATTTTGTATTGTCTCTGTTCTCTCTGTTCTTTGTTTCTCCCCTCCCTTTTGCTGATTTCCAGTAGATACTTGGATATTTTTTAGAATTACATTTTGACTTATCTACAGTGCTTTTTTAAAAAAAAAATGTTTATTTATTTTGAGAGAAAGAGAGAGAGAGGAGAGAATGAGTGGGGAAAGGGCAGAGAAGGAGAGAGACAGAGGATCCAAAGTGGGCTCTGTGCTGACAACAAAGAGCTGAATGCGGGGCTCGAACTCACAAACCATGAGATCATGACCTGGGCCGAAGTTGGAGGCTTCACCGACTGAGACACCCATGCACCCCTATGGTGCTTTTCAATGAGTCTCTGGATAACATATTTGGTGCTTCTGCCCTAAGTAGGCAGTGCGTTATGAAAATGTAGTATCACTGTCTCCTGGGGCCAATATTTAGCCAGTTCAAAGGAGAGGAAGAAAACCCATCTTCATTTATGTCCCTTTACCTCGCTTTATTTGTAGTGTAATTGCCTCAAATACGCCCTCTATGTCCATGAGAACCACAGTAGACTGTGCTGCAATTCTTGCTTGAGCCTTCACCAATAATTTAGAAAACTCAACAGAAGGAAAACGTATTATACTTCCCATATTTTTACTCCTTCCGTTGTTCTTTCTTCCTCTTGATGTTTCAGTTTCTTTCTTCATCATTTACTTTCTGCTTATAAAGTTCTTTTTATTCATTCTGTGGAATGTGTCTGCTGGCAACAATTTTCATTAGTTGTTTTTTTTTTTCCTTCTTCTTCGGACAATGCCTCAGTTTCCCCCTGATTCCTGATATTTTTGACATCTATAAAAATCTGGGTTGACAGTTGCTTCTTTTCAGCCATTGAAAAATATTTTGTCACCTCTTTCTGGGGAAAAATAAACTGTCATTTGCAATAGGTTGTTTCCCCCCTATTTCTAAGCTGTTAACTTTTTCTTGCTGCTTTTAAGTTTTTTTTGTCTTTAGTTTTTAGGATTTGACTGTATGTGTCTTGCCACGGGTTTCTTGGGTTTATCCTTTTAAGATCTGCCACATCTCTTGAATGTGTAGATTTATATATTTTACAAAATTTGGGGGGTGTTCAGTGAATTTTCTTCAAGCACTCTTTGAGTATTGAACTCCTTCTTTTTCCTGAGACCCTGATAAAATAAATGTGAGACCTTTTGTTATAGTGCCATGAGTCCCATAGTTTTGTTTTGTTTTGTTTTTCAGTCGAATTTCTCTCTTTTGTTCAGAGAGGGTAATTTCCACTTTCCTATCTTCAAGTTAATGAATGTTTCCCTCTGTCTTCTCCATTCTGCTGTTGAGCCCATCCACTGAGTTTTTTTTTTAATTGTATTTCTAGTTCTACCTCACCCATTTTTGCTGAGACTTTCTATTTTCTCATTTGTTTCAATCCTGTTTGTAACAGACACAGGGCAATTTTATGACGGCTTACTTTATAATCCTTGTTGGGTAATTGTAACATCTGTATCATTTCAGGGCTGGCATCTGTTGATGGTCTTTTCTCACTCAAGGTGAGAATTTCCTTGTTAGTGCTGGTCATTGGTGGGATTCCAGCTGCTCGCCAGGCCTCCACGGAAAGGACCCTGGCTGGAGGCCGGAGTGTGTCTCATTACTGCTCCCCGAGAGGTCTCAACCAACACCATAGTGAAGGGGGTCTCATTATCCGTGGGCTAACATGAATATCCTGACTTTCCACAAGGCCTCCTGGTGTACCTCTCCAGTGGGATATGGAGGAAAACAAAACACAATTTTTCAGCATTAAATTTCTGTCTGTGGTACAAGAAGAAGTCAGTTCTAATGGAGAAAAATAGTAAATATGCCATTAACAAAAATGAAAATTATAATAAAAAATTTGACTCTTTAATCTATGGTACTGAGCCGTGTAGGATAGCAATAGCAATTACGTAAATTATACAGACCTTCTTTTCACAATGTGACCTATTTCATCTGGTTTGTGTGATACTCCGTTTCCAGAACAAACCACATGTTAGCTCATTCACCTCTCCTCCCTTTCATTGAAGTAATAGATATTTAATTAAAATAAAGCTGTGCGGAAGCAATATAACCTTCATAAATCTCTAATCTTTAGAATAGCCCTAGACGCTTTTTTACCAATATCATATTAAGAACACTTCGGTTTGAAACAATAATCATGGAACTCCTTTGTCTTTAAAAAAGCATTCACACTCACAGAGCATTTCTTTTGAGGTGACAAGTTTTGTTCTCTAATTTTATACAGAAAGGCCACTGTATAAATTGGTCACCCAGGATAATCATTCAAACTTGTAGGCAAAGTGAACTACAGGACAGAACAAATATCCGGATCAGTGTCTCATGTATTGGTTCAGGAATCAAAAATGACCTCAGATAAGGTTTTGGAACAGAGACAAACATAAGTAAAGAGTTAAAAAGCAGAAAGTGAGAAAAAGAGAACCAACTTTAATTTTCACCTCTAGCAGCCTCCAAGGTGATGCAATCTCATTTAATGCTGTCACAGGGAATTATGGAAATGAGGTGTTCTCTCTTTATCCCTCATGGGAACCAAGATTCAGAGAAGGTAATTAACTCACATAGGTCACAAAGCTAGCAAATGGTGGGGCTGAGATTACAAACCAGGTGTAAATTTCAGGTCTGATTTCAAAGCCAATAGATTTCCATGAAAAAAAAAAAAAAAGCATGGGCACACACACACACACACACACACACACACACACACCCCTACGCTTTTGAGTCAGATATACTAAAATCTTTCTCCAGGACAACATACCGAAAAATGATGGATACAATAAAACAAACAAACGAAAAATAGTGCCAAAGCATAGCCAGGGCAATAAGGGAAGAGGGAAAACATTTCTCAGTTGTTAGAATGACGACAAAGTGTCGATCAAGGGGTAAGAAGGCTCTGCACAAGCAGTGGCCCTGACTGCATTCACCCTGGGCTCTTGGCTGGCAAGACCCAGGCAAGGTGAGAAATGGCACTGTAATAGTGTATCAGCATGAAAAACACTTCCACCACCCACAGGGTGATAGTGGAAAACTTGTTCATTTTGAATTTGGCTCTGGATGAAAGAATTAAAAACTAATTTTCCTGAAAATGTGTGAATGTTTCTTACCCCACAGGTGGGTTTGAGATGAGGTTCACACCACCTGTGTGGCCTCAAACCTCCTTGTAGGATTTAGCTTAAATGTATCTCGGGGCAGCTGGGTGGCTCAGTCATGCGTCCAACTCTTGATATGGGCTCAGGTCTTGTTCTCCCACTCATGGGACTGAGCCCCACAACACGCTCTGCACTGAGCACGGAGCTTGCTTGGGATTCGCTCTCACCCCTTTTGTCTGCCCTTCCCCCACTTGCGTTCTCCTTCCCTCCTTCCCAAAATAAATTTTAAAAATATTTGTAATAAAAAAATAGAAGGGCATCTCATTGTTTGTATCCTTGGGAACTTGGCAAAAGCAAATGCGAAATACAAATTTCGTCTTTGTAACACATTATAGAGCCAAACCCCAAGAAATACCCACAGGGTGCCAAAAAACTTGAGGTCACAGAGAAGAATCACAGGAGGAAATAGAACACAATGAGTGCATCAGCAGAATAACAAATCAATAAACATAGGACAAATAACACCGTATGATCTACAAACACTGCAGGTGCTAGAATTCCACGTCCACCATATATATAGGATTTTTTTTTAATTTTACAACTTTAAAAAAAATTAATGTGTATTTATTATTGAGAGACAGAGAGACACAGAGCGTGAGCAGGGGAGGGACAGAGAGATAGAGACACACAGACTCTGAAGCAGGCTCCAGGCTCTGAGCTGTCAGCACAGAGCCTGAGGTGGGGCTGGAACCCACGAACTGCGAGATCATGACCTGAGCCGAAGTCGGACGCTTAACCGACTGAGCCACCCAGGCGCCCCTAGGTAGGATTTTTAATATGACTAATAGAACAAGAAGAGATATCAAAAGTATGACAGTGATACAAAATATTACATGAAAAATATAAAATGGGATGGAATAGAACTTTTAGAAGTGAATAACATCAGGGGCATCTGGGTGGCTCAGTCAATTGAGTGTACAACTTCCGCTCAGGTCACAATCTCACTGTTTGTGAGTTGGTGCCCACATCGGGTTCTGTGCTGACAGCTCAGAGCCTGGAGCCTGCTTGGGATTCTGTGTCTCCCTCTCTCTCTCTGCCCCTCCCCTGCTGGCACTGTTTCTCTCTATCTCTCAAAATAAGTAAATAAAAGGTATAATTTTTTTTAAAGGAGTGAATAGCATCACTACAGAATCAGAATTTCAGTAAATAGGTTAAACAGCAGAATAAATCTAACCAGAGAGAGAGTTAATGAAGAGACAGGAACACTCAAGAATTCACTGTCCACGCTCCAGAGACAAACGGTGAAGTATAAGAAAGTAAGAAAATGAAGAATCAAGGGAGATGATCTAACATCCATCTAAAAAATATTACTGAAGGGAAAGAACAGAGAGATTGGGAAATAGGCATATTTAAAAAAAAATAATTGCTGACAATTCGTCAGAATTGGAAAAACACAAAACCTCATACTCAAGAGTCCCTATGACTGTGAGCAAAGTAAATAAAAAGAAATCTTCACGGATACATCAGAGTGAAACTACAGGTCACTACAGACAGGGATTCCTAAACCCCCAATGCATTCAGGAATAAGGGACACATTCCCTACAAAGAAAGTGTAATTAGATAGAGCACAGACTTTCCAAAACTTCAAATGCAACCTCAGAGTTTGGCGATAAAAAATATATCAAAATAAAGCAAAAATGTTAACCTTCTTCCAAGATGAAGAAAAAAAGCTCTAAAAAAAATAAATCTACGCATCTATCTATCATCTATCTATCTACCTACCATCTCTCTACAACTGTATACATACGCATATATGGTCCATATATGTAGATAAAACTTAGAGATAGTTTTATATTATTTATATGTGGTAAATAAACAAAATTAACAGGGTTATAAACACGAAATGCAAATCAGTTTATCTTTATGGAAAGGGGAGAAAGGTACCAGTGAGGGGAACTACTTTTTTAAGCTGATGATGGGCAGGCACATAGGTGACCATATCTTTCTTGCATTTCAAATATCAAATGGTATCTTATAAAAATTAATTTATGCAAATATGATATATATGTTTGTATGTGAAAGGTTATAAATAAGAACAACGTAACTGATAAGCAAATTAACTAAGTATCATTGTTTTCATAAGCCAATTTCTGTTGCCAGTTTTCAAAATTATACATGTGACCTACATTCTTAGTTAAACTTTGGAAACGTTAATCTATACTATTATACTTTAAAATGATAGTAGGTAGTTATCATTCCCGTTTTTATTTTGGAAAAAAAAATCAAATTTACAATATATTACGAGAATAGCTAATGTGCACCTTTATCCTCTTAATCTAAAATTAACAAGATGTTGATATTGTCTACATTTACAAATACTCTCTTGCTTTCCAGATATTAATTTAGGCATTATTTTTGCTGAAGCATTTTGGGGTTATAGACATCTTGCCACTTCACCCCCAAATTTTCCTATATATTTTTTTTCTAAGAACAAGGACGTGTTGTTTTTCTTCACGTATCTTCTTCACTCCCAATTTAAGATGGTCACCATATTATATAATACATTACTATTGTATATGATCTATTATTATCTAATATATCTAATATATTTAAATGTCTCCAATTAGTCCAAAGATATTCTTTTTAAAAAAAATTATTTATTTATTGAGAGAAGGAGAGAGTGTGTGCCCCTAGGCAGGGAAGGGGCAGAGAGAGAGGGAGAGAGAGAATCCCAAGCAGGCCCCGTCTGTCAGCACAGAGTCCAACGTGGGGCTCAAACTCATGAACCACAAGATCATGACTTGAGCTGAAACCAAGAGTTGGACACTTAACGGACTGATCCACCCAGGCGCCCTGGACCAAAGATATTCTATATATACATATATTTTTTTCCAATCTGATATCCAATCAATATATTGTATGGTTGCCATTACCCTTGTCTCCTTTACTTTATTCTTATTTTGCCTCAGTACAGAAGTTCTGTGCATCGTCACTGCTATGCCATGCTCAGAGAAGGGATGCCCCATGTTGGAATGAGGAGAAGCTGTGATTTTGATGCCATTCTTCCTAAGTCAGTCTTAGTAATTAATTATCCTGAAACGAATCTTTATCCCCCGCTCTCCTGTATCTCCACATCTTTACTCCGCTGGCTTCTCCTCGTCAACTGACATGTTCAACTGTCACTGAGTGAGAAAAGTAAAGAAGGAGAATGACTTTGTTTTTTTTCTCGCTCTATGTACGTACTTGGAACCACCCTCTTTCTCTTGAAGAGCAAGTTCAGTACGTTTTCATCTACTGCTCACACTATTCTGATCTGGCTTCAGACTTTACCACATCTCTGAAACAGTCCTTAGAGGAACAGACTGGGGTCAGATTATCATAGTCTGAACGGACTGGCTCGTCTTCTGTTCACGATCTTGAATCCATTAGCTATCTTTCCGACCTAAAATTTTCCATGATAGAACTCATCCCTTCACTAAAACTCCTATCAAACACTATTCAAGGTCGGTACTTAGTAAGTTCAGGGGTTGCTAAGATGTTTGAGACAAACTTCCTGCCCTGCAGAGACTCATAACCTTTGGGGGACAGCAAATAAGTCCACAGAGAACTGCAGTAAATGTCGTAATTAGGCACAAAGAGACATAAATTGGTCCAGTGGAAACTCCAAGCATCTCCAAGTGTGTGAAGTCCATTCTGGCCTTGCTTGTTTGCTCTGTACTCCATACCCACGTATCATTCCCTGAAGCTGGTCCTACTGGGGTTTGTATGAGCAATTTTTGCCGAGCGTGCTTCAAATTCAACTTGTATCGTACTCCTCTCTGAAAGCTGACATTTCTTCTCACTTTCCTCCCTTCATCAATGGCAACACAACTCACCAAGCCACTTTGCCTATGAGTTTGCACCTCATCTTAAATCCTGCCCCACTTCATCCCAGAAGCAACATGTCCCATGACTCACAGTCTTTGCTTACCATGCTGTCTTTCATAGATTCGTAATTTTGCCCACAATTTCCCCTTTGATTACAACTTCTGCTCTCCACATGTATCTTGCAACATCCTGCCTCATATTTAAGACGCGTTTCCTTAATTACATTCTTTGGGAGCAGCCCCTAACTTAGACCTCTGTACTCTGCTATCATCTATCTGTACATTCTGTCATGTTTCACACTCCTGAAGATAGTATTTTTTAGCCCTCGTTATGTGCCTGGGACTGTATTGCCTGTGTTATGTGCGTTCACTTACCTAATCCTCACAATTATGCAACAAAGTCGTTACTTTATCCTCTGTTGAGTGATTTACATGTGAGGAAATGAGGTAAATCTTACTTTCCTCGGTTATATATAAGGAAACTGATGAAATAGTCAAACTAGGAAGTGGAAAAATCTTGCCTAGAGCTAATCTAATTCCAACACCCCATGCTTTGCCTGTTTATATGGATACACAATTCATTGAGCATGTGGGGCTCAATGAAAACATGGAATACTTTAGTCCTATCTATAGTTCAGTCCTTAATACGTATGCTTATGATAACCGATACAGGTTATCTGACCAGAGATTAGATACCATCTTTTCTAGGAAAATACTTCTTTTCTTGGATAATTTGGTAACCGATACACCTTGGGCAATAATCCAAAAGACCAGCTCTGTTCATATAAATCAAAATGCACTTCAGATGAATCAAACGTATTAAGATTAGTGAAAAAATGATGATCTCATTATGAGTTATTTGAAAATGCTAAACACAAAATAATAGAGACTTTAAAATACACTGGTTTTGGTTTCTTGGTTTGGGCTCAGGTCATGATCTCACGGTTCATGAGGTGGAGCCCCGTGTTGTGCTGACAGTGCAGACCTGGCTTGGGATTCTCTCCCTCCCTCTCTCCCTGCCCCTCCCCTGCTTGTGCTCGCTCTTCTCTCTCTCTCTCTCTCAAAAATAAAAACATTAAAAAAAGATAAATGAAATATACTGTCAACAAAGGACATACCCAGAGTCCTTTGGTGATTGTAGGCTGATCCAAGTTGGGAGATAAATTACATTTTGAACTGAATAAATTAGTAATCTGGATTGATAACCAGTCTGATTAATGAGCCAGGTTTTTCCCTGAAGAATAATCTATGCATTATGCTCATTTCATGTATCCTCAATACATGAAAAGCATAATAGGATTATACTAATTCAACACATAGTATGGTGATGGTTCAAGTATTTGACTCATATGATTTAAAAATGTGTTTGTTATTCTTACATACTTACATTTCAGTAATCGTGCGCACCACCAATGTAATATGTTCGAGCATCATTTGGATGTTTCTTACAGACTCAGTGGCAATAAATGTATTGATTGAAATTAATATGCAAAAATAATATGGTACAGAAATTATATTTTGGTCATAAAAATGAAATATTAGGAACTTGTCAAGGCATTTGTGTTATATGTAAGAAGAAAAATTTGTTAAAAATGTTTCAAGGGTAAAAAAAAAACTGATGCTACACAACAGATAAATGTCCTTAGAAATCTGTGTTTAACAAAGCATGTTAAGTGTAACATCTATCCTTCGTATGCATCATATCCTTAGCAATGATTTCATGAATAAAATTAACTCTACGTAGAAAGTGTACTTTTACCAGAGCTATTTTTTTCGTGTGGTGAGTACTATCATTCCATTTTTCCACAATGTTCCACCGCATGTGCTCTGTCATGATCAAAGGCTTGCTAGTAATCACAGGATTCACTGCCGCTATGACCCACATCATCGTGGTGGTTGGTGACCAATCAGAATGCTGCCACCACTATAGGTCTGGAGACAATGTTTTTACTCCAGCCACAATCCTCTCTTCCATGGCTGCCATATCTCCTGATGCTTAAACCCTAGGAGATTTACAAACATCGGTGGCCTAGTGGTGATTGCTGACTATTTCATAAAACAAACATGGAATAAGAGAAGGTTTTCCAGCACTGTCATATAAATGTAGCAATCTCTATAACAATAAAAGATGCCCCAGTTTTGAAGGTCAAGGCTTTGCATATCCTTCTATAATAAAATCACAGCTGTCGAAACCAAAATTATCTACATATAACTAATTTCTAGTTTTGAGACATATTCACGCCCTGCTTTCCTAATCTTACTTGGAATGGCTGCCTCCCTCAAAAAGAACAGGTCAAAAAGGAGGAGCAGAAACAAATACCCTCTATTGTTTCATTCAGACACATAAAATAAAATTTAAAAAGGATCAGGATTGGGGCGCCTGGGTGGCTCAGTCGGTTCAGCGTCTGACTTAGGTTCAGGTCCTGATCTTGCGGTTTGTGGGCTGGAGCCCTGAGTCGGGATCTTGGCTGTCAGCTCTGAGCCCGGAGCCTGCTTTGGATTCTGTGTCTCCTTCTCTCTCTGTCTCTCCCCTGCTCTCTCTCAAAAATAAACATTAAAAATTTTAAAAATAATAATAAAAGGATCAGGATCGCACCAATAGCTTCTGTCTTAATTTTACATACCAGTGACCCCTTTTACCTGTAAAACTGACTTGGGAAAATCATGCATTGACTTAAATCAAGTTTTATAGCAAGTTCTACTCGGTGATTGTCGGCATTTGAGTCTTTTTAAAGGTTTAAAAGATATAATGTGCATGGTGTGTGTTTGTGCACATATTCTGATCTCTGTATTGAATGGCTCTTTGGTACAGGAGAAAGAAAAAAATTATCTGAGGCTACACACACCATCCGTCCTAGGTGACCTAATAAGAATCTGTCACCAGTGAGCACACTATCAAGCTTAGCTGCAGTCTCTCTGCTGATCAAATTTTCCGCGGGTAATGAAGCTCACCCAGACTGTTCCGCATCCTGTCACATCCCCCGTGGGAGTCGGCACTGACTCCAAGGCTAAAGGTGGCCGTTAACTTCTCTAAATGCTACCTTCAGGAAATCAGAGTTTCACCGGTGGGATTACTAATTGCACGTTTCTTCCACCAGCACAACTAAACGAAGTCGTTTTTTCTTGTTGATTCTAAATTCCAATGGCACCCATTAGAATGCTACTCAGGTACCATTTGCAGCAGTGCCCCCCCCACACACACACTTCACCTGACCCAAGATTTTGATTTCCGCAGTTATCCACAGTCAACTGTGGTCAGAGAGCAAATGATCCTTCTTCTCGTGTACCCTCAGAGGGTCAACAGCAGCCTAATGCTATGTCACCTGCCTATGCCCTTCATCTCACTTCATCTCATCACACAGGCATCTGATCATCTCACATCATCGCAAAAAGAAAGATGAGTACGGTGTGAGATATTTTGAGAGAGCGAGAGAGAAAGAGAGAGAGCGCACTCACAGAAATTTTATTGCAGGATCTTGTTATAGTTGTTCTCCTTTATTAACAGTTGTTGTTGTGTTTAATATTTTTTTAAGTTTTATTATTTATTTTTGAGAGAGAGAGAGAGAGACAGAGTGCGAGCAGGAGAGGGGAAGAGAGAGAGGGAGACACAGACACAGACACAGACTTTACCATAGGTGTGCACGTGTAGGAGAAAACACAATTCATATAAGGTTCAGTACCATCTATGGTTTCAGGCATCCACTGGGTCTATTAAGATGTATTGCCGGTGGATGGCAGGGTGGGGGAGGCTGCTCATTATTGGTGCTACATATCTATCTGGTAGTTCTACCCTATCTGGAATTTAATCTCCAAGATTTTCCCCTACCGGTTTCACTTTTGAAACCGGTGTCTTCATGATGAAATATGTAGCCATCCCCTATTGATTTTAGCCTCAATGGCCTTCTAAAAATATTTTGTCAATATTTAAAACTAGCATAGACTGAATTTGATTTTCTTTCAGGGCAACATTGGAGGGGATGATATCACTAGGTCAACCATAGCCATCTCTCACTTAAGAACGGTAGATCATTCAGAAGTTGACAGGGTCTGAATGATTTCTAAGCACAAGGGAAGATGATTGCTTTCTTTTGTGTTAACTGAAGCTTTCACACATCTATCTGACAACACTAGGTATCATTCTGATCAGCAGTCACTGTCCTCTCTGCATCTAAAGGTCTTGAGTAATTGCTGTTGGCATTTTTCTACTGTTTCCAAATTATCACAGATGGAACAGGCCTTATCTTATATGAACCTAATGCTAAAACTTCAATCATATCATCTCTGAATAGATCATAGAATGTTCCAGAAAAGTAGCTAATACAAAGCTCTGGGGTACCAATCTAGCCTGTTTGCTGATGGGAGTCAAGTAACTGCACTGGATGTCTTAGCTTTACTTCTCTGTCATTGACAATTGCAAATGTTCCCAACTTTCCCAAACGATCAACATTTTGCCGCCATTGTATGCATATAACTGGAATAAAAGTGTCAGATATGTAAAATATTATGCCAAAGGGCCTGTCCTTTGCTCCAGTCTCTGGCTCAGTTCTATTGTAAATTTGAAGACTCCCTGAGAAGGGAGGGATGGCGTAAATTTAAGCCCCTGTCTGATGAGGGTGATTATTGTGTCTTCTTCATTACTAAGCTCATACTCATGGCATTTCTAGAACTCGGCTCCACCTTTGTTTGCTGATAAAGTTCACCAGACTGGTGTTTCCATCTTGACTTATAGCCCGTGTGGCCTTCCCTATGCTGGCCTCCTCACTTAGACTCCACACACCATTCCTGAGGTAAAGTCTCTGTCTTAGCTCAGGCCACTGGACTGAATGGGTTGAACGACAGACATTTCTGGAAGCAGGAAGTCGGTGACTAGAGTGCCAGCAGGGGTGAATTCTGGTGACCGCCTACTTCCTGGCTTAGAGACGGCCACCTTCTTATATCTTTGTGTGGAGAAAAGAGGAAGTTCTGCTGTCTCGTCCTCTTCTTATAAGTGTGCTTATCCCTTCATGGGGCTCTGTCCTCATCACCTCGTCTAAACCTAATTACATCCCAAAGGTCCTATCACATTTGGGGTTAAGGTTTTAACATATGAAAATTGGAGATGGACATACATTGAGTCCATAACGAACTTTCCAGGTATTCCTTCCTTATCCCAATCCAGTGTGTTTCCTGCCTTGCCAGAGGCACCTCCTCACACACTTACTATGAATTTTCCAGTTCTAGATTTCTGTGACTGAACTAAGCCCTACCTTATGTCAGAGCCTTCGGTGAAAGGATCTAAGAGGTTCTCTTAGCATGGATGCCTAGGTTTTGGCCAGTCTGCTCATCCTTGATCTCCACATATAAACATTTTGCTTAACCCAAGTTCTCAAACCACTCAGCCCCAAGTCTCACCTATTGGAGTGAGGCTTTCCCCTGGACTCATGTCTCTGTCTGTGCTCCACGGTCAGTAGGCCAATTCCAGGTCCCAGGGCCCCCCTCCCACGTTCAGGCATTGTCAGGCTCCACTGCTAATTCTCCAGTTCAGGACTCATCTCACTGAGGCTCCTTGCCCAAGGGCTTTCTCAGCTAGGCTGAGCGGGCCAGAAATGATAGAAGGTGGCAACCCCAGAAGCAAGCCTAAACTAATGGAATGGGCCTAGGAGCATGAATCCCAGCTCCTCCTGCCCTCCTGTCAGGGTGTAAGGAGATTCAAACTGTGAACTGCTATACTCTCCTAAGGTTTCCTGAAGAATGGAGCTTCATTTTCCTTCACAAGCAAACTGCCTGAGGACAAGGCTGTCATTAGCTCCCTGAGGTCCCCTCTCATAGAGGCCCCCCTCCCACATTTACTACGATTTTCTATTCCCACATTCGCCAACCAGAGCTTCATAACATTGCCCCCAGATTTCATACTGGCATCCTTGCCTGGTGTCTCCACCTAATATCTGCTGTGCCCTAAGAACACTCTCCTATCCTTTCCCCTAACTTGAGGAGACTAAGTGTCAACAATGTTTCAGCTGTTAGGCACAGATCTGACTTGATTCTCACACCAGTTGGATGATGACCTCAGCCCTAATCCTAACTCATCGTAAGTGAAAAGTCAAGCTATCATTCTAGAGAGAGAGCACAAAGACCATACGTTGTGAAGGTCACGTCCAAAGATGGTCTGATTTTCCATGCAGAGGTGCCTAAGGGCCTTCAACAGGGGGCAGTTGAAAAAAGCAGTGTTCTCCCAGAGAACAGCTGTAATCCTTAGAGTGTAGGGAATTACATTCTTTTTTGTAGGCTGGTTACCTCCAGATGTCGATTTAAAAGGTAGAATTTCATTTGAGATGGGTCCCAGGAAGTGCTCCCGGGTGAAGAGAAGGGAGTTGGAGAGTGGAAGGAAGCGAAGCCAATGCAGGGAGGGTTTCGAGCAGGTTACTGCTCGGTGTCGCTGGCCCCATCCTACTGGGAATCGGAACATCTTTCAAAATACCCGCCCCAGACTTAAGCTGGTGTTCACCCTCCAGTTTCTGTTGGTCACTGGTGGAGGGCCGCCTCCGGGGGAGGCAATTCCTAACACCTTCCCTCGCCCAGTGCGCGGGCTCCCACACACAAAGCCGTGAGCCCTAGCGGCCAGTGGCTGGGCAAGGGACCACCATTGTGTAGGAGGCAGAGCACCACAGTGTATGGGCAGGCCCCTGCGGGCACCATCTCCTCTACCTTCTGGGAGGATCCTCCAGGGGGTGGGATGAACATATAGACCTGAAATGTTGCTGTGTCCTTGAAGATAGGGACTAGTGACCTCTTATTGTGGGATTTCTGAAAGACAGTGGCTGAGCACACCCTAGACCTGGCTGGTGCCTGTAAAGGTGCACAGAGGGAATACCTGGTCAGTTGTTGCACTGCTTTAAGAGGGAAAGGACTGGAGCCTCGTGAGTTCCAGTGATTCTGTGAGAGGTAGAATGGATGATCTAAGAGGCAGTAGCTACCAGATGTTTTCCCGGCCAAATTCATTTGGCCTGGTGGTGAGGTATGTGTTGGAAAGGAGACAGGGTCTGTTCATAACACTGTACCAACGGGGGATGGGGCTTCCCTCCCAGTGTTCTTCCACTAGAAAGGTGTTTTTTTTTTTCTTTTTTAGCCTGTCAATGTCATGGATAACATTAGTTGAGTTTTCAATGATAAACCAAATTCGCATACCTGGTATAAATCCCATTTGGTCATGGCATACAATTCTTCTTACACATGGTTGGTATTCGATCTGTGACTATTTTGTTGATGATTTTGCATCTATGTTCATTGAAGATATTAGTCTATACTTTCTGTATATTTTTCTCAGCCTATTTAATTTTAAACTGTATGTGTCTTTATATTTAAGATGGATTTATTGTAGACAATATGTAGGTGGGTCTGGATTTTTGATGTATTCTGACAGTCTCGGTCTTTTAATTGGCATATTATTTTACGGTGGTTCCTGATATAGTTGGCCTAACAGCTACCATATTTGTTATTTTTTTCAGTTTATTGCTGTCGATTGTATCCTACCACTCTTTTTCTGCCCTTGGTTGTTTAAGTGGAGTATTCTGTACTTTGTAGAATCATATTCCATTTTCTCTCCTTTCTTATTATACCAGTTATACTTCCCTTTTTACTTTTTTTAGTAGTTGACCAAATGCTCGTGATATATACTTGCAGGTAATCCAAAGCCACTTTCAAATAACACTACACTGATTCACAGGTGTCTGAGTACCTTATAATAACCAAATAATCCTAATCCTGCTCTCCCTTTCCTTGTCTAGTTTCTGTTACTCATTTCACTTATAATAGCCATTCATAAATATGTGTACAGTATTCGTATACAGTATATATATTATATATAATATAAAATATTATATAGTATAGTATACTATATAAAATATATATAGTGTTCACAAACATAATAAAAACATTTTTGCTGTTATTATTTTGAGCAAACTTTTATCTGTTATGCCAATTAAGAATAAAAAAAAGGACTTATTTTTTTTTCATATATTTATTCTTTGTTGCTCTTCCTTTCTTTATGAAGATCCATGTTTTTGACCTACATTGTTTTCCTTTTCCCTAAAAAACTTTTTTCATTATTTCTTGAAAGACAGATTTGCTGCCAAAAAATTCTTTGGTTTTTGTTTGAGAAAGTTTTTGTCCTCCACTTCTGAAGAAAAAATTTGCAGGATACAGAATTCGAGGTTGGTGATTTTTTCCTCTCAACACTTTATATATTTCATTCCACTCTCTTCCTGCTTGCATGGTTTCTAAGGGGAAGTTAGTTGTAAATCTTTTTTTTTTTTTAAGTTGATTTATCCGTGCTGTAAGTGTGGGGCCTGATGTGGGACTGGAACCCACAAACCGCGAGATCATCATCACCACCAAGAGCTGGATGCTTAACCGACTGAGCCACCCAGGTGCCCCAAAAGTTAGTTATAAATCTGATCTCTGTTCCTCTACAGGCAAGGTGTGTTTTTTCTTCTGGCTTTATTCAGTATTTTTTCTTTATCTTTGATTTTCTGTAACTTGAAAATGATATGCCTAGGTGTAGGTTTTTAGCATTTATCCTGCTTGCTGTTCTCTAAGATTTCTGCGCCTATGGTTTGGTGCCTGACATTAATCTGGGGAAAATTCTCAGTCATTATTGCTTCAAATATCTTTTCTGTTCTGTTCTCTCTTTCTTCTCCTTCTGATATTCCCACTTCACATATGTTACACTGTTCGTACGTGTCCCACAGTCCTTGGATATTCTGTTCTGTTCTTTTCAGTCTTTGTTCTTGTAATTTTTCAGTTTTTGAGGATTCCATTTATAAATCCTCTAACTCAGAGATTCTGTCCTTTGCTGTGTCCCGTCTACCAATGAACATTTTGAAGGAATTCATCCTTTCTGTTTCTGTGTTTTTATCTCTAGAATTTTTGGGGGTGCTTTTTGAGGATTTCCATCTTTCTGCTTACATTACCCATCTTTCCTCATGCTGTCTATTTTATTCAGTAGAGCCCTTAGCTTTTTAATCAGAGTTGTTTTAACTTTCTGCTCTGATAATGCCAACATCTCTGACATGTCTGGTTCTGAGGTTTGTTCTGTCTCTTCAAAGTTTGTGTGTGTGTGTGTGCACACATGTGCATGTGCGTTTAACCTTCTTGGTGTTTCTTCTAGTAATTTCTTGGTAGCTTCCCATGATGTACTCGGTCAAAGGAACTGTTATCAGCAGGCCTTTAATAGTGTGGTGATGCAGTGTCGGGAGGGGAAGCTTTCCCCAACCCTGTGATTAGGTCTCAGGCTTTTGAGAAGCCTGTGTTTATGGAACCTCAAAAGTCCTTCTCAGTTTATTCCCACCCCCTTGAGTAGAATGGGATGGCTAGAGGACACAGGCATTGGTGCTGGAGTTGGGTATTTTCCTTCCTCAGGTCAGTTAGGGTCAGAAAACGCCCAAGTAGTTTAGGCGCTGATTAGCTAACTAGCTTCCTGTGAGGGCAGGCATCGTTCAGAAAACAGTGCTCTGACCCGTTTCTGGTTCCATTTCTCCCTCCCACTCCGTGGACACCAGAGGGGATTTATCTCCAGTTCTTGCTGTAAGAAACTGGTCAAACTCCTGGAGATAAATTTTAAAACACTGTGGGGCCCCCTATGACTGGGTCCCCTTCGAGTTAATTCTCAGATTGCCCACACTGAGTGGCCAGCAATTTGTCAATTATAGCTCAGATCTTCCTGCCTGGCCCCGGTTCCCACTGTCTGCTCTTGAGACTCTGGTTAGCAGCAACTCCCTGTATTCAACTGTCTTGTCTCCCCAGTTCTGAGGGCCGAGGTTGGCCCTGTCTTCTCTGTCAGGAATCCAAGAAGCGTTGAGTTTTCAGTCTGTTCAACTTTTTATTTTTGAGGAAGGAGTGGTGCCTTCCAAGATCCTTACAAGCGGAACTGGAAGCCAGAAGTCCCCTGGCGCCTTTAACCCTCAGACTTGTCCACACTGAGCCTCCAGCGATCCAATTACAGTTCTGGTTTTCCTATGCCAGCACAGGTGGCCACGGTGATTCCTTTGGGCAGGCCTCTCATTTGGTAAGCTGTGACTTTCTGTATTTGCCTGTCTGTCCAGTCTTGGGAGTAGCAGTTTGCCCTGTGTCCTCCTCTCCCTTAAGGATCCAAGGAGAGCTGATGCTTTTCCGGTCTGTTCAGATTTTACTTGTCGTGATAGAGTGGTGATTTCCAAGTTCCTTAATATGTAGAGCCACAAACTGGAAATCCCTTATTTATTTTTTTCACTGAAAGAATAAATGAATAGAAACCCATTTTGTGAATGTACCAAAATTCATTTATCAATTCACAACTTGTTTTGGTTCATAACTTGCATATTCTTGTACAAGCCTTCCTGTGAACATTTGTTTTCATTAATCTTGGGTAAATCCCAAAGAGTAGGATTTTTTCACTTAAGAGAAGGTTTATGTTTAACTTTATAAGAAACTGCCAAATAGTTTCCCAAAGAGGTTGCTCAACTGATACTTAATGCATGAGATTTCTAAATGAAACACATCTTTGCCAAGTCTTTTTTTAAGTCATTGTAATGAGTGTCAATTTGTATATTATGGTATTTTAATCTGATCTGATCACAGTTCCTTGATGACTAATAAATTGGACCATCATTTTATGCTCTCCTAAGCAAGTTGAATATCTTATTTTGATGTCTTTTGCTCAGTTGTTATTATTTTTTTCCTTTAATTGGATTGTTTGTACCTTTTTTTTTTTTCAATTTGTGGTAGTTCTTTATATATTCTGGACACAAGTCCTATCTCAAATAGGGCATATTTTCTCCTAATCTGGGGTTTGCTTTTTCATTTTCTTAAAAAAGGTATTTTAAAGATCAAATTTTTAAAATATTGATAGAGTACACATTACCATTTTTTTATTGTATTAGAACTGTTTTGTCCTAAAAAATTGTTGTCTACACTCGAAATCAAAAATATTTTCCTATGTTTTTTTTTCCAGAAACTTATTTGTTTTGGTTTTACATTTCACATACAGTAAAATCAATCTGAAAATATTCATAATTCATTGTAATCTTATTTTTCCATTTATTTATTGAGCTGTTCCAGCATATTTATTGAAAAGATTTTCACTCCCCTTTGAACTGATATGACAAGTGACCAGTGCCATTAAAGAAGATGGGGGAGGGACGCCTGGGTGGCTCAGTGGGTTGAGCTTCTGACTTGATTTTGGCTCTGGTCATGATCTCATGGTTCATAAGTTCCAGCCCCGCATTGGGCTCCACACTGACAGTGCAGAGCCTGTTCGAGATTCTCTCTCTCTTCTCCTCCCCAGCTCATGCGAACAGGCTCTCTCTCTCAAAAATAAATGCATAAACATTAAAAAAAAAAAGAATGGGAAATAGAAAGCACCAAGAATCCTTCTTTCCCATCTACAATTGCACTGGTAGAATCTGCCTGGTATAATTATTTTTGAATTCTGGAGCCTACGGTAAGGACTGTAACTTTCAGCAGAAGTTCTGAATGGTAAGTCATGGCTAATTTAGGTCAACTTCAGCTCTCGGAACAGTAGCGAATACCCATTCCTCTCCCCCCACCCACCCCTGCCCAATGACAGACAGCTGTGTACCTGTTCCTGAAGCAGCTGACACCTGGCTCGCGGGAAACAGAGTAGGCAGTGGGGACTCTACTCGAAATATTGTGGATCCAAGCTCTGATCACGGACTTCTACTTTTTTTTTTAAGTTTATTTCTTTATTTTGAGAGAGAGCATGAAAGAGAGAGAGAGAGAGAGAGAGAGAGAGAGAGGAGAAAGAAGCAGAGAGGGAGAGAATCTCACACGCAGCTGAGCTGGGTGCAGTGACCTGAGCCGAAATCAAGAGTCTGAAGTTTGCAGCTGAGCCACCCAGGTGCCCCACTGATTTCTCCTTTGCTAGCACAGCTGCAGAGAGACACAGGCAAGCTGCCTCTGTTGCAATCCCCACTGGCTCCAGCAACTTCTTGGAGATTCAAAGAGCCAGGGCCTTCCTTCCCCTTCCTTTCTCTGTTTGCTCTTTTGGGAGCCAGACACATAAGAAGTAGGATACTCAAAAGAAACTGTGCATTCACGTATGGGGGGATTTACAAAGTCACGGAGCACGTCCAGGGAAAGACACAGGCTCAGGCAAGAGCTGAGAAGACACTTTAGGCTAATCCCTGGCCTAGAGATGGCCTACAGAAATTAAAGACTAGGAAACATACAAAAGCAGCAAACCCTGGGAAAGGGAAGAATTTTAGTTCCAGAGTGACCACATTGTAAGAGACAAATGTCCAGTTTTCAGCAACAACAAAAAAATCTCAAGGCGAACCAACAGGACGGTACAGTCCTTTCGAAGGCTGGCACTCTTCACAAGGGAACGTGGCACCCTCTCCAGGCACGGCATGTGTCAGGCCACACACAAATTAAGTCTCAGTAGATTTTAGAAGGCATAGAGCATACAAACTATCTTCTCTGACCATAACAGGATGAAGTTAGAAATCAGTAACCGAAGGAAAAGGGAAAGTTCACGAATTTGTGGAACTTAAGACATTTTCAAGCACCCGATGGGAAAAGGAGAAATCACAAGGGGAAATAGAACACACTTACAGATGAATGAAAATGAAAATACAACATAGCAAAACTTTGAGCTGCGACAAAAGCAGTGCCAGGAAGGGAAACTTTAGCTGTAAAAGTTAACATAAAAAGAGAAATCTCCAACCAACAACTTAACAACTTAACCATTTAAGAAGATTAAAAAAAAAAAAAAAAAACAGAAGGAAGAAAATAATGATTACAACAGAGATACATAAAACAAAGAATAGAAAAATAATACAGAAAATCAATGAAATAAGTTTGTACTTTGAAAAGATTAACAAAATCATAAATGTTTACCTACATTGGCTAAGAAAAGAAGAATATTATAGATGAAAATAATGACTAAAATCGGAACTAAAGGTGAGGACATTACTACCAACTAATAGAAATTTTTTAAAAGATCAAAAAGGGAACTAAGAATTAACTAGATAGCTTGATGAAATAAATTCCTAAAAACACAAAACCCACTCAGCCTGAATCATGAATAGAAAAATTGAATAGACATAGTACTAATAAAGAGATTAAATCAGCAATCAAAAACCTTCCCACATAGGCTTGGACCTGGTAATTTCACTAGTCAATTCTACCAAACATTTAAAGGAGAAACAATACCAGTTCTTCTCAAACTGTTAAAAAAATTAAAGAGGAGGAAAACACCCTAACTCCTTTTGAGGCCAGCATTACCTTGGTACCAATACCAGAAAGACTACAAGAAAAGAAAGCTACAGACCCTTATGAGCATTGATGCGAAATCCTCAACAAAATACTAGCAAACTGAATTCAGCAACATATTAAAAATATTATAGATCATGACAAAGTGGGATTTATTTTTGGAATGCAAGAATGATCCAACACGTGAAATTCAGCCATTGTAATATACCATATTCACAGAATGAAGGACACACACACAGACACAATTACATCAATTGATGCAGAAAAAAAAAAATCTGACAAATTCAACACCCTTTCAACACTCAAAAAACTAAGACTAGAAGAAAACTACCTCAATAGAATAAAGGCATATATGAAAAACCTACAGGTAAGACTGGACTCAGAGGTGAAGGACTTACAGTGTCGTCTCCAAGAGCAAGAGCAAGGTCAACGTGCCTACTTTCAGCATCTCTGTGAAATGTAGCACTAGAGGTCTTAGCCAAAGAAATGAAACAAGAAAAAGATATAAAGGATATACAAATTGGAAAGAAAATTAAAATTACCTCTGCTCACAGATGACATGATCTTCTATGCAGAAAACCTACACTTTGCAGCTAAAGTTTCCCTTCTTGGCAGTTTCCACTGCAGCTCAAAGTTTGATATGTCGTACTTTTCATTTTCACTCGTCTTTATGTATGTTGTGTTTTCCTTTGTGATTTCTCCTTTTCTCATTGGGTGCTTAAAAATTTCTTAATTTCCACAAATTTGTGAACTTTCACTTTTCCTTCTATTACACACACACACACACACACACACCCATTAGAACTAAAGAAAAAATCAGCAGAGTAGCAGGATACAAAGTGAACACACACAAATCAGTTCAACAATGCAAAGAAAATTAAGAAAGCAGCTCCATTTACAATAGCATCAAAAATAATAAAATAGGTGAATTAACTCACCAAGAAGGTGACAGATATGCACTAAAAACCACAACCCATTTTACTGAAAGAAAATAAAGATGTAAATACATGAAAAGACATCCTGTGTTCATTGGTTTAGAAGGCTCAATACTGTTAAAATGTCATTATTATCCAAAGCTAGCTACTCCTTCAGTGCTATGCTCATTAAAATCCCCATGTCAATTTTCATGGAAATATAAAAATCCATCCTAAAATTTATATAGACTCTCAAGGAACTCTCATGTAGCCAAAACATTCTTGCAAAAGAACAAAGCTGGATGTAAAACACTTCCTGATTTCAACATTTACCACAAAGCTAAGGTAATCAAAACAGTATTGTACTCACACACAAACAGATGGATAGACCAATGCTACAGAATAGAGAGTCCAGAAATAAACCCACACATACAAGGTCAAATAACTGTTGACAAGGGTACCAAGATGTAACAGTGTAGGAAAACTGGATACTCACCTGCAAAAGAATGAAGTTGGGCCCTTAACCAAAATCATATGCAAAAATTAATTCAAAATAAATCAATGTACATGATGTACATGATGTACACATAAGAACTGAAACTAGGAACTCTTAGAAGAAAATGTAGGGGAAAATACTCATGACATTGGATCTGGCAATGATTGCTTAGCTATAACACCAAAAGTCCAGAGAGATAAATTGAACTTCATCAAAATCAAAAACTACGCATCAAAGGCAACAACAGAGTAAAAGGCAAGCCACAGGTGGGGAGAGAGTATTTGCAAATTACATATCTGCTAAGAGATTGAACAAAAAATTGCTACAGAATTACCATTTCATGCAGCAATTCCACTTCTGGGAATGTATCCAAAAGAATTAAAAACAGGGACTCAGATACTTGTGTTCCCATGTTCATATTAGCATTATTCACAAAGGCCAAAAGGCGAAAGCAACCCAAATATACACTGTTGGGTGGATGGATAAACAAGATCAACAAAAGACGTGATATCCATGCAACAGAATATTACACAGTCTTATAAAGGAAGGAAATTCTGACATTTGCTACAGCATGGATGAACCTTGAAGATGTTATACCGAATGAAATAAACCAGACACAAATGGCTGAATATTGTGGGATTCCACTTATATTAGTCAATACATAGAAACAGAAAGTAGTATAGAGGTTACCAGGGGCTGAAGGGAGAGGGCCTGGGAAATACTTAACGGACCCAGAGTTTTAGTATGAGATGATGAAAATTCTCGATACGGATAGTAGTGATAGGTTCATATCAATGTGAATATGCTCAGTGCCACTGAACCGTACCCTTAAAAATGGTTAAAGTGATAACTTTTATGTTATGCATAGTTTGTTTATACAGTAAAAAAAAAAGCAATTGGCCATATAAACATGGGTCTGTTTCCGGACTCTATAATGTTCCATTGATTCATGTACCTGTACTTGTGACAATCTCACATTGCATTCATTATTGCAATCTTATAGTAAGTTCTGAAAGTGGGAAATATAAACACTCCAACTTTGCTCTCCT
Organism: Panthera pardus; assembly: GCF_024362965.1. NCBI lineage: Eukaryota > Metazoa > Chordata > Mammalia > Carnivora > Felidae > Panthera > Panthera pardus. The sequence continues at coordinate 3,234,479 of NW_026527002.1, read as the reverse complement.
TATTCAAGATCGTTTGGGCTATACTGGAGTCTTTGTATTTCCATGTAAATCCTAGCAATAGCCTGTCGTGGTCTACAAAAACATTTTGGGGATTTTGATTGATAATGAGTGTTTAGGAAGATGTGACAACTTAACAATATTTAGTCGTTAACTCACAATCAAGTTACATTTCTCCATTGGCTTGTGTATCTTCATTTCTTTTATCACAGTATTGTAGTTTTCAAGGTAAAAGCTTTGTACATATTTTGCTAAATTTCTTATCCCTTTGATGTATTGTAGATTCCATTTTTATTTTTGTGTTGCAAATTATGGAAATATGACTAACTTTGGACATCATCCTTATTTCCAGCAACCTTGATGAATTTGTATGTCATTCTATTTTTTGTAGATTTCTTAGAGTTTTCTACACACACCATCATGGCATCTAAAATAAACTTGTTTTATCTCCTTTTTCAACTGTTATGCCATTTATATCCATTTCCTGACTTACTGTACAACCAAAACAATATTGAGTAAAAATGTGGCAAGTGATGATCTGTGCCTTGCTTACAACCTCAGAGAGTTCTTCAATGTGGATGATAAAGTTAGTAAGAAGTGTTCATTAGATTATTGGCTTAAGGGAGTTCCATTTTATCTAGACTTTGCTGAAAGTGTTTCTTATAAATGACTGCCAAATTGTGTCAATTTGTTTTTGCATGTGTTGACATTATCATAGAATGTTTCTCCTTAATTCTATCAAGTTCTTCCTAACATTCTTTTCAAAAGAGATTAGGTTTACATATATTAGCTATTTTGATTGCATAGCTTAAAATCAATAATATTATCTCCATGTTGATAGTCTGGATTTTACAAATGACAGCATTTTATTGTTCTAGGACTTGTGTAATATATTCATTCCAAAGACTTATAGGAGTTGTATTGCTTCACTGAAAAGAGACAGAGAAAGAGAGAGGGGAGGAGAAGGAGAGGGAATAGATGGGGGGAGGAAGGAAGGAAAGAAGGGAGGAAGGGAGGAAGGGAGGAAGGGAGGAAGGAATTGACCATTGACTGCTATTGTTTAATTAACTAAAAGGAAGAAAGGGCACCCTGTGGGAACAATTTAATCAGCTTTGACAGCCAGACCCATGATTCAGGATGATTTAAATGGTCTGTGACAAAAGAATAGTTAACAGTCTGCAAAATGCCCATTATCTTTAGTTAGCAAAGGCCTATTGATTTAGGACCTGGTGTGACTCCCATAGGATGTTGGTGACAAGCGAGGTGGAAACTCAAGTTCAGCATTATTCGTCACCAACAAAACACTCTGAGGTAAGTCTGTTAATAAGCTACAAATTAAATCTTTGTGCTAAATAGCTATAGATGTCCGGGGAATCCAGGAAGCTGAATGTTTGTTGTTTTCTATAATTTTCTTCTGAGATCACATATGGCAACACTGTTAAAATAATGTCTTTAATGTTATTATACAATAAGTGATAAACTCTGAAAGTTGTCCTCTTTAATGGCAAAGTTGTTTTGTCAAGTATAATCTAATTTCACCTAAGGATGTCTTCCACAGTTGTACTTCAGTGTTACTAAGCAGACCAATGAGTCTTGAGAGATGATTTATGGCCCTTTCTGAGGCTGGATTAGCGGCGAGGTAATATGCCAACCAGTCGGGGCATCAGAGAGACCTTGCTATGACACTTAGGCATAATTCTATCAGGGAGGTCCATGGAATCATTCATGCACTTTCCCCTGGGGAAAAGCGTTGACATGGAGTCCAGTGACTGTCACCTAAAGCCTCACGCTTCCCAGGTGCGAAGAATTGGGCTCCACGTTGGCACCACCTGCAAAGTTCAATGTGATGCCTCCGTCAGGGTAGGTAATGATGTAAGGTCACGGTAGGAAAAACTGCCCTGCGCTGTTCTCAGACAGTACTCTGTGTAAAAAGCTGGAATGCACCTGCTCAAGGTCAGATGATAGAAGTGTCACCACAGCCCCATAACCACAGCCGGGAGTCTGCGAGGTGCCTTCGTGTGTAGGGATGGGCCCTAATGTGTGGCTGTGGACCCGGATTTGGTACTTGGAAAAGGACAGTGCTTACTTAATCATGTGAACAAAGCTGACACGAAAGACGACTGACTAGGCTCGGAGAGTAAAAGAAAATATATTATGAAGTTTCTGTGAATAAACATTTTTGTTAACAGAACAAATTAAAAAAAGAAAAAGAAAAAACAACAAACTTCAACAGAAGGAAGAGCTACTTACACCAGAATAGAAAGGTTCACCAGACACACATATCACATCTTGCTCCTGGATCATCAAAATATCTTTAGCTAGGTGCAGCCGGACTTTGAAAGGCTCCTGATTACCATCCTGCAGCAAACAAATCCCTGTCTTTGTCTTCAGGCAGGGAGAGAACAAAACAGAGAAAATAAATTACACTCAGTTTATAGAATATAATTTTATGGCCGATTCACAGCAAAACATGATGAATAGCATTTGAGACCTAAGGAAACTGCGCACTGATGAATCTGGAATTTGATACTTAATACAGGTGCAGGCAAGGTTAACCATTTCATGTGAGGTGACCTCAGGTAATGGAGGCTATGTCAGAAAATCCACATCAGATGAGGCCCATGAGGAGGATAGTTTATACACCATATCTGAAAAATGATGAGTTTTGTTTAATACTTATAATCTAAGTACAACATTTTGGTAACAGATTTATTGAGATACACTTCACCTCCTATATAATTCAACCCTTTAGGATGTACAAGTCAGTGTTTTTTAGTGCATTCAAAGTCGTGCAGGCATCATTATAATCAATTTTAGAACATTTTCATCCCTCCAGAGGGAAACCTGTTCCGTCCATCGCCCCACCCCTCGCCCTAGCCCTAGGCAACCACTAGCCTACGTTCTGTCTCTCTGGTGGAATTTTAAATCTGAAACTCTACGTACTTAACATCTTTTGGAACCTCCACGATTTCATCATTCCTAGTCACCAAGCACACAGACACGCATACTTGGACACACGTACACACCCACTCACAAACACTCATGCATGCACACATACACAGCCCAGCTAAAGAAATGAGGATACAGGTGTGAGGAGAACTGTCTACATGAATGCCGTTAATTAAAAGCCGCCTGACTTCAGACTCGAGATGTACGGTTCCCAGTCCACTGATTTGTTTCAGATATTTCGGGGAACTGTCAAAACAGCCCGTGAAGGTGGCGGAACTTGCACTGCGTAGCTTTGCGCCAGGACCTCAGTGATTGTGGAAGAAGCCCACGAAGCCCGTGTCTCCTGAAGCAGGTCAGGGTATAACACTCACCCAGATCCACAGAAATATGCTCCCTAGCAAGAGCACTGAAGGTTCCTATTCATCAGAAATACAAAAGGAAATTCCTCTGAGACAGAAAATCATCCCTGGCTGCTATTCTGCACCAAAAGTCAACAGGAACAATGGCTACCTTGGCAATTACATTTTCATTTCATAAGTATTGAGCCATTCTTAATTTGGATAAATGGATAAGTACACAGAAATACATATTTACCCTTAGTATTTAATGAGCACAAAATCCCGGGCAATAATGCCAGGCTTTCTCTTGGAATACAAATTCACATGTGGGTCTCCAGGAGTATGTTTCTTTAAAAGAATGTTTCATAATGTAAATGAGAATATACTTAGATACCGCGGCCTCTAAAAACAATTCTTTCTGCAAACTGCTTTATTCCATGTGCTAATACATGCCATTACACCCCATATATTATTTTGTAAGGGTTATTGATATCTTTTAGGGAAAAATAAGCTTCTTCCGGGACCAAGGATGGTGTGCTTTCCTCCTTTATGGGACTGGTGCACAGCAGACACTCAGTAAATAGTGTCGATTAGTCTATTCTAGAGCATAACTCAAGTGGATGTGTCTCGAGGACAAAAATATTTCAGCAAAAGCAAATTCTATTTTCCTTAATATAGAACATAATTTTCTACATTTTTCACAGAGCAAAGTCTTTCATGCTTACAATGTGATCTTGGCTGGGCACCACTCTGAGATGGCATGGGGAAGAGGAAGATATAAAATAATATCAAAGCCAAGTGAACATAATTGAGCACATTTGCTGATTTTTTAATGTACAGTACATTCGGGCCAATTTTCTCCCCGAAGTGTAATGGAATGGCTGGCAATCACAAATAATGCTGTCTCGATGTGAGGATGAAAAAAGGGGTTTTCCCTGAGAGCCCATCAATACATTATTGTTACACATCAAAGAGATATCAAAGATCATCCAGGGAAAGTTTGAGGGACAAAAACACAGCCATGAGACTTCTGTCATTACGTCGGATGTGGTCAGAGCTCCATTCACTCAAATAATGTATAAAATGCCCCCTCATTATTAGATAGTTGTCTGCAAAACAAAATACAGACTTTGAGCTCAGATTTGGGTGCTGGGAAGACAGAATTAAAGAAAACAAAGAACGAAGCAGATTTTGTTAGAATGAATACACACACACACACTAAACACACACACACACACACACACATGCACGCATGCACCCCAATAAATAGCTGTTTGGAGAAAATAGAAAAAAGGGACTCACAAAGCTAACAACAAATTCAACTTAAAATATAGTCTCTAGGGGTAAGAGATGATACATATATCTGATTATAAAAACTCAGCTGTGTGCATGCAATTACATTTAAAATCCCATACATACATCCATTTTGCAAATACTGCAAATTTTGCAAATAGTTTTTTTGGCCAAAAAAAATGTTGTAAGAGTGAGTCAGACGTGAATCAGACAATGTCTCTGACCTCAGAGTATTCTTACTTACAAAAATAAGCATATGTCCACAAAATGCACTGTGATATCTGATATGGGAGCAACATGGAGAGAAGAATTAAGTATTCTCGAGGGAGGGAGGTGTTAAAGACACCTTTGACTATAGAAAAATGTACAGTTTGTCTTAAAAAATAAGAAAATAATAATTAGAGGAGGCGACAGCTATTTGATTCAAGAAGGAAGAATGAGTAAAGATACGAAAGTGTGAGATTGGAGAGCCGACATGATGCCAGAAGAAGAGAGAAGCACGAACATGCATCCCCGATGCTAAGTCTGCAGCGATCCGACAGAGGCAGAGGGAGGAGAGGTGCCAGGTGTAGAGGAGGAAGGTCAAGGCCCTGGTGTGATGTCCCGGGGGGTTAAAGGTATCGGAGATGCCCCAGAGAAACCTGAACAGGGATTTATGTTTTATAAATATATTTCTTATGGCAGAGCAGGAGGCGGATAGGAACTGGGAAAGTTACAGCACGGTTTTTGTTGACACAAGTATAGAGCTGGAGCAGAAAATGTTGGCGCTTGGTCTACAACTGCATCAGAAGCAGAGCTGCGACAGTGGATTAAAAACCGGGTACCCTTGTGATTCAGAGCAGCTCCGCTGGGCCGGTATCATCTCTCGTGAAATGTGGCCGTGTGGCTTTTCATTGTTTACTAGCCACTTGCATAGTGCTACTGTGTGCCCAGAAATATTATTTCATTTGATCCTCCTGACAACCCAGTGCAAGTTGTTTCATAGGCAGGAAAAGAGCAGAGCAGCAGAGGTGAGTGGAAGGCAGGATTTGAACCCAGACTGCTGGGCTCCAGATGTGGCGCTCTTAGCTACTTGCTCTGGTTTCCCTCATGCACAGATTAGTTGACGGATGCCTCCCCCGATCCTCCTGTATGCAATGACATGGCCATCAGTGTCTCTCACCAGGCGGTAGCAAAAGTGCTCTTGGTGACTAGAGAGTCACTAAGAATTTCCTAGGGGAATGCAAGGAAGGACATCATCTTGAAGCAGCTGTTCCTCCTGTATCAAAGCAATGACCACTGTGGGGGAGGGGGGGTTAAAGTGAGTGAGGCCATTCTGACCTGCGGATTGTCCCATCAAAGATGAGCTATGGGGGACACATAGGACACTGTCTGATACTGGGAGAGGCTTGATCTAAATGGTCTCATCCCCCGTGGATTGCTTCCAATAAGAATGGGAACCAGGAGGGGCACCTGGGTGGCTCAGTCGGTTGAGTATCTGACTTCAGCTCAGGTCATGAATTCATGGTTTGTGAGTTCGAGACCTGCATCGGGCTCTGCGCTGACAGCTTGGAGCCTGGAGCCCACTTTGGATTCTGTGTTTCCCTCACTCTCTGCCCCTCCCCCCTCATTCTCTCTCTCTCTCTCTCTCTCTCTCTCTGTCAAAAATAAGTAAACATTTAAAAAAAATTAAACAAACAAACAAAAAAGAACGGGAACCAGGACCGTGAGAGCGACTGCTCTAGCCGCACAACCTAAGAGAGTCCAGCCACGGTCTTTACATCTATGCACCCAGATGGCTGAAAAATAAAAAATCACCTAGACAATTATTGGCTGCACATTTTAGTATAAACTGAAGAACTGCATTCATCTTCTGTTTGTTTATTAACATCACCATCATTGGTCTTCAAACTGTGTGGACAGTGTAGGGAAGAAATGTAGGTGCTCTATATAGACATGTACAGTATATTACATAAATTGTAAAACATACAGAAAACTTGAAATGTTAAAGGGATGATTCATAAAAAAATGAATTAAATTCAAATGTTGTTTTCCTGTGCCTGATGTGGATGATCCAATACTGCAGAGGGATTGTACAAAGTCCACTTTGTTCGCTTAGAGGAATATTAAAAGGCCATGCCTCTTAATTATTTAACAGGCAATACTTTTTAAAAATCTAGTCATTGACTTGCTTTCTGTAAATCAATGAAATGTGTTTATGAATTTACATGGATTTACTCTGTTTTAAACTTATGAAGAATTTATCTTGAGCTTCATCTTCCTACCTTGGAACTTTAAAAAACGGACTATAATTTCTTTGACACTTAAAAGTTAAGGCCTCTGTAATTGGGGTTCTAGGCATCGAAAGAACACAACATGTCATTTTCATGAAACTTTAAAATCTATGTTCCTTTAATCTTGAAATATAACATTTGTGGGGCGCCTGGGTGGCTCAGTCAGTTGAGTGGCCGACTCTTGATTTCGACTCGGGTCAGGACCTCCCAAGAGATTGAGCCCCGCGTTGAACTCTGTGCTGTCAGCATAGAACCTGTCTGGGATTCTCTCTCTCTCTGTCTCTCAATACATACATACATACATACATACATAAATGTTTAAAAAATAAAAATATAAAATGTGCAATATCAGACATAAAAAAAATACAAACCACAAGGAACTGGGCAGAGACTATGTCATGCCTTGCACATAGTTTTGCAAGTGTCCTTGGTACTTCCATATTTTGGTTGTCAAATATAACTTAATTTGTTCTGTACACTTATAGCTTTAAGTGATGTGTAATTGCTTATACTCTACCATATTATAGCAACATGGCAGGAAAGGCCATTTGATGCAATCTGCCTCCAACTGCACTTGTCCTGCTTTCTAGGATTACTTCCATTCATGGCCTTCTCCATGGCTAAATTCTTCCATTTGTCAATGACTAGTACAAGAGTCACTTTGCCTTGAGGCTTTCCGAGACTACTCCATCCGAAGACAGGTGCTTCCTTTTCTGAACTCAGGGTTTTCTTTGAATAAATACATTCGCCTAACAATTAACCAGAATCGTGTCATCACGTAGTGACTTCAGTAACATTCTGTTCTGTATCACAGTATTTAACTTCATCATATATTTTGTTATCATGAGAAGATCTTAATAATAAGTTATTACTGTTTTCATAATTAAGGAATATTAATTTATAGAGCTAGTACAGTATTTCATCGACAGTAGGATTTCTTTCAGGATGTGTTGATTGAATCACAGTCACGAATTCTATTCTATTACTTGAGGGACTAAATTAAGTTCTATATGTAAATAAGTTATTGAATTATTAAATATATGTTATAAAAATATGTATTTTCATGGTCAACACCGAGATGTGGATCGTATTTTTAGGGATATCGATGTGGAAATGAAATCTGAGGAACACTTAGACTAAAGATAGCATATTGGCTTCCTGACCACATCATTATTTTGATGACACTTTTAAAAGTAGAAAATCAGTAATTATGCCTGCCCATAACATGTGACTTTTCCTATAAATTGTGGATTTATTCTCTATCTTCACTTTTGCATTTTAAGAGGAGAACCTTCTTAATAAATCGACCTTTCTTTTACAAAGGATCTGTGTTAGAAAATTAAGATATCCTGAATGGAACTTATCTGGACATAGTTCTGTTTCTTTTCAAAGAAGAGACTTCCCTGTATGTACATCGTGATAATCTAGCTAGATCTGTCTGATGGACATGAGAGTCAGATTTTCATCTTTAATAGCTTACTAACAGTCAAGAGAAAACAAGTTTTATTTAATATCCCTTTGACTATGTTCTAATTTCCAGCAACATCATTTAGAAAAAGGCTCCAACGTAGACTCAGGAATTCCAAGCTCTACATTATACTTTTGCTTTTATCTAATTAATTAAATGGCACTCAGAATTTCATAAAACCTCTCAAAGTGAGAGTGTTAAACTAAATTGTCTTTATGGTTCCTGTCCATTTGAATGTTCTAAGACTGTCAATTTCAGGCAAACTCAGTGACTTTGGTTCATCGGCTGGGGGATTTGATCATGTTTAGAGGATCCCATAGTTCTGTATTCCCGCGAATACAATTATCATTGTAAAATAAATCTCTGACCCTTAAATGGAACCTGATATATATTCCAAACCAATGAATCAAATAATTTTGTTTAAAAACAAACAAACAAAAAAAAGGTCTGAGAAGTCCATCTCAGCTCAGCCTCTGAGATCCAAGGTAAACCATGTGTTCAAACAGTACTTGGCCACATCCTGTCTCTCCCACATGAATCTCATATGGTTTTTTCTTTCATTTTTATCTCATTCACACAAATATTTCAATGAGTGCTCTACTGCCCAAAACATAAGAACAAAACTGTGATGGAAATGGTAGACTTATTATATCCAAAATTAAGAGTATGATACTGTGTATTTAACAGGCACAGATTTAAACTCATGCTTCTAAACTTAAGTCTCTAAAGCATTAATTGTTTTTTTTTAAAGCGTGAACTGATAGGTACTGGGTTAAAAGGATGAATAAATTATACACTCTGACGTTATAATTTTTAGTGTCGCATGAAGAGAGGTTTGTAAATAAATAACTATAATGTAATCTGAAATGTACTAGCACAAAGAAAATCCTCTGGAAAGTAAAGAGCTTAAGTATTAAACATACAAAAGCAATTTATTCGTTTTCTTATTTATGTTCTAAACTTTGAACCAACTGTGACAAATAGTTTTTCAAAGAAGGTATTTTTGCAAGAAACTTAACAAGTGACATCTCACGGTGTTTTTTCCTAAAATAGAACAGTCACATCCCCTGGGGCCTAACTCCATGCACCATTGACCACACACTTGAATGGCCTTTAATACCCTTGAAAGAGCAATGTGTCACTTTAACTCACACCGAACTGCTTCTCTACAGAGAATCTGAATTGCCGTGTACTAATACTCAAATAATATTGAAATACTTAAATAATATTGGAATCATAAAATCATAGGATTTTAGTGCTGAAAGGGACTTCAGATGTCTTCTAATTTATAACCATTTATGTGAAAAGAATTCCTCCCAATACTCCTACTACCTGAAATCATGCAGCGAGCACAGAGTTTATGGAGAAGGGCAATTTAATCAAATCAAATAGGTTCCAGTCTTCTTCTTAAGGAAGAGTGAAAGTCCGGGTCCTCCCCAGGCACTCTTTGGCTTTTTAGTCTCGGAGAAACAGATCAGACCCTGGACACGCAATGAACCCGTCACCCATCCCTGTGCCAAAAGCAATGCTCCACTCACATCAAGGAGGGCCCAGCGTGTCCCCTTTACAACCTGTTCTCCTTATTCAAAAAGCAGAAAGCCGCTTAACATACCTCTTCACAGGCAGTCCTGAAATCCATGTGCCACGGCACCGCAAAGGATGTCGTCTGAAAAGACAGAAAAACGGTAAGCCATCAAGCACCGCATCGAGTGTTAAGCATGGAGACTGCTAATAAAGTGTAAGCAATTATGGAGCGGATCCTATGGGCCAACTGTGTTTACAGCCACCTGTAAGGGACAAGAATTCCCCGGGTGCAATGAAGACAGAGGAAGGAAGCGAAAAATAAAGTGTCAACCCCTCCCTATGCTGTGAAGTGCAGACATACTGCCAGGGTTTGGTCTGACCCACTCCACCAAGCATTCAGACAGGATCTCTGATAGGATCAATCTCCTCTCTGCCGTGTTCGCTCATTCCCGGAGTTCATTTTGAAACCTGAGTTTGCAACTGGGGAAGAAACTTCAAAGGAGTAATTAAAAGTTGCCTTTCATTCGGTTATCTCTCGAAAAAAGGTTGACTAATCTTTCTCTTTTTAATTAAACAGCTACATGCATGAATAATCCTCTCTGGAACTTACAATCTTATTCACAAACAGTATGATGTAAGGAAACAAGCTGTTTATCAGAGTGAATAATATTAAGATAAATCGATGTATGAAATATCTGGCACAGTTTCATTTTGTGGTTTTTATAATACCTAAATTGTGAGCACAGATTTAAGTATAAATGCATATGTGGGGTTTTTTTTTTAAACGATTTTAGAGAATTTTATTTTAGTTATGTGGTCAACTTAATAAAACTGAGGGCCGTCATAGAAAACTGATGCCCTGACACAACGAAAAAATTGCAGCACCAAAATACAACAGAGCTTAGGTAAATGAGACTTCAAAGTAAAGTGCATGGTGAATTCCGCATTAGAAGACTGGGCTCCTCAAAATTATTCCTCCTCTGAATCCCTGAAACATTAACCTGTTTTTTCCCTCTTTGTCATTTTCTGTTGTACTAGATGATAAACACTTGATCAGGTAAGTGTGGGTGAACCAGAGCAAGAAGTTCACTGATGCTCTCGCTGGATGATTCCTACTGCCTCTGAAAGAAAAGAGGCTGACCATTTTCAACAGTTAACTGAACAGGCAGCATAGTGTACTGAGTATTTTCCCTCAGTACGTTTGGTGGGTTGCGGGCCTGGATCCACTTTATTTGCACGCATCAGCAAGCTGATGACAAGAAGGCTAGGTAACAACAAGTCATTTGCAAAGGAAAGGCAATTGGATAATAAAAATTACAATTTGATGATATAAGTTACTAAATGTTTCGATCTCCGTGAGAAATTGGTTGTTAGCCTTAACGATTATTTTTCAACATTGCTCTTAAAAACTGTGCTCGAAGAAACTATAAATATCTTTTTATCTCCAACACTGACAGAAAGTTATTCCTTTACCATAAAAGTAGAATTTCAATATTATTGATTATATAAAAACCCGGTATCTCCAAGACCAATTTCTGCTACTAAAAAGCTACTCGAGAAATAGATGAGCTATTTAGCCATGTGTCTAAATGTAATCTCATAGTTAGTTTCATATGCTGAATATTACAGTTCATATAAGACATCATTATTAATAATATGGCGCACTGTGCCTACATTGCTACACTGTGCCTACATCGCTTTTAACATTTTCCTTCTTTTTACTGAAACTTCTATTATCTTTTATCAAAGTTAACTTAGGTCGTAATATCAGATGTTTCTTCCAGAAAAAACTATGAGATTGAAAACAACTTAATTAGTAGGTAACAATAAATATCATAGCTATAATAAAACTGTTTTCAGTGACCATAAATTTAAAAATTGGAGTAAAATCTGTTCAGTTCTTTCGTCTCAAATATTTTGAGCCTTTTTTTCTATAAACTTTTATGTCAGAACAGCTTTACATTTACATAAATATTGTGAAAATGGCAAGGTGAGTCGCATACACCCACGCTCTTTTTTCCCTTAGTATGCACATTTGTTAAAATTGACGGATCAATACTGTTATATTATTATTAAGTCCATACTTGATTCCAGTTTTCTTGTTGTGGTTGTTTTGTTTTGTTTTGTTTTTCTCATGTTCCTTTTCTGTGCCAGGATTTCCTGGAGGACACTGCGTTATATTTCTTCACCACGTCTCAGGCTCCTCTTGGCTGTGACTGTTTCTCAGACCTTGGTTTTTTTTTTAAATGACTTTGGCAGTTTTGAGGAGTACTAGTCAGTGATTTGTAGAGTGTACTTCCATTGGGATTATTCTGATGTTTTTCTCATGATTATACTAGAGCTAAGAGATCTGGGGACGATGCCACAGAGATAAGTGCCATTTCACCTCCATATGACAGGTTCACACTGTCAACAGGACTTCTCACTGGGGAGGCTGACCTTGACCTCCTGGCTGGGAGAGTGTCAGGTTTCCCCACCCCCCACCGGTAAGTTACTCTTTTTCCCCCTCTCTCCACTCTTTGGCTGGAAGTCACTATAAGCAGCTTCTACTTAAGAAGTGAAGGGGTATGTTTTCCTTCCTTGAGGGTGAAGTGTCTACATGAATTATATGAAATTACTCTGGATAAAAGATATGCCTCTTCCTCCCCCATTTATTTATTTCCAGCAAGGAAGTACACAGGCACATGATAACCCATGTTGTAAGGGTACACCATAGTAATATTTATCCTAAGGGTGCACCACAGTAATATTTATCCAGGCCAAATTAGACTAAACCTCCAGCTGTTCCTCCAAGTGAAAGCAAACATATAACTCTACCTGATCCCTTTAGCTTCTTCCCATTCATATAAAACCAACCTCTGATGTCAGAAATAAATTATATTTAGTTGGGGGCAGCCTTCGTCAAATAACAAATATATCAGTAGTAAAGTATCTGACTTAGTAACAAATAGAAATAGGTTTGAAAAATGCAACGCCACAGCGAAAGAATATCTTTTAGATGAACACTATCATTTGGGTGAAAGTGATACTGATAACTCGTAGTTCTCTACAGATACAATAAAAGATGTCAAGGCTGTAAATAACTCTAAGCTACCATATGCAAATACTTGTGGAAGGTTGAATGACTGACCCAGATTCTCTATCTTTCCTGGCATCCCCTTCCATGCCATATATTTATCATGGAGAGCGTGGCTTGTCCATACATTGACTCTGGACTTGACCATGTGACTTGCTCCTGCCAATAGTAAAGTGACCATATATTGGTTTCTTTAATGGCCTCACATCTTCCCACCTGCTCTCTTGTCTTTCTTGCATGAGAAAAGCCTTCTCAAGAAGCCGCCCTCCACTTAGCCCGGCCCCGCAATGACATACATAAAGGAAAACTTTCCTAAATGGCCCGCAGAACATAGGGTGAAGCAGAGACACCCTCACGCCCTACCTAAATAGACTTACTCACAGCCAACCTGCAGACTCTGGAATAAAAAAGGCTTGGTATTTGTAAGAGTTAACTTTATGTGTCAAATTGACTATGGTATAGTCCTCAGTTAGTCAACCAAAATCTGATCTAGGTTATGCCATGAAAAACTTCGTACATGTGGATAATATCTATAATCGACTTACTTTAATTATAGGAAATTATCCTCATGATATGCATCAGCCTTATCCAATAAGTCAGAGGGCCTTAAAAGCAAATGCTGAGGATTCTCTGAAGAAAGAAATCGACCTGAAGACGGCACTATCAACTTCTGCCTGAGAGTTCCAGCCTGCCAGGCTGATGTAAAGGTTTCAGACTTGCCAGCCACCAAGTCATGTCGCCAATTCCTTAAAATCTCTCTCTTCACATGTGTGTGTGTATGTGTGTGTGTGTGTCTCCATATGCATACGTAAATATTTATATTTATGTATATGTGTATATGTTGTGTACATACATACATAGGGGTTCTGTTTGTCTGGAGAATCCTGACAGATTCTGGAACCAAGAGTGGTTCTAAAGGAATAGGACCTTTAAGGAGAAGTTGTGTGAATTGGTACTGGGGTTTCCAGAATTGTTCTCTCACCTGATTAGATTTAAAGGCACCAGTGACTCTATTTCCAGTATGAAAGACAACACTAATACAGCTACAGAAATATATAAAGTATCATCACTGGATACTCCTATGCAAAATGATTTCTTTTTTTAATTTCTACAGACAGAATCCTGAGGAATGTGTGTTGAGATAGATATTAAGGATGTAGGATGGGGGCGCCTGGGTGACTCAGTCGGTGAAGCATCTGGCTCTTGATTTCGGCTCAGGTCACGATCTCACAGTTCATGAGTTCCAACCCCGCATCGGGCTCTGTGCTGACAACACGAAGCCTACTTGGGAGTCTCTCTCTCCCTCTCTCTCTGCCCCTGCCTGCTCGCACTCTGTCTATATCAAAAATAAATAAACACACACACACACACACACGTAAGGAATATGGGATACTGGTGGAAGGCACATAAAGTTGAATTAGGCCAAATTTACTGACATGGCCCCATGAAACAGAGATTCTGGATTTAATGGTTTACCTTGTGGGACTGGAAGATGGCCCACGACAGTAGAGTTGGAAATGTGGTTGAATGTAGAGGAAGGGATTCAAAGGTTTAGGGGGATTGGGGTGCCAGAGTGGGCAACCTGCTCACCCACACCTCTTACCATGACTGTGAGACAGGAATTGGCTGTAGGAAACCAACACTGCCGAAGAGTTCTGTGGTCCCCTCTGTAGGTTAGCAGCTATAGTGAAAAGTGCTGCTGCTGAACTGGAGCCTTAAATGCAGGGGACTAATTGGATCCTGGGGTGGCAGGGGCCACGTGGCAACACTTACGTACCAAAGGTAAAGTGGGTATGGTTACCAGAATGGGCATCAGAGCCTTCTAAGCAGTAATCAGAATAGCCTGACTCTCAGAAACCTATCACCTCGGCAATCTGATTACGTGTTCCTAAAGTTGAAATAGATGGGAGGCCTATTTATTTTTTAACTGGAATTTAAAAAGTGGAATTTTAGGTCCAGTGCACAATCTATCCTGATTCACCAAAACAGTCATGGACCTTCAATCAACTCCCAGACTTGAACCACTTTATAGGCCCAGAACCCCAGTGAAGGAGGGGAGGCCAGATACCTTTGAAAAAGGGGCCTGGTTAACCTTTTTCACAGCTTTCCTCAAAAGGACACACGTCTTTTACCAGGATAACTGTTCATTGAAGAATGGGAAATAATCAGACTTTTCAAGGACTACTGGACACCAACTCTTAACTGATGTGACACTTAATTCCAGGAGATCCCAAACCAAAACAGTTTCTTCAGTTAGTGTGGGGAGCTTATGAAGGTTAGGTGGTAAGTGGAATTATAGCTCAGGCCCATCTCACAGTGAGTTCTGGGACTCCTAAACCCATCCCGTGGTTACTGCCAGAGCCTCAGAATACACAATTTTTTTTAATTTTTTTTAATGTTTTTTTTTATTTATTTTTGAGACAGAGAGAAGCAGAGCATGAGCAGGGGAGGGGCAGAGAGAGAGGGAGACACAGAATCAGAAGCAGGCTCCAGGCTCTGAGTTGTCAGCCCAGAGCCTGACGCGGGGCTTGAACTCACAGACTGTGAGATCATGACCTGAGCCGAAGCCAGACGCTCAACCGACTGAGCCACCCAGGTGCCCCAGAATACACAATTTAAGTAGACCTACTTAGCAACTGGTAGAATACCTACATTGTTTCTTATTCTGGGGAGTGAGGGCTATGATGATAGAACAGGCCAAGTGGAAGCCTCTGGAACTGTCTCTGCCAAGACAAATACGAAAACATTACTGCATTTCTGCAAGGATTACAGATATTAATGCTACCATCAAGAAGTCCAAGAATATAGAGGTAGTGATTCTCGGTACATTCCCACTCAATTCACCTATTTGGTAGTCCAGAAAAATAGATGGTCTTGAAAATGACAGTGGAATGTCAGAAGTTTAACCAGGTGATGACTCCAACTGAGCTGTGGTACCAGGTATGGTTCTATTCTTGAGCAAATTAACACAACCTCTGGTACCTGCTCTGCAGCTAATGATCTGGCAGATGCTTTTCTCCTCAATACTTGTCCATAAGCTCACCAGAAGGAGTCTGCTTACCAGAAATATAGCTTCACTGTCCTACCTCAGGGTATATCAACCTCCAGCAATGTTATAATTTAGACTACAAAGATCTTGACCACCTCTCCTTTCCAGAAGACATCACACTGGTCCTTTGCTTTGATGACATTAGGCTAATTTGACCTCGTGAGCAGATCAGCACCTACTGTAGACTTATGGGTAAGATATATGTGTCAGATGGTGGGACATAAATCCACCAAAAATCTGTGGACGATCTATCTCGGTGAAACTTATAGAGGTCCGGTGGTATGGGTGATGTTGAGCTATCCCTTCTAAGGGAAAGGGTAAGTTGGTGTATACGGCCCCTCCTCCAGCCAAATAAGAGGCAGAATGCCTAACGGGACTCTTTGAATCTTGCAGGCAGCAGTCATCATCTAAGTAAGCTACTCCTGCCAATTTACTGAGTGACCTGAGAAGCTGCTAATTTCAAGTGAGTCCAAGGAAAAGAAAAGGCTCTGAAACATGTCAGGCCGCTGTGTGAGCTTCTCTAAACTTAGGTCATACGATCCAGCACATCCAAGGTGCCTGGAGTGTCAGTGGCAGATAAGGATGGTGTTTGCAGTCTTTGGCAGGTTCCTATAGGTGAATTTCAGCCCGGGCTCTAAGTATATATATACGTGTGTGTGTGTGTGTGCGCGCGTGCGTGTGTGTATAGGCTCTCTCTCTATACATATAGCTGGATCTGAGCAGTCTCTGAAGGCACAAGTAAGCTGCATGGAGAAGCAGTTCAAATTCCAATGGCCCCCCACTCCTGGCCCCACATGACTTCTCTCTCCCAGCCTGTATCTATGGCCTTATGTGGAGGTCTTCACAATCAGATGGCGGAGGAAGGGAAAAGTCAGGCCTGGGTTACAGATATTCTGCACATTGTATAGGCATCACCTAAAATTGGATGGCTTTAGCACTAAAGCCTCTTTCTACAACACTCCTGAAGTGCAATGGCAAAGAGAAATCTTCCCAGTTGTCAGAACTTTAAGCAGTGCACCCGTTTGTTCATTTTACTTGGGAGGACAAATGGACACAGTTATGAGCGTAGATGGATTCATGGACTATGGCCGATAGTTTGGATGGATAGTCAGGGAGTTAGAAAAAACATGACTGGACAAATTAGTGACAAGGAAGTCTGGAGAAGATTTTCCAGTCTCTGAAGTGGAAACAAACCCATAAAGATGGTTGTATCCCATATGAATGCTCACTAAAGGGTGAAGTAAGCGAAGGAAGATTTTAATAACCAAGTGAATAGGATGGTCCGTTCTGTGAATACCAGTCAGCCTTTTCCCCCATCTACTTCTGCACTCACTGCCCAATGGACAGATGAGCAAAGCGGCATCTGTAGCAGAGATAGAGGATATTCATGGGTCAGCAACATGGATATCCACTCACCAAGGTCAACCTGGCTACAGTCACTGCTCAATACCTAATCTTCCAACAACAGAGATCAACGCTCAGTCTGATGTAGCACCATTCCCTGTGATGATTAGCCAGTTACCTGATGACAAGTTGATTACACTGGACTGCTTCCATATTAGAAAGGCAAATGTTTTGCTCTTATTGGAGTAAACACTTTGGATACAGACTTGCCTTTCCTGCATGTGATCTTTTTTTTTTAAGTTTATTTTGTTCGTTCTTTATTTTTAAGTTTATTTATTTATTTTGAGAGAGAGTGAGTAGGGGAGGGAAACAGAGAGAGGGAGAGAGAGAATCCCAAGCAGGCTCCTCGCTGTCAGCACAGAGCTCAGTGTGGGGCCTGAACCCACAAACTGTGAGATCATGACCTGAGCTGAAACCAAGAGTCAGACACTTAACTGACTGAGCCACCAAAGTGTCCCTAAGTTTATTTATTTTAAAAGAGAGCAAGCACCAGTAGAGAAGGGGCAGGAAAGAGGGAGACAGAATCCAGAGCAGGCTCCGGGCTCTGAGTTGTCAGCAAGGAGCCTGAACAGGGCTCAAACTCACGATCTGTAAGATCATGACCTGAGCTGAAGTCAGATGCTTAACCAACTGAGCCACCCAAGTGGCTCAGCTGGATCTGAGCAGTCTCTGAAGGCACAAGTAAGTTGCAATCCTTTTACCAAAACTACCTTCCGTGGACTTACATTGTCTTGGTATTCCATACAGCACTGATTCTGATCAAGATACTCACTTAACAGTGACTGAATTAGGGGATAGATCCAAGCTCATGGAATTTACTGTACCGACCATGTGCCTCACCATCTTGAAACAGCAAGCTTTATGGAACAGTGTAATGGACTTTTGAAGACTCAATTACAGTGTCAGCTGGCAATATCTTGCAAGACTGGAGTAAGTCTCTCCAGAAGGCTGTATATATAGCTCTGAACTGGCCTCAACTATATGGTGTTCTTTCTCCCAGAGCAAGGCTGGATGGGTCCAAGATTCAAAACAGGAAATGGAAGAGGTACCACCCACTATTACCCTGAGTGTCCCATTAGCAAAATTTTTACTTCTCATTCCTAAGAACTTAGGCTCTTCTGGTTTAGAGGTGTTTGTTTCAAAGGGAGAAATACTTCTGGCAGGAGACACAATGATTCCAACGAACTGGAAACTAAGATTGCTGCCTAGCCACTCAGGCTCTTCAAGACTGAGTCAACAGGCAAAGAAGGAGTTACATTACTGGCTGGGATGATTGATCCTGACTTCCAAGGGAAATTGGACTGCTACTCCACAATGAAGACAATAAGAATATGTGTGGAATACAGGAGATACCTTAGGGCTGTGTGACTGAAGTCAATGGAAAACTACAAAACAACAACAACAACAAACAAAGAAACAAACAAAAAACAAAACACAACCGCTAATGGGTCACACCCTTTGGAATGAAAATTTGGAGCTTCCTATGAGATAAAGAACCAGGACCAGCTGAGGTGCTTGCTGAGGCAGTGGAATATGCAATGGATAGTGGAAGAAGATAGGTGTAAGTTAACAGCTGCAACCATGTTGTTAGTTTAAATATGCATATATATTATATATGTATATATATCTGCTTATATATATAATATATATTTATATAATATATATTTAAGATATATATATATGTATACATATGTGTTAATATATATTTAAGATATATATATATGTATACATATGTGTATTTTTGTCTGTTTTCTTTCCTCATCATTTTCTCATCTAACATACAATTTCTTAATAATATAAAGTTTTGGGGCACCTGGGTGGCTCAGGTGGTTAGGTGTCCGACTTCGGCTAAGGTCATGATCTCACAGTTCATGGGTTCGAGCCCCATGTCGGGCTCTGTGCTGACAGCCCAGAGCCTGGAGCCCGCTTTGGATTCTGTGTCTCCTTCTGTCTCTGCCCCTTCCCCACTCTCTCTCTCCCTCTCTCTCTCTCAAAAATAAATAAACATTAAAAATGTTTAAAAATAATATAAACTTTCATATCACAGCAATTAAGTGACAGTTCGAATGTTCTCATATCAAGGAGAAGAGTGAGTATTGCTTGAGGACTCTGCATTCCCTGCAAAGGAAAGAACTAGTGTGTTAGGTTGTGTGAAGGATAGTTGCCTTTTCTTGGTTGGAAGGATGACTTTATGGCCTCTATTTGGTGGTTAAGTAGGTTAAGGAGGGGTGTTTGGGTGCCAAGGTGATAAGGAGTGGACTGTGATGGTTAGCTTTTATATGCGAACTTGACCATACCGGTTACTTAATCTAGAACCCAGTTATTCAATCAAACATTAATGTTGGCATTGCCGTGGAGGTATTGCGTAGATATGGCTAACATCTGCAATCACTTTGACTAATTAAGTGAGATTATTCAAGATAGTGTGGGTGAGCCTCGTGCAAACGATTGAAAGGCCTTACTGACAGGCAAACTCAGATGTTTCTCTGGTAAAGAACTCCGGCTTCAAGACTACGGCACCAATTCCTCCTGCCCGATCATTTCCAGGCCTCTAGCCTATCCTTCAGATTTCAGACTTGCCAGCTCAAAGTAATGTGAGCCAATTCCTTGAAGTTATTCTCAGTGTCTGTATCCAGATAGACAGGTGTGGAACTGGTTCTGTTGTCTAGAGAATCCCCAATGATACAATAGTGAATGCCAGTGAGATATATGGTGTCACTCTGCAGAACTATTGTCACAATACCTGATTAAAAGAGCATGTTTCTAGGTGATTCAGAAAGTTCAAGGGCGCCTGGGTGTCTCAGTCGGTTAAGCGTCCGACTTCGGCTCAGGTCATGATCTCACGGTCCATGAGTTCGAGCCCCACATCGGGCTCTGTGCTGACAGCTCAGGGCCTGGAGCCTGCCTCACATACACTCTGTGTATCCCTCTCTCTCTCTGCCCCTCCCCCACTCATGCACTGTCTCTCTCACTCTCCTTCAAAATAAGTAAACATTAAAAAAACTTTTTTAAAGTCCATTAAGCACAAATGATCAGTGACAGCAATTTCAATAACATGAGTTTTAAAATATATTATACATTAGTAATTTCAGATTTATACTATTAAAAAACTATCAGAAAAACATTTCATTTTGCAGTTGGTTCATTAACAAGATAACAGTATCTTAACTGGAAATTTCAAACTTAACCTTTTTCTCAGAAAACAAAAATGTCTTTTTTTTCCCCTAGAGACACATTCATCATCTCCATACTATTTTTCCTATTCACATCTGAAATTTCTAAGGCTTTGCTTGTATAATTGTCTTAAATAAATTGATCTATATTAAGACATAATGCAAGAACAAATGTGCAATTTCCAAATGTTCTCGTCTCTTTATCCCTCATATCCAGGGATCAAGAAAAAAATTATATATTGATTTATCAGTATCTAGTATAGTTGTACTAGGAAGAAACAAAGCTTTTATGGAAATTAGTTTTTTTAAATATGGTTATTAGGAAATTCCATCACTTAAAATATGAAGATGAGACTATCAATGCATAAATGGCTTGAGTGATTAATGATAAAATTAATGATGTTAAAATTACAGTGTCACAATATATAAATGTGACCTACTTCATTCTTGATCCATTTAGAACCCTCATGACCAGCTTAGCGGTAAGCCGTACTGCATGGAAAAGCCCTTGCCTAAGGAAACCAATTTCTACTATTATCACATAAGTGACCCAACAACTAGTGATGAAAGTGAGGTCTCTGCCCAAGAGAAGAGAAAGCGGGGATAAATACTTCTTGAGCGATTATAGTGTCCTACTTATATGGCATACGGATCAACAGACTCGGCTTCTGTCCAGAGGTCTGGCCTCCTATGGTTAAATCTGATACCCAGAAATTAACAGGAACTATATTGTCTTCAATTATGCTGAGAAAAGCACCAATCCGTATTGCTTAAAACTCATTTTCATAACCAAAACGAAATTAGACAAATACAGCCAAATTCATGCATGTTGCATATAAAATTTCAAACTGCTTCATTGGGCATAAGCCTGCTAAAACAAAAAGAACGTATCTCTACAACGCCACCCAGAGAAAAATGCTGACACGGAGAACCTCGGAGGTAGTCATATAGAATAGACTAGAAAGCATGAGTATAAAAATATTTGGACTTAAATTACTTAGGTAATTTCCAGAATGCTTTACTTAGTGTGTGTAAAAAAAGTCTTTATAATACCGCGCGTACTATGGCAGTTCAGTCTACCGATGGGAAAAATGTTATCTATTTATAGAAAATTTGCCCAAGGCAAAATTATGAAATATGCAAAATTTATCTTCCATATTTTTGTGTGTCCCAAACTCGGTATATACCCAGTATACACCGTCTTCACATGCTTCCACATCAAACAGGGTGCCTGACTGCAAATTATTCATTGTTCCCCTCAAAATGGATTAAAATGATAGGATTGAAAATGACAGTTGCAGTCACTTGGGTTTCATTTTTAGTGAACGTTTTGTTCATTTCGGAGCGTGTACCTTGAGGCAGCTATTTCTGCAGCTTTTAATCTTTTTTTTCCAGTTGAAGTATAATTTACATAAAATATCCTATTCCTTTCAGGTGTACATGATAATGATTTGATATATTTTTTTAAATTTTTTAATGTTTATTTATTTTTGAGAGAGAGAGAAAGACAGAGTGAGAGCAAGGGAGGTGCAGAGAGAGAGGGAGACACAGAAATCCAAAGCAGGCTCCGGGCTCTGAGCTGTCAGCACAGAGCCGGATGTGGGACTCACGAACTCAGGGACCACAAGATTATGACCTAAGCTGAAGTCAGACGCTCAACAGACTGAGCCACCCAGGCTCCCCATGATTTGATATCATACTACCTTAAATTTTTATACATTACGAAATGATCTTCACATTAAGTCTAGTTATCATCTATAACCCTACATAGTTATTACAATATTGTTGACCTTATTTCCTATGCTGTACATTATATACCCATGACTTATTTATTTAATAGTTATTTATTATTTGTCACTTATTTATTTAATAGTTGAAAGTTTGTACCTTTTAATCCCCTTCACCTATTTGCACACCAACCCTATACACCCTGGTAACCAACAGTTGCCTGTATTTGTGAGTCTGTGTTTCTGTTTTGTTCTTTTAGAATCCACATGAGTGAAATCATATGGTATTTGTCTTTGTCTGACTTATTTCACTTAGCATAATATGTTGTAGATGTATCTATGTTGTTGCAAATGGTAAGATTTCATTCTTTTTTATGGTTGACTAGTAGTCTACATACATACATACATACATATACATGTATATCACATATGTATCACATATATGTGTATATCACACACATGACATTAGGGTTGAAAAGATGTTTGATGTTATTTCAATCTTGTTCAATTTATTGAGACTTACTTGTTTTGTGACCTAACATGTGATCTATCCTGAAGAATGTTCCACGTGCACTTGAAAATAATGTGTATTCTAACAGGTTTTGGGTGAAATGTTCTGTACATATCTTTTAAGTCCATCTGGTCTAATATGTCATATAAGGCTGATGTTTCCTTACTGTTTTTCTGTCCGGATGATCTATCCATTGATCTAAGTGGGGTGTTACTGTCCCTCACTGTTTCTGTAGTACTATCAATTTCTCCCTTTATGTCTGTTAATATTTGCTTTAGATATTTAGGTGCTCTTATGTTGGGCTCATAAATATTTACAAATGTTATATCCTCTTCTGGATTGCCCATTTTATCATTATATAATGCATTTCTTTGTCTTTTATTACAGTCTTTGTTTTAAAGACTATTCTGTCTGATATAAGTATTGTTACTCCAACTTTTGTTTTATTTCCATTTACATGAAATATCTTTTTTTCCATCCCTTTACTTTCAGTCTGTATATGTCTTTAGATCTGAAGTGAGTTTCTAGTAGATATGGGTCTTGTTTTTTGGTTTATTTTCCTTCATTCATTTTTTATTATTTTACTGAAAACTTTCTCAGTGGAAATCATATTGACAGGATTTTAAAATCTTCAGCAAAATGAAATCTGTCATTCTAATAGGTACATTTCTTTACAATACTATTTGTTAAACTCTGGCCGACCAGTAATTTTCTCCATAGTAAAGACTCAAGGAATTCTATGCAGATTGTACATCTAGAGAACAAAATTTTTCCTGAGAGGTTGATAGTTATGATGAAACCAATTATATTAAGTCCTGTGTACCAAGAGCCTGATATTTTTTATTAGGAGAAAAAATAACATCATCTCTGGAAGCTTTAAGGGCTTAATTATTGTTATTTTCTTTTCAAAGGCAAAGAGAACAATCATGCCCATCAAAACAGAGTTCTATGCAGAGGGTTTTAGGTTCCTTCTTAAAAAACTAGGCCCAAGAAGTAAAACTCTCTAGAGCTGGCATTTATTAAAAATTAGCAGTTAGTACAGTTACCTTGGAAATAAAGTAAATACAGAAGTTACCAAAACTTCTGCCTTTACATTTTCCACTGTGCTTATGTTATGATTGTTCCGGGAATTCTAATGTAGGAGAAAGTTTAGATCTCTAATATTAGATTTTGCTAAGTATTGTCCAATTATAACAAATGACATTTTCATCTGATTGCCTACCAGCACTCAGAGAAAAGTCCCAAAGCAATGCAAAATGTTGATGTATCATCAGGTTTCTTTATAGTTATACATATTCCGAAATATTTCCCTGTCATTCTCATGTTTATGCTTGGAGAGAACTCAAAGACAATTTTGTTGTTATTGTTTTTAACTTGTACTACCAACATTAAAGGTTGGTAGCAAGTGTGGAAGTGTTGTAAATCCTTCAAGATTCTCATGGAAGTGTCAGCCCAGTATAAAAGCATACTCATGGAATATCTACACTATATATGATGTCCGGTTTTTTTAACTTTCATGTTTGTCCATTCCAGTTTTTTGAACAGAACCAAATTAAGTCCAAAACTAAGACAAATAAATAATGACTTTCTCATGATATCTTTATAAATTAGGATTGTCTTTTTTTTTTGGTATTTTCTTTTTTTCTTTTTTTTTTTAATATATGAAATTTATTGTCAAATTGGTTTCCATACAACACCCAGTGCTCATCCCAAAAGATGCCCTTTTCAATGCCCATCACCTACCCGCCCCTCCCTCCCACCCCCCATCAACCCTCAGTTTGTTCTCAGTTTTTAAGAGTCTCTTATGCTTTGGCTCTCTCCCACTCTAACCTCTTTTTTTCCCTTCCCCTCCCCCATGGGTTTCTGTTAAGTTTCTCAGAATCCACATAAGAGTGAAAACATATGGTATCTGTCTTTCTAGTATTGTCTTTTTTAATCCATTTAGCCATCCTATATCTTTTGACTGGAGCATTTAGTCCATTTATATTTAAAGCAATTATTAATACATATGTACTTACTGCTATTTGTTCCATTTGTTATTTGTTTTCTGTTTGTTTTGGTAGCTCTTCTCTATTCCCTTTTTCTTCTGTTATCTCTTCCATTGTGGTTTGATGGTCTTTTTTTTATTATTGTTATCATTGGGTTCCTTTCTTTCTATTTTATGTATCTACTATAGATTTTTATTTTGTGGTTACCAAGAGGTTAATAGATACATTGACATATATATGGTAGCCTATTTTAAGTTCATATTTGCTTAAGTTTAAATACATTCAAAAAGTACTGCATTTTTATTCACCCCTACGTTTTTAGGTGTTTGACATCACATTTACATCTTCTTATTTTGTGTGTCCCTTAACTACTTATTATAGTTTATTTTACTCTTTTTTTTGTCTCTTAACACTCATACTAGTTTTTAAGTGGCCTTTACTATATATTTGCCTTTGCCAGGGAGATTTTTTTCTTTTATATGTTTTCATATTTCTAGTTTCAGGAGTGATCAATTCTGTCAGTTTTCACTTGTCTGGGAGACTCTTTATCTATTTTTCAATTCTGAATAACCTTGCCCGGCAGAGTATTCTTGCTTGTAAGTTTTCCCTTTTCAGCACTTTGAATACATCCCTCTGGCTTGCAAAATTGCTGCTGAAAAGTCACCTGATATTCCTTGAGAGTTTTCCTCGTACATGACTATGTTTTTTCTCTTGCTGTTTTTAACATTCTCTATCTTTACTGCTATTTTAATTATAATATGTCTTCATGTGAATCTCTTTGGTTTTATCTTGTTGGAACTCTCTGTGATTTCTAGACATGGATGTCTGTTCCCTTCCCCAGGTTAGAGAAGTTTTCAGCTATTATTTCTTCAAATAAGTTTTCTGTCCCTTCCTCTCTCTTTTTTGCTTTTGGGACCAGTTTTGGGTGGATGCTACTATTTAAACAAAAAAGAAATTTTTTTTTTTTCTGTTCTGATTGGGTGATTTCCACTATTTTGTCTTCCAAATGGCTGGACCATTCTCCTATATGCTCTAATCTGATGTTGATTCCTTGTAGTGCATTTTTCACCCTGATTTGTATTCTTCAGCCCTGATTTGTTCTTACTTATATTTTTAACCTCTTTGTTTAAGTTCTCAGTGTGTTCCTTCATTCTTCTCCTAAGTTTGGTGACCTTGTATATGGCCATTATTTTCAACTCCTTATCAGGTAAATTACTTATCTCCATTTCATTAGTTGTTTTTTTTTTTCCCCGTTGTTGTTGTTGTTGTTGTTGTTGTTGTTGTTTTTCTAGACTTTTATCTTATTAGTTAATTTGGAACATATTCTTTTGTTGCCACATTTTGTTTGACCCTCTCATTTGTTTCTATGAATTAGGCAGAACAGCTACCTCTCTTACTATTGAAAGAGGACCTTGTATAGGAGTGTGTGCTGTGTAGACTATGTTTGCCTGGTATCTCTGGTGGGCTAGCTGGAACTGGAGTGGGTGCAGGCTGGAAGGCCACTCTTGTGGGATGGCTAGAGCTGGAGCAGGCATGCACTGTAATGGGTACTGGGATGTGCTCTGGGCCCACCTTGGTGGGGTAGTTGGATTGGGTGCAGACTGTAGGGGACATCAGGAATATACCATGTTGAAATGCCCTAGTGGGATGGTTAAAGCTAAAGCAGTCACAGTCATGGGGTTCCTGAGGCAGGCTGCACCAGGGTCACGTAGGTGGGACAGCGGAGTTGAGTGCAGGATAGAATGAGTTCTGGAGCACACTGTGCATGGCTTTCTTGGTGAGATATCTGGAGCTGGGGTGGGTGTAAGCAGGGAAGGCCGTTGGTATGCCATGCCAGGGCCACCTCAGGGTTGGGGGGGTGGGCAGCAGATCTGGGAGTAGGCCAAGAGCCTAGGGCACACTGGGGTGGCTCTATGAAGCCAGCTAGAGTGCCGGGACCCTGCTCCTGCCTGCACTATCAAAGCGGAGGGGGAGGACATAAACAATGGTACTCACTGGTGCCTTCAATCCTGGGGAGAGTTCTAGCAGTTCTCTGGTTGGTGGATGCTCTACAGTTAGTAAATAGATCTCCTCTACTTGCTGTTCAGTTTTCCTTTAAACCACTGTTTTTTCATGGTACCCCAAAGCAAGTGAGTCTATGTGCAGGCTACTTGGTGATATCCCTCCCTACTGCAGGTTGCTGCATTGGGGGTGATGTTCCTCTCATCACGGAGTCTCTATCTCTCCCACTCTTTTCGGTGTGGCCTTTGGGTCTTTTGTTGTGCAGAAGCTGTTCAGTTCTTCAGAAGGAATTGTTCTATATATAGGTGTAGATTCACTGTGTCCACGAGAGGTGAGCTCAGGACCTTTGTATGCCAGCATCTTGGACTACCCCTTCTTTCATTTTTCTATATTGCCTAGGATACTGGTTGGTTACTTCAAAAAAAAAAAAATGGCAAGACGATAATGGTTTAAACAGGATAGCAGTTTGTTTGTCTCTCCTGTAAGGTCTAAGCTTAATAATCAAGAGGTGATCTCAAAGCATCTGAAATCCATTCTTCTTCCATCTTCTTTCTCTTGCAGTCCTCACCGTGGGTGGTCTGAAAGAATCCACCTTTTGTTTCTTTGTCCAAATTTGTTCCAGGGCAGAAAATGGGAGGTGAACACATCAAGTCCATTCACATTTCATTCCTCACGTCATAAGATAACCACATTGAGACTAGCCACATTGAGACCGTGGGATGCAGTGTTTAAGTGGCAGCCCTGTGACAGGCCACCATGTGTACCACAGAGGACAAGAGAGGCCAGCAGTAGACCAGGCCACATCTAATGTGAGAACTTCCTTTTCCCAGTGTGGCTCCTGTCACTTTTAACATTCACCTTCATGCCTTTAGAAAGGATGTTCCTTTTAAGAACATTTTTATGCGCTTAGAGATGATTGAGGAATTTTTATTTATTTTTTAGTATTTTAAAATTATTTTCCCCCAAATATTGTATCAGTTTTGGCCGGTTATGCTAACTCCGCTTGTTTGCAAAGTTGTCAAGAATTTTTGAAATCTCTGAGGGAACTTTCCAAATTGAGTTTTTTTTAAAAAAGTGAAATAATTCCAATCCGCCATTGATGTTTTGGAAATTTATGTGGACTCAAAATTTCCACATTGATTTTACAACTCTTATATGCATATGTAGTCAGTTATGTCAATTTCTTAAGTGATTTTGATTTTTATGCTAAACTCATTTTCAGCCAGTCTATTTAGTTAGGTCTTTTTATACTTTTCAGCAAATATTTATTTTAAATTATGCAATTTTGGTAATACGCCTTTTTTTTTTAAATTTTTTTAACGTTTATTTATTTTTGAGACAGAGAGAGACAGAGTATGAACGGGGGAGTGTCAGAGAGAGAGAGAGGGAGACACAGAATCCGAAGCAGGCTCCAGGACTAAGCGGTCAGCACAGAGCCTGATGCGGGGCTTGAACTCACAAGCCGCGAGATCATGACCTGAACCGAAGTCGGACGCTTTGACCGACTGAGCTGCTCAGGTGCCTTGATATAGGAAAATATTGTACCCGTTCTAAGACATGTAGACACTCAAAACTCAATAGAAGAATAAGGCTAAATTTTTACTAATTGGGAGTTTTGTTTTAAATGTGAAGTGAAGGATGTATATGATCTCCATAGGTATAGTAATTTAAAATTCTAATTATTCATCGTACTACAAGAGGGCTTGGTCAATAAGCCTATCCTGGTTCCCTTTAAATTGGGACACTATCCCCGCATACGTGCCCCACCGCCGGCAATTAAACCCAAACGTCTCCGTTTCCATGCTACTGTTCTGTACTGTTTGCACTTACCTTTGGTTGATCACAATCATGACTACAATTATGATTCTTTATGTCAAATACCACCTTCCCTTTAGTGGTCTGATTTAGTCATTCATGTCTCCTTCCTTTGGCTCCGCAACCAGTCATATGTGTTTCACACAAAAACTCTTGACTCTGTAAGGTTCTGGGCTCTGTCACCTAGGCTGCCTTGTGACCAATTCATTCACCCAGGATCCACCAGGTCAGCCGGTGAGGCCACCCTGCCCGCCCGTGCTTGAAATGGGTCTGCCAACATTAAAGAGACAAGGCTTCCTGCCCACGAAGTCAGCCAGAGGCACAGCACATTTCATTGCCAGCAGGCAATGCATTTCAGACATGATTTTGTTTTGTTTATTTATTATTTATTTATTGAAGTTCAAATTATATTCTTTTTTTAATATTAAATTTATTGTCCAATTGGTTTCCAGACAACACGCAGTGCTCATTGCAACAGGTGCCCTGCTCCGTGCCCATCCCCCACCCCCCCTCCCTCTCACCCCCCATCAACCCTCAGTTTGTTCTCAGTTTTTAAGAGTCTCTTATGGTTTACCTCCCTCCCTCTCTAACTTTTTTTTCCCTTCCCCTCCCCCATGGTCTTGTGTTAAGTTTCTATCACCTCACGCCAGTCGGAGTGGCTAAAATGAACAAATCAGGAGACTATAAGCGCTGGCGACGAGGTGGAGAAACGGGAACCCTCTTGCACTGTTGGTGGGAATGCAAACTGGTGCAGCTGCTCTGGAAAACAGTGTGGATCTTCCTCAAAAAGTTAAAAATAGATCTACCCTATGACCCAGCAATAGCACTGCTAGGAATTTACCCAAGGGATACAGGAGTGCTGATGCATAGGGGCACTTGTACCCCAATGTTTCTAGCAGCGCTTTCAACAATAGCCAATTATGGAAAGAGCCTAAATGTCCATCAACTGATGAATGGATAAAGAAATCGTGGTTTATATACACAATGGAATACTACTTGGCAATGAGAAAGAATGAAATCTGGCCTTTTGTAGTAACATGGATGGAACTGGAGAGTGTGATGCTAAGTGAAATAAGTCATACAGAGAAAGGCAGATACCATATGTTTTCACTCTTATGTGGATCATGATTTTGTTTTAGAACACATCACTTTGCCCTACATTTTCAAGGAGCCTCTACAGTTGAGATCTCCAATAACAAACCAAGCACCAAATCTGGCCTGTCAGCAGATTTTGTGTGTTAAATGTTGACTCTGGTAGGACATTCCCTCTTCACTTAATTGATTATAGGTTGCTTTCATCTAGAATACATGACACCTTCATTTGTTAATTTACTTTCCAGGGTCTGAGGCATTTGGGGTGTGACCCTCACCCTTCACAATGAAAACACTTTCATTTTTGTAAAAAAAAGTTTCCAACCTAAAACAGTTTTCCACCTGCTACAAGAAAGGAAGAACCAACGAGGGAATTGCATTTATTCATTCAGCCATGGAATGATGTGTTCCATCTAAATGCTATGCAGAAATCCAGTATGAAAAATGCGTAAGTGCTGAGCAGTTCTCGTTGGTATGGGCAGGAGAGTCGGGACAGCTTCTCTGCTTTGCTTTTTTTCCCACAGAAAATTAGGCCATTTTTCACAAGCCCTGGATCTCTGCAGGGCAAAGCTTAAGGACCACTGTGGTAGGTGATCCCTACAGTCCTGGCCACCTTTATGACTTGGGTCTGTGGTCTGAAACAAGGTGTGAAACAGAGTGGCCAGAAAATCATGACCATCTGTATGCCTTATTGGAGCGATACTGTCATGAAAATGTACCTTACATTACATCCTAAATTAAAATTAATAGACGTTTTTCCAAAGCACACATCTAAATGGCCAACAGGTACGTGAAAATCACTTCACACGTATTAAACCTGCTATTATCTAAAAGACAAGAGATAACAAGTGTTGGTGAGCATGTGGAGAAAAGATAACTATTGTACGATATTAATTGCACAGTGTTGGTTGTGAATATAAATTGGTTCAGCCACTACATGAAACAGTATGGAGGTTCCTCAAAAAATTAAAAGTAGATCTACATCATGATCCATAAATTCCACTTCTGGGTATATACCCAAATGGAATGAAAATAGGAATCTGAAGAAATATAAGCCCTTCCATGTTTACTGCAATGCTATTCACAATAGCCGAGATATGGAAACAACTTAAATGCTTAGCAGTGAATAAATGAATAAAGAAAATGTGGAATATATACACAATATACTATAATTCAACCATGTAAAAGAAGACCATTTATGACAACATAGGATGGACCTTGAGAAATTATGCTGGTTGATTAAATCAGAGACACACAAATATTGTGCTGTAATCACTCCATTCCAAACGTGTAATCTAAAACAGATTAAAATGGTGTTCATACAGGGGCGCCTGGGTGGCTCAGTCGGTTGAGCGCCGACTTCGGCTCAGGTCACGATCTCACCGTCCGTGAGTTCGAGCCCCGCATCGGGCCCCTGTGCTGACAGCTCAGAGCCCGGAGTCTGTTTCAGATTCTGTGTCTCCCTCTCTCTGACCCTCCCCCATTCATGCTCTGTCTCTCTCTGTCTCAAAAATAAATAAACATTAAAAAAAATTTTTTTTAAAAAATGGTGTTCATACAAACAGACTAAAATGGTGTTTACCAGGGGCTGGGCATAGGAGGAATAGAAGAAATGTGGTCTAAGGGTACAAATTGGCAATAAGTAGCAAATAAGTCCTAGAGACCTGATGCAAAGTATAGTGAATATAGATAGCAATATTGTATTATAATCCTCAAACTTGTTATGAGACTAGAATTTAATTATTCTAACCATTAAAATAAATAATAATTATGTAATTTGAGAAAGGTACTAATTATTGCTACAGTGGGAATCATAACACAATATATAAATATGGCAAATCAATATGCTTTACACATTAAATATATACAATGTTATATGTCAAACACATTTCAATAAAACAACAAAAATCAAAATAAGTCACTCTACCGCTTAAAATACTAAGAATACTCTGAAGAATAAGAATGAAATTGAATAAATTTGAAAATGCTAGTATAATTGTATTAGACAGAATTTCCTTACTTATTAAAATATTTTCCATGACTCCAAAAATAACAACTCTGATATTTTGACTAATTGGATGTTTAGATATTGAAGGGACATTTTTATCAATATGCCATTTAAATAATATTACCAATTTTCTATAGCAAGAACAGTACTTTCATCAGAATGATTTTAATATCTGGCCCTTAGTTTTAACAATAATGATAAGTTTTGACAGACAATTGCTTTATCTTTTCTCTTTACAACTATTAAAAGAAATCTTGTTATGAATTTAAAGACAAGAATATAATATTAATGGCTCTCATCTAAAAGTCAAGGACTGACATAAATTGGAAAAAATGTACTATCAGTTTTTACAAAGGCAAAACTTCAAAAAATATGAAGTCTCCATTCATTATGTGGCCTGAGGGAGTAATTGAGTTGTATTTCAATGATGCAATTTAAAATTTATTATGCAAAATAATGAATCACCATGGGGTTCTGTTAACATGTAGATTTCAATTCTGTAGGTTCCTAGAGAGAGGTCAGGCTCCCAGAAAATGGTCAAAGCCCTGTTGGCTCTCTCACCACACTTACTACCAAGGCTACAGATTGTCAACGTGGCTCAGAAACGTATGATTTTAGTAGAAAACAGAGAAGTCTCAAGTACCTAAAAGGTGGTCCAAAATATGGCAGAATAGCATTGGCACCTTCTTTTTCAGAGTCCTTCACCATCAAAATGGGTTTTCTCCTAAGAAGCCTTATATACTTAACACAAACAATATTAGATATCATGGTTCACAGCAGGCAACACATGTAGTCAGCTCAACTTTATAAGACATAATATTATTATTTATTGATGCTATTAAAAGATGCAAGATATAATGTTTACATTAGAAAGAATAATTGTATGATGGTAATAATTAAAATAAATTACTTTCTGAAATAGATTTATTAATAATCAAGCCTCTTAAATATTATCTCACTTTATGAAGTCATCAAGTATCCAATTAGATTGACAGCTAATAAAATTTTAAAAGTAAACACAGCCTTGACAATCATTTTAATCTAACCTCCTTGATATTCTTGAGGAAAGGGCAGTCTCTTTGGAACTCTCTGAAAATGGTGTACATTTTTTAAGATCCCTCAGTTTTGTGCCCAGATTTAGCACAGAACTCAGTATTTTAAAAACCCAAGTGCGCTATTCCTCCTATGGTAGCTTAAATATTTACTGAAGCCCAGTGTTGGGTTTGATATAAAATAGAAGACACGAGTCACATTTGTAATAAGAAAGACCGAGCATAAACAATATTAGAATGGAAATATTAAATTTATAGTAAAGGAGATTAAGGTTTGAATTCAGGCCTCTCACTCACTAGCTATAAGAAACTGTCAAATTATTTAAATTCTCTAAACCTTAGTTTCCTCCACTATAATTTTCAAGTTGATGATCACTACCTCCAAGGGTAAGCGGAAAGAGTTCAGTTAGCACACACAAATAGGTGATTCGAATGCCTGTACATAGTAGGCAGTCATAAGTACTAATGGGAATGACATATGTTTTACATAGTAACAAATACAAATAAAATTGAGGTAATATATCTACTTATTAACTCCCAAATGGCATACACCACAATAGATCACTGTGCACTAGAGTGATCTGAGAAGATTCACGGAATAAATTCAAGTCCCTGGATATTGAATAGTAAATAAATCTGACCTGTGGTCTCACCTCATAAAATAGAGGCTGACACAGAGGTTACAGATCAGGTGACATCAGCAAAATGGCAGAACAGGTCTTTTCTACCATCTTCTCCCCAAATACCAAGTTTGACAATCACTCATGGATAAGAACACTTTTGTGGAAATCTGAGAGTTCAGTGGGGAAGTTCCAACAAACCATTGGGGAAGAAAGAACCTAAGATTGGACACAATGAAGAAGTAAAGAGGAACAGTTACTTTACCTATGTCACACCTCCCTCAGAGTGGAACAGCTTAGTACCAAGAAAAACATTCTCAGCTCATAATTTCTTCCATGGAGGAAGGTGAGAGTGTGTGAATGAGTTCCTGTCTTCCCCAGTGCTGCAAGACACTGTCCAAGAGGCCCTCTACTTTCTTGCCCCACTCATAACACTGAGGTAAGCTGTATGACTATGAGGGAATGCAGCCGGAGGTCTTGAAGGGCATCACAGAGACATGGATCCTACTGTCCACTCTGCAGACTTATCAGGATGCCCATCATTAAACCACTGAAGTCGCTTCCCCAGTGAGTTCCCCCAAGTGGCCCATGAGCACCCCCAGTACTCTGCGCACTTTACCCACACATCTCCACACCATACAGCTGACTCCCTGTGTGTACCTCTGAGGGCAGTGAGTACAAGCCTTTGCAGAATGCTAGTGCAGACATGTGGAATGCTATCTCAACTCTAAAACTGGGAGAAAGTACACAAAATTGACCTTTCAGCACCACGTCATGGAAAGTGAACGGGAGGCTCTGGCACCAGATCCAACATTCCAGGATGGAGAGAAAGCACACAGTCATAAGAATTTCCTCACAAGAGGGAAAAAGAAGTGTGGAGCATGTGCACTCACAAAAAAAGGTGTAAGAAAGCCTCAGTATCCCTAGCAGGGCTGATAAGCATTTTCTCTTTCAAAGTCAGTCTTTACTGACTGCTGGTTGTGAAGGCTTCTTCAAATGTGAAAACAGCCATGCAAGAAGGAACATAAAAAATCAAGGACACATGAGACTACCAAAGGAAAATAATAATTTCCCAGTAACCAATTCAAAAGAAATGGAGATATGCAACTTACATGATAAGACAGAAAGACAACTCAGTGAAATCAAGAAAACAATACATGAACAAAACAGGAAGTTTAACATATATATGGAAATCATAGAAAAGAACCCAACAGAAATCCTAGAGCTGAAGAATACAATGAATGAATTAAAACATGCGATAGAGAGCATCAACACCATATTGAGGAAAGAAGAAGAAAGGATCTGTAAAGTCAAAGACAAGTCATTTGAAATCATTTAGTCAAAGGAGAACAAAGAAAGAAGAATGAAAAGGAGTTAACGATCTTTATGTAAATTATAGCTTATCATCCAAAAAAAAAAACCCTCAAAAAACAAAACAAACAACAATAACAACAGCGAAAAATAAACTCCTCATTATAGAGTCCCAGAAGGAGATGAGAGGAAGAAAGGGGAAGAAAACTTATTTAAAGAAATAATGGCTGAGAACTTCCCAAATCTGGTGAGCATTTGGATATCCAAGTTCATGAAGCTCATAAGTCCCTATAAAGATTCAACCCCAAAAGATCTTATTACAGACATATAATAAAAATGTCTAAAATAAAAACAAAATGGAAGAGGATTTTACAAGCAGCAACAGAAAGAAAATAGTCCTCACATATAAGGTAGCAATTATAAGGCTAACAGGGTTTTGTTGTTGTTGTTGTTGTGATTTTTGTTTGTTTAGCAAAACCCTTACAAGCCATAATAGAGTGGGATGGTATATTTCAAGTGCTGAAAAGTGGGCGCCTGGGTGACTCGGTTGATTAAGCGCCAGACTTCGGCTCAGGACATGATCTTGTGGTTTGTGAGTTTGAGTCCCACATTGGGGGCCTGCTTCGGATTCCGTGTCTGTTTCTCTCTCTTCCCTTCCCCTTCTGTCACTCGGTCTCTTTCAAAAATAAACATTAAAAAGATTTTTAAGTGCTGAAAACAAAACAAAACAAAACAAAACAAACAAAAATCCCTGCTAACCAAGAATAGTTTGCCTGACAAAGTTACCCTTCAGAAATGAATGAGACATAAAAAATTTCCCAAACAAAAGTTGAGGGAGTTTGTCACCACTAACCTATTTTACAACAAATGGTGAAAAGAATCCTTCAAGCTTAAATGAAAGGACACTAATTAGTAGCATGAAAGCATATGAAAATATAAAACAAACAGGCATATATAAGTATATAGTCAAATTCAGAATACTTTGATACTATGGAATATGAGATGGGAAATCACCTACCTCTACTATAAAGGTCAAAGGACAAAGTATTAAAAAAATAACTACAGGGCACCTGGGTGGCTCAGTTGGTTAAGCGTCTGACTTTGGCTCAGGTCTTGCCGTTTCTGAGTTCGAGCCCCATGTCAGGCTCTGTGCTGACAGTTCAGAGCCTGGAGCCTGTTTTGGATTCTGTGTCTCCCTTTCTCTCTGCCCCTCCCCCTCTCTCTCTCTCATCTCTCTCTTTCTCTCAAAAATAAATAAACAATAGAAAATTAAAACCAATAGCTATAGAGATAATTTTATTAATGGATACATAATATTAAAAGATGTAAATTGTGACACCAAAAACATAATAAGTGGGGAGGAGGAGTAAAAGAGTAGAGTTTTTATAGAAATGAAATTAAGTTGTTATCACCTTAAAATAAACTGCTATAACTATGTTTTACGTTAACTTCACAGAAACTACGAAGCAAACCTACAGTGCAGTGCAAAGGATAAAAAGAATGGAATCAAAACAAACCAGTATGGAAAAGCATGAATTCAAAAGGAAAATAGCAGGAGAGGGAAAAAGAAACAAAAGAACAACCAAACATGCAGAAAACAATAAAATGGTATTAGTGAGTCCTTTCCTATAAAAATTATTTTAAATGTAGGTGGATTAAATTCTCCCAAAAAGACATAGAGTGGCTGGATGGATTAAAAACAAAAAGACCCAACTACCTGCTACCTTCACGAGACCCATGTCAGCTCCAAGGACACACAGAGGCTCAAGGTGAAGGGATGGAAAAAGATATTCAATATAAATGGAAACCAAAAGAAAGCAGGAGTAGATATACTTGTGTCAGACAAATGCACTTTAACTCAAAAACTGTTTATAAGAGATAAATACAATTATTATATAATGATAAAGAGGTCAACTCACCAAGAGGACATATTAATTATAAATACAAATGCACCTAACACTGGAATACCTAAATATATTAAGTAAAAGTAATGGAAATCATTAAGTTGACACATATTTTGGATTGATGGTGGCAGCTGGTACTAAGATCTGGCAAATTCTTGCTATGTCAGAATATAATATGATGTTCTAATTGTATCAGAAACTCTGGAAATTTAATTTTAATGACAAATCTCAATACACAGATTTTGACGCTTACTTTCAATTTCCAAGACAGTGGTGAGTAAACAAACAAACAAGAAAAAAGCATATTTGTGAGCCATATGGAAACATATATATGAGATAGCATTGGTAAGAAGAATAATTTAATTTTATTAATAGACATTCAAAACCACTTTTAAAAATGTAATCCTAGCTCAGAGCCTGGAGCCTGTTTCAGATTCTGTGTCTCCCTCTCTCTCTGCCCCTCCCCTGTTCATGCTCTGTCTCTCTCTGTCTCAAAAATAAATAAACGTTAAAAAAAAATTAAAAAAATGTAATCCCAATCTTAATAACAGTTATAGTAAATTAAATAAATTAAGCAAAATAAGAAGAAAAAATGTTCTTTTTACATCAGATAGAATTAGCATTTATTTCATATTTATAAATAATATATCATATAAATATAAATATCACGATTGAAAATTGAAAATATGAACAATGACAAGAGACTACTGTGAATGATTAATGCCAAAAATTGGACAACCTAAAGAAATGGATAAATTCTTAGAAACATGCCATCCATCAAGACTGAAACATGAAGAAAAAGAAAATCTGAACAGGCCAGCAATGAATAAGGAGACTGTACCAGTGATCAAAAATATCACACAAAGACAAGTGCAAGACCTAAGTGGTTTTCTACTCAGAATATGGAATCGAACATATATTTAAAGGTGAACAAATGATAAGTTTTCTCCCTTACATTACAAAATCGTTGCTATCCTCCTATCAAGGCCAGGTGAGAAAAACACAAGTAAAAAGATTACAGACCAATAGCACTGATAACTTAGATGCAAAAATCTTCAACAGACTGGATATAGGAGTGTATGTGACAGACCTAAAGGTAACATCATGCACATGGGTAAAAAGCTGAAAGCTTTTCCTCTAAGATCAGGAGCCAGACAAGCATACTCCCACTTGCCGTTTCCACTCAACATGAAAGGGAAGGTTCTAGCCAGAGTAATTAGCAAGAAAAGTTTTTAAAAATCCAAATTTGAAAGGAAGAAATGAGATTGTCTCCCTTTGAAGATGGCATGGTCTTATGTAACAGAAAACTCTAAAGACCCCCCACAAAACTTGTCAGAAATAATAAACAGATTCAATTGCAGGACACAAACTCAACACACAAAAATCAGCTGTGTTTCTATGCATTAGTAACAAACTATCAAAAAGAGAAATAAAGAAAATCCCACTTATGGCAGTATAGGAAAGAATAAAATAATAATAAATTTAACAAGGAGGTAAAAGATCTGATACTGAAAACTCTAAGACACTGGTGAAAGAAATAGAGGAAAGCAGAAATAAAAAGAAAAATATCTCATGTTCATGGATTGAAAGAATCAATACTGTTAAAAATTCATACTACCCAACCAAAATCATCTACAGATTGAATGCAATCTCTATCAAAATTCCAATGACATTCTCCACAGAAACAGAAAAAAAAATCCTAACACTGATACAGAGGCACAAAAGATCCCTAATAGGCAAAGTAATCCTGAGAAAGAACAAAACTTGAAGCATTACATTTCTTGATTTCAAACTATATAAGAAAGCCGTGGTAATCAGCAGTATGGTGATGGCATTAAAATGGATACATAGACCATTGGAACAAAATCGAGAGCCCAGCTAGAGACTCATGCATTGATGGTCTACAAATCTTTGACGAGGTCTCCAAAAACACAATATGGGGAAAAGATAGTCTCTTCAATGGCGTTGGGAAAACTGACTATCCACATGCAAAAGAAGGAAACTGGACCCTTGTCTCATACCAGTCTCAAAAATTAATTTGAAATGAATTACATATTTAAATGTAAGGCCTGAAACTACAGAACTCCTAGAAGAAAACACAGAGAGTAAGCTCCTTGACATTGGTCTCAGCAATGAGTTTTTGGATATGATATCAAAAGCTCAGGAAAATAAACAAGCATGAGTGTGTGAGTGTGTGTGTGAGTGTGTGTGTGTGTGTGTGTGTGTGAGTCACTGTTTCAGATATCTGTACTTCTACGTTTATTGAAGCATTATTCACAATAGCCAGGATATGGAAACAACCTACTTTTCTATGGATAGATGAATAGATAAATAAGATATTGTTTTGTTTACACACATACACACACACACACACACACACACACAAATATTATTCTGCCATGAGAAAGGTAGAAATCCTGCCATTTGTGACAGCATGGATCAATCTATGGGATTTTATGCTAAGTGAACTTAGCCAGCAAGAGAAAGAAAAGTACTGTATGATTCCACTTAAATGTCGAATCTGGAAAAGAGAGAACATTTGAACTCATAGAAATAGAGGGAAGAATGGTGGTTACCAGGGATTAGAGTTTAGGGAGATGGGGAGATGCTGGCCAAAGGTTACAAGCCTTCAGTTACAAGATGAAAGAGCCCTGGACATGTAATGTGCTGAATGATGACCATGGTTAAGAATAGTATGTTGTGTGCTTGTAATTTGCTTAGAGAGTGAACCTCACACGCGCGCGCGCACACACACACACACACACACACACACACAGTAACTATGTGAGGTGATGGATGTGTTAATTAACCTGATTATGGCAGTCATTTCGCAAGGTATACACGTCTCAAATCTTCACATTATATACTTTAAATATGCCTCCATTATACCTCAATAAAGCTGAAAAGAAGAGCTCACAGGTAGAGGGTTTATGACCTACAGTGGTCCTAGGGAGCAAAGGGGGATGGGGATGAGAGGTAGCACAGGGAAGGAGACAGAGAGAAAGAGAAGCAGGAAGGACATATGAAGGACAAAAATGCATATTCACCACCCCAAGCCAGCTGTGCTCAGCCTGGTGACCGCCGAGGAGCCAGCACCGTGGTCCTGGAATTACCCTCTCGAGGCAGGGAAGAAGCAGGCTCTTATGTGCAGATCTTCTCTACCTGCCCGGCCGGCCAGTGGGTGCTAACCCCCTCCCCTCTGGCAGACAGCAAGAGACACGCAGTGCATCTGAGGCAACGAGCAGGGGCTTCACCTTCAGACGTGTTCCCTCAGCGATTGCTGGAGGAAAACGAAAGCTGAGAGGATGTGAGACCAACAAGAGGGTTCTGAGACCAATACTTCCACTGTTGCTGCTACCACTGCCGTTATTATCATTAATATCGCTACTACTAATGACTAGTTCTACTTACAGTAATAATAGTGCTAAATAGACCTGCACTGTGCTAGGCCTGTGTTACTTACACGCAGTCTTGATTTAATGCTTACACCATGTTACTCTTATCTTCATTGTATGACTGAGAGCCCCAAGGTACAGAAAACTTCAGCAGAGTCCAGGCCCACACAGCAGGAAAGACAGCGCCAGAGTTCAAGCCCAAACCCTTTGATCCTAGAGAGGACAGTCTTATCCACTGCATCTATGGCTTACACTTGGCAGAATTTAGACATAGAGAGAGAAGCGAACGTCCTCCGAGAAACAAATGATGTTGAGCTCAAGTGTGGATAGAATGAAGGAGCTGTCGAATTCTCAAGCCAACTGAGGCAGAAAGAGCAGACTTAATGTACACCATGTTATCAAGGCAGATAGGAACCACATTAGGAGAATTTTAGCTCTGGTGTGTGTGTCAGTGTGTGTTAACAGTGTCTCCGTGTTGTACAGTCTAGGTTAGAGATCCCAAGACTAGAACCTGGAACACTAATGAGAGAACTCTTGCAATGTCTCAGGAGTGAGGATACTCAGGAGAGTAAGTATCCTGGGAGCTTTAGACAAAATGGCCCGGTGATCAATGACAAAGAATGAGGTCTGGAGTCAGCATCAACGCCAGCCAAGTGACTTGACGCTCACTGTCACCATGATTATATATGGACTCAAAAACATTTGATTTTATTTAAGAAAAATAATATTCTGCTGCAAATATACTGGGCTCTTCAAATATATCTTCGAAGCTACATTTAACTGTAATAAAATTACAATGTCTCCTGTGAGTTTGCAACTTCATACTTTTTAAACGAGCTCCCATCTATTGTCTCTCTATCATCAGAACAACGCTGGGAAATACATATTTATTCTGAATATAAAGAAAGTGAGCCATCTATTATGCATTTTTAATGACTCAGTAAATTTTAAGTTATTCATGTCCATGTATAGACTTAAAAATGAGATTTAGTTATTAATTTAAACATAATTCACCATACTTGAGATTATAAATTTACATTAAAAACTATATTTTGTGAATATGCATTTGCATTCCTTAAATAATGTCATATTGGAATTTGATAATCTCCAATCAAAGAGAATTGCAACTCATTTATTCTCATGAAACAAAAAAGCGTATTATTTATGTTACAAAATAAAATTCACCATACCCTTCATTGGGGTGATTTGCAATAAGCAAGTAGAATATATTTTACCTGCATTAGCACATTTGACTCCCTCCTTTCTCTACAGAGACAATAACAAAAGTCATTTGTAAAAACAGACATTCAATACTGAGGTTTTTAAAAATTATGTAGGTAAAATGCATTTGTATACATACAGAATGGATAAATGTTTACATTTAAATCTATTCCTTTGGAAGACAGAAACAGGAAGTCATTTTCAATGTAACTGTTATATCCCAAACCAGCTATGTTTACCATTGTTTCTTGGAAACTCTTCAGTTAAAAAAAATGTTTTAGGTTTTTTTTGTGTGTGTAATTTTATATACAAATGCTGGCAGACATACATATCTGCCATTCTACCTCCAAAAATTAAGCCCAGTATGGAGTTGCCTGGGATGGATTCTATGGCTATCATCACTCTATATAGACTTCCTTTATTTAAATTATTACACTAGATTTTACTAATTTCTTACTCTCCCATTACATCAAGTCAGAGATATATCTTACTTTTCTTGGAATTCCCAGAGCTTTTCAATGAACTTGTCACAGAGGAGACATTTTGTGAAAGTGTATTAAGTTAAATTATGATCATCTTTTGCTTATTTGACTTATTTGTAATAGGAAATAATAACTCCGAATGTACACTTAAAAATAGAAGCAGAAGAGGAACAGCACCACCAGCAAGATGGCTGAATAGAGGCCCTAGTCCTTAAATTCTCACAGAGACACTGACTTAACCATAATATATGATACATACAGTAGGTCGAAGGAGATTAAGAGTAGAGACTTTGTATGATAGAGCTTAAGCTGTTATCAGTTGAAATAGGTTTCTATAATTATATGATGTTTTATGTAATACTTATGGTAACCACATAGAAAGTACACATAGAAGATGCAAAAAGAAAATGATAAAGGAATCAAAGCATATTACCAAAAACAAAATAAAACAAAGTAATGAAACACAAATGAACACAGCAACAGAGGAAAAAGAGGGACAAAATAACTACAAAACATACAGAAAACAATGAGCAAAATGGCAATTGTAGGTACTTCCATATCTGTAATTATTTTAAATGTAAATATATTAAACTCCCTATTCCAAAGATGTATAATGACTGAATGGATTAACAACAATATTCAACAATATGCTACTCACAAGATATTGGCTTTAAATATAAGGGCATACATAGGCAGAAAGTGAAAGGATGGAAAGAAAATCAGTTCAATATTAGCCAAAAGAGAGCAGAGGCGGCTACACTTCTATTAGACGAAACAGATTTCAAGTCAAATAGTTCCATAAAAGACAAACATGGATACATAATAATAAAATTAAAATTAAATAATGATAAAAAGGGTAATTTACCCAGAAGATATGACAATTACAAATATGCGCCTAACAGGAGAGAACTCAAATACATGAAGTAACTGTTTACAGAATAGAAGGGAGCAATAGACAGCAACACAATCAATGTGGGAGAAGTAGGAGATTAAAATATTCCAGTTTCAGTAATGAATGGATAAACCAGAGAAAATGAAATAAATGATTTGAACAACACTATTAGACATATACTTGAGACTCTACCCAACAATACCTGAATACACAGTCTTCTCAAGCACACAGAACATTGTCTAAGATAGATCAGATGTTAGGTCAAAAAACAGGTGTCAACAGATGTAAGAAGATTGAAATCATGCAAACTACCTTTTCAGACAACAATGAAATGATGTTAGAAATCAATCGCAAAAGGAAAACAGGAAAATTCACAAACATTTGAAAATTAAACAAAACCCTCTTGGAAAAACCAATGGGTCAGAGTAAAAATCACAAGGGAAATTATAAACCGTCTTGAGGCTAATGAAAATACAAGATACCAAAACTTATGAGATGCAGCAATATCAGTACTAAGGGGGAAGTTTGTAGCAATAAATGTCTACATTAAAAAAGAATAAACATATTTCCAATCTACAACATTAACTTACTCCTTATAGAATTAAAATAAGAAGAACAAACTAAACTTCAGTTTAGCAGAAAGAAAGAAACAGATGACACCAGGTAAATGAAATACAGAATAAAAAAAAGAAAGAAAAAAATAAGAGTTGAAACAATTAACAAAATTCAGAAACTCTTAACTGGATTAACTATAAAAAGAAAAAAAGACTAAAATGAGAAAAATCAGAAAAAAAAGGAGATAGTACAAAATGATGCCATAGAATTAAAAAAAAAAAAGATAACGGACCAACAAATTGGACAACCTAGAATAAATGGATTTATTTCTAGAAACAAATAACCTACCTGGACTGAATCATTAAGAAATAAAATATCTGGACACACCTAAAACTAGTAAGGAGATTGAATCAGTAATCAAAGACCTCCCAACAGAGGCAAATCCAGCACCAGATGGTTTCACTGGAGAACTCTACCAAACATTTAAAAGATTAATGCCAATTCTTCTCAAATTTTTCCCAAAAAAATTGAAAAGGAGGGCACAGTTCCAAACTCATTTCACAAGGCTGGCCAATATAACTCTGAAAACAAAGACAAAGACACTACAAAAAAAAAAAAAAGGAAATTACTCCTGGTGAATGTCAATGCAAAAATCCTCAACAAAAGACTAGCAAATCAAATTCCAAAGCACATTAAAAGGATTACACACCAGGGTGCTGGGTGGTGCAGTCAGTTAAGTGTCAGACTCTTGATCTCAGCTCTGGAAAACTTCTCACAGTTTGTGAGTCTGAGCCCCACTCCTGCTTGGGATTCCATCTCTTAGTATCTCTGTCCCTCCCTCACTTGTGCTCACGCTCTCTCTCTCTCTCTCAATAAATAAATAAACTTAAAAAAATTTTATAATTAAAAAGAAAAGATTACACAGCATAACTAAGTGGAATGAAAGGATATTTCAGGATATGAATATCAATATGATACACCATATTAACAGAATGAAGGACCAAAAACACATAAAT
This sequence comes from Panthera pardus, assembly GCF_024362965.1. Lineage (NCBI taxonomy): Eukaryota > Metazoa > Chordata > Mammalia > Carnivora > Felidae > Panthera > Panthera pardus. The sequence goes on along the minus strand of NW_026527002.1, from coordinate 3,190,345 downwards.
GTCTTGATTGGTGCAGAAAATCATTTTAAAAAACTTCAATATGCTTTCATGATTAAAAAAAAACCCTCAAACTAGAAAAGGAAGGAAATTACTTCAATATAATAAAGGCCACATATGAAAAGCCCACAGTTATGATCATACTGAAAGCTTTCCCTCTGAGCTCGGCAACAAGGCAAGGATGCCTACTCTTGCCACTTCCACTCACTGGAGTTCCTAGTCGAAGCAATATACAAGAAAAAGAAATAAAAATCATCCAAATTGTAAGAAAAGAAGTAAAAGTTACCTCCATTCACAAATGGCATAGTCATGTTTGTAGGAAACCCTAAAGATGACAAAAAAAAAAAAAAAAACCCATTGGAACTAATAAACAAATTCAGCAAGTCTGTGAGATACAAATCCATACACAAAATGCATTTCTATACACGGACAATGAACAATCAAAGGAAATTAAGAAAACAATTTCATTTATAATAACATCAAAAAGAGTAAAATAGGAATGAATTTAACCAAGGAGGCAAAAAATTGTACTATAAAACCCACAAAACATTACTGAGAGAAATTAAAGAAGACACAAATAAATAGAAAGACATTCTGTGTTCATGGATTAGACGACTTAGTATGGTTAAGATGTCAATACCACTCAAAGTGACCTACAGATCCAATGAAATCCCTATCAAAATACCAGTGGACTTTGTTATCCCAGTGGTAATATTTACAGAAATAGAAAAAAAAATCCTGAAGATTTTATATAGAATCTCAAAGACCAGAGACAGACAAAACAGTCTTGAGAAAGAAAAACAAAGCTGAAACCCTCACAACTCTTGTGTTTAAAATTTACTATAAAGTTAGAGCAATCAAGATAGTGTGGTACTGGTATAAAGAAATACCTATAGACAAAATGAAACAGAATAGACAGCCGGGAAACAAACCCCCATGTATATGGTCAAATGCTATTCAAAGATGATGTCAAGGCTACACAATGAGAAAATGTTTCTGGGAAAACTGGATATCCATGTGCAAATGAACCATCTACAAAAGTTAATTCCAAATGGATTAAAGACCTACATGTGAGACAGGAAACCATTAAAATCCTAGAGAGAACACAATCAGTAAGTAACCTCTTTGACGTCAGCCATAGCAACTTTTTACTAGATATGCCTCCTGAGGCAAGAGAAACAAAAGTAAAAATAAACTTTGGGACTTCATCTAAATAAAAAGCTTCTGCACAGTGAAGGAAACAACAAAACTAAAAGCCAACCTACTAAATGGGAGAAAATATTTGCAAATGACATATCCAGTAAAAGGTTAGTATCCAAAATATATAAAGAACTGATACAACTCAATACCCCAAACATGAATAATCTAATTAAAAATGGAAATAAGACATGAATAGATATTTATCCAAAGAAGATATACAAATGGCCAAAAGATACATGATAAGATGCTCGACATCACTCTTCATCAGGGAAATACAAATCAAAACTACAATGAGATATCAGTTCACACCAGCCAGAGTGGTTAAGCAAGATGGAAAAAATAGGTGTTGACTATCATGTGGAGAAAGGGGAATCTTCTTACACTTTTTGTGTGGATACAAACTGGTGTGGCCACCCTGGAAAACAGTATGGAGGAACCTCAAAAAGTTAAAAATAGAACTACCCTATGATTCAGAAATTGCACTAGTAGGTATTTACCCAAAGAATATAAAGATACTAATTCGAAGGGATACATGCACTCTGATGTTTATTCAGCATTACCTACAATAGCCCAATTATGGAAAGAGCCCAAGTGTCCATCGACTGATGAATGGATAATGAAGTGATACACACACACACACACACACACACACACACACACACACACCATATTACTCAGCCATAAAAAAAGAATGAAATCTTGCCATTTGCAATGGTGCGGATGGAAGTAGAGACTATTATGTTAAGCAAAAAGTCAGTTAGAGAAGGACAAATAGCATATGATTTAATTCATATGTGGAATTTAAGAAACAAAACAAATGGACATAGGGAGGAAAAAAGAGAGGCAAACCAAGAAACAGACTCTTAACTATAGAGAACAGACTCATGGTTACCAAAGGGGAGGTAGGCAGGGGGGAGGGTGGGGTTAAATAGGTGATGGGGATTAAGGAGGGCACATGTGCTGAGCACCGGGTGTTGTATATAAGTGATAAATCACTAAGTTCTACACCTGAAACTAATACTACACTGTGTGTTAACTAACTGAAATTTAAACAAAAACATTAGAAAAAGAAATATAAAGAAGATACTGGCATAAGACTGTTAGCATACTTTGATTTCTTTTTAATTTACAGAGCTATGAATGCAAACTGTTAAAATAACCTTTTGTAAAAAAGTTGAAAGTTACAGGGCGCCTGGGTAGCTCAGTCTGTTGAGTGTCCACTTGGGCTCAGGTCATGATCTCACCATTCATGGTCTCAAGCTCCACATCAAGCTTGCTGCTGTCAGTGAAGAGCCTGCTTTGGATCCTTTATCCCCCTCTCTTTGTCCCTACCCACTTCATACTTATAAAAAAAAAACCTTTTTTTTGAAGCTGAGGGCACCTGGGGGGCTCAGTCAGTTAAGCATCTGACTTAGGCTCAGGTCATGATCTCACAGTTTGTAGGTTCCAGCCCTGTGTTGGGCTCCATGTAGACAGGTCAGAGCCTGGAGCCTGCTTCAGATTCTGTGTCTCCCTCTCTCTCTGCCCCTCCCCTGCTCATTTTCTCTCTCTCTCTCTCTCTCTCTCTCTCTCTCTCTCAAAAATAAACAAACATTAAAAAAAGTTGAAAGGGCGCCTGTGTGACTCAGTCAGATAAGCATCCAACTCTTGATTTCAGCTTAGGTAGTGATCTCACGCTTCCCGAGATCGGCCCTGTGTCTTGCTGTGCATGGACAGTACAGAGTCCGCTTGGGATTCTCTCTCTCCCCCTCTCTCTGCCCCATCCCTGCTCATTCTCTCTCTCTCTCTCCTTATCTTTCTCTCTCTCAATAAATAAATAAACATTTTTTTAAGTGAAAGTTAAAAGAAAAGACCTAAATATAAGATCTAAAAACAGAAAACTAAAAGAAAGCCAAGGGGAAAAACTTCATCACATTGGTCTGGACAATGATTTCTTGGCACAGACAGTAAAAACCAAGATGGACAAATGGAACTACATAAAACTTAAACTTCTGCTCAAAGAAGGAAAACTGTAATAAAAAGGCAGCTTATGAAATGGGAAAAAAAATAGTTTCGAACCACAGACCTAATAAGAGCTTAAAATCTTGAATATATATAAAGAGCCCATACAATTCAAAAACTAAACAAATGAAATGTTGGCAAAGGATTTTCTCAAACATTTCTTTAACACATATACAAGTGGTTGACAAGCATAAAAAAAAGACACTCAATATCATTAGCCAGAATAGCAATGCAAATCAAAACCACAAGGAGATATTACTTCACAGCTGTTAGACTGTCCACAGTCAAAAACAAAGAAACAAAAACAATATGGAGGTTCCTCAAAAATTAAAAATAGAACTACTCCATGACCCAGTAATCACACTACTGGGTATTTACCCAAAGAATACAAAAACACTAATTGAAAAGTTAGTTGCGCCCCTATGTTTATTGCAGCATTATCTACAATAGCCTAATTATGAAAGCAGTCCAGGTGTCCACTGAGAGATGAATGGATGAAGAAAATGTGAGATACATACACGCACACACACATATATAGGCATATAACACATATATACATAAAGACATACACACACATTACTCAGCCATAAAAAAGAATGGAATCTTGCCATTTGCAATGACATGGATGGAGCTAGAGGGTAGAATGCTAACCAAGATAAGTCAATATGAGAAGACAAATGAAATATGATTTCATTTATATGTGGAATTTAGGATACAAAACAAAGGAAAAAGAAAGAGACAAACCAAGAAACAGACTCTTAACTATGAAGAAAAAACAGAGGGTTAACAGAAGGAAGGTAGTGGGAGAATGGGTGTAATACTTGATGGGGATTAAGAATACACTTTACATGATGAGCATTGAGTAATGCATAGAATTATTGAATCACTATACTATATACCTGAAGCTAATATAACACTATATATTAACTATACTGTAATTAAAGAACTTAATTTAAAAAAACACAAAAAAATATCAAGTGTTGACAGGGATGTGGAGAAGGTAGAACACTTGTGCACCATTGGTGGGAATGTACAATGGTGCAGCTCCTATGGAAAAGAGTATGGAGTTTCCCCCAAAAAATGAAAAATAAAATTACTATATGATCCAGCAATCCCACTTCTGGGTGCATATCCAAAAGAATTCCATTTATAATTAACCATCAATTACAAAACAGGATCTTAAAGAGATATTTGCACACTCATGCTTCTTACAGCATTGTTCACAATAGCCAAGACATGGAAGTAATCCAAATATTCATTGATGGATGAATGGATAAACAAAATGCGGTTTATACCTACAATGGAATATTATTCTACTTAAAAATGAAGGAAATCGTCATATGCTACAACATAGATGAACCTTGAGACATTATGGCAAGGAGAATAAGCCAGTCACAAAAAGACAAATACTAAATGATTCCACTTGCAATGAGATATCCAAAGGGATCAAATTCTTAGAGACAGAAAGGAGGATGGCAGTTCCCAGTGGCTGAGAGGATGGGGAAAAGAGGAGTTGTTCAACTGTCTTGTAAAATAAAAAAAGTTACAGAATATAATTGCAGAATAACGTATATGTAGTTAACACTACTGGATTGTACCCTGAAAAATGGTGGAGATGGCTAAAAAAAAAAAAAAAAAAAAGGAGTGATTTGAGTCATGTTAGGTCGAGTCCTGTCAGTCACTAAGTTTATTGCTGTGTTCAAAAGTTAGGAATGGTAGGAGTGGAAAGTTGGAATGTTCAAGAGATTTAATTAACACAGGACATAACTGTGGATTTCATTTAGAATGTCTGATGTTGTTGAGTATGTTGTTAGTAATCACCAAGATAATTCAATGTAAAAGAAAAAAGAAGAAGGGGCGCCTGGGTGGCTCAGTCAGTTAAGTGTCCAACGTTGGCTCAGGTCATGATCTCGTGGTTGTGGGTTCAAGCCTCACGTCGGGCTCTGTGCTGACAGCTTGGAGTCTGGAGCCTGCTTTGGATTTTGTGTCTCCCTCTTTCTCTCTCTGCCCCTCCCACACTCGTACTCTGTCTCTGTCTCTCAATAATAAATAAATATTTTTAAAAATTTTTAAAAAAGAAAAAAGAAGAAATGGGAAGGGGCTATACTGCAGAAGTAAAAGGAAGCTTTGTGTTATGGTATTGAAATGTATCTTGATTGTGGTGGTATTTACATGAAGCCACACATGTGATAAAAATGCACAGAGCTGTAAAAATACACACACACACACACACACACACACACACACACACACGGTTGTATTAATGTCAGTATCCTGGCTTTGATATTAAAGATGCTAACATTGCAGAAGGCTGGGTGAAGAGTGCAAGGGACTTCCCTGTACATTTCTTTGCAAATTCCTGTGAACCTATAATTATTTCAAAATTAAAATTTATTTTTATTTAATGATTAAATTTAATAAAATAGTTTAGTTTTATTAAAATTATTTCAAAATTTAAGAGGCAAAGTTCAGGACGTCTGGACGGTTCAGGCGGTTAAGCATCTCACTTTGGCTCAGATCGTGATCTCTCGGTTTGGAGTTTGAGCCCCCTGTCGGGCTCTGTGCTGACAGCTCAGAGCCTGGATCCTGTTTCAGATTCTGTGTCTCCCTCTCTCTCTACCCCTTCCCTGCTCATGCTCTGTCCCTCTCAAAAATAAGTAAACATTTAAAAAAATATTAAAAGAGGCAAAACTTCATCATGTGCATACATATGTGTAATGAATTCATTCTCGAATATCTTCTGATCAATTTCCATTTTAAGATCATATAAATTTGGCAACTAGATATTTTCAAACATTTAGATTTTTTAACATTTCCTCAACAGTGTCCTATGAACAACCTATTTTATCCCTCATTTTATATCTGTATTCCTCTAACATAGGGGAAAATATCATAATGATAGATTGGTCTTGTGAGGCCAGTATAAATTTCTACTCAACAAGTATTTATTAAAAGTCTACTAGATTACCTATATCATGATAAATGATGACACACATAACTTGAAATTCCACATCTAATGTGTTGGTTATATGAAGCAATTTTCTGAAGAAGACGGGGAAACTCATTTTGGTTAGGGAAGTTAGCCAAACTCAGAAGTGATGCAAATCCATATAGCCATGATCTTTGCACAGCCTGATTTTATTTCCTCCACTCTCAGAAACGGGAGGAGCGAGGGATACACATAAAGAGAAAAGTGATATGGAAATACACAAATGGGTATATTTATTAACTTTTTCCTGTATTACTTGCCCCATAGTGGACAGATAGCTGGGAGTTATTCTACCAGCTTGATTCAGCCTCATTAAAATGGGAACAAACAGAATTCCAAGTATAAGCAATATACAAATTTAATTTGAAATGTAACAGAAGAATCTATTCTGTATGATTTTTACCTAAATATACTATTATGTTACATCTGTCCTAGCAAGAAATCACTGACTGGCATTGTTCCACTATGACCTCAACATCTAGCTTTCTGTAAAGGCCAACCACATGTACTTCATTAAAGATTATATGCCAGAAAGCAGATCTGGGCTTTCTGTTCCATGTAATAAAGCTGAGCTGTATTTTACATAGATGGGTAGGGAGCATATTGGTCAAGGTTCTCAAAAGAAATAGAACCAAAAGGATGTACATATGTTAATGTATGTGTGTGTATGTGTAAGTATTGTGTACATATGTATACATACATACCTATATATATCCCCCTCAGATATGTGTATATATAAAATGATATTCTTTAATTGTAAGGAATTGTCCCGCATAATTATGGAGGCTGAGAAGTTCCAAGATTTGCAATTAGCAAGCTGGAGCCCCAAGAGAGCCAGTGGTGTAGTTTCAGTTCAAGTCCAAAGGCCTGAGACCCAGAAGAACCAATAGTATAAGTTCTAGTCCGAAAGCCAGCAGGCTCAAGAACTAAGAAGAATCTGTATTTTGCTTCAAGTTGAAAGGCAAGGAAAGACTGATTATCCAACTCAAGGCAGTCAGCAGGAGGAGTTCCCTCTGATTTGTGCAAGGGTCAACCTGTTTTGTTTGATTCAAGCCTTCCACTGATGGCATCAGGACCACTCACACTGGGGAGGGCAATATCCTTTGCTCACCCTACTGATTCAAATGTAACTCTCATCCAAAAAACACATTCACTGACACTCTCAGAATAATAATTAACCAAATATCCGGGTACCTTAAAAAAAGTTTTTAAAAAAATTTTTTTAACGTTTATGCATTTTTGAGAGACAGAGAGAGAGAGAGCATGAGCGGGGAAGGGGCAGAGGGAAGGACACACAGAATCCGAAGCAGGCTCCAGGCCCTGAGCTGTCAGCACAGAGCCCGACACGGGGTTTGAACTCAAGAACTGTGAGATCATGACCTGAGCCGAAGTCGGACGCTCAACCGACTGAGCCACCCAGAAGCACCCCCCCCCAAAAAAAGGCTTTTTAATGTTTACTTATTTTTGAGAGAGAGAGAGAGAGAGAGGGAGGAAGGGAGGGAGAGAGAAAGACGGAGCATGAGCGGGGGAGGGGCAGAGAGAGAGAGGGAGACAGAATAGGAAGCAGGCTCCAGGCTCTGAGCTGTCAGCACAGAGCCCAACATGGACCTTGAACCTGCCACCGGGAGATCATGACCTGAGCTGAAGTTGGATGCTTAACCGAATGAGCCATCCAGGCGCCCCAGGTTGATATTTAAAATTAACCCACCACAGGTGGTTGCTACATACTATCTGCCAATACAGTCATGATTGAATGCTTTCATATTTTTGGCAAACTATGAAAGATAACAATTGGAAAGGATTTTACATTAGTTAAATACATATTCTTTGTTTTCAATGGAGCCATTATCAAAAGTCGTAATATTTTGAGAGACCATGCATGCAAACACATACTTCTCTTACTAGTATAAACAAAATAAAATCGATGAAGTTTGCATATAGAATTAAGACATAATTGACATCTTTTAATACTAGCTAAAATCAGGTATTTAAGACAGAAGCAAATAAAATTAATGTTCTGCTAATTAAGTTTCTTACAGGAGCTTTATGAATTCCACAACTATGTACATTTTAGTACGGCTAAGTAGGAAATGTCATGTGCTTCTGTAGACTTCCTGGTGGTCAAGTGACTAATTTTAAATTCTCAACTTGTAACTTAAGAAAAACAGCTTTAAAAAAAAGAACTATATTTCAAATCCATAATATAGTTCTACACTTGGAAAAAGAAATTATGCCATCACCTAGAAAAATGTTTTCAAAAACAGTAAGTCTTGATAATGTAGTGAAGAAATGGGCAGAAAACATGAATAGACACTTCTCTAAAGAAGACATCCAGATGGCCAACAGGCACATGAAAAGATGTTCAACATCGCTCCTCATCAGGGAAATACAAATCAAAACCACACTTAGATACCACCTCACGCCAGTCAGAGTGGCTAAAATGAACAAATCAGGAGACTATAGATGCTGGCGAGGATGTGGAGAAATGGGAACCTTCTTGCACTGCTGGTGGGAATGCAACCTGGTGCAGCCGCTCTGGTAATCAGCGTGGAGGTTCATCAAACAATTAAAAATAGAACTACCCTATGACCCAGCAATAGCACTAGTAGTTTATTCAAAGGATATAGAAGTGCTGATTCATAGGGGCACATGTACCCTAATGTTTATAGCAGCACTTTCAACAATAGCCAAATTATGGAAAGAGTCTAAATGTCCATCAACTGATGAATGGATAAAGAAATTATGGTTTATGTACACCATGGAATACTACGTGGCGATAAGAATGAAATCTGGCCTTTTGTAGCAACATGAATGGAACTGGAGAGTGTTATGCTAAGTGAAATAAGTCATACAGAGAAAGACATACCATGTTTTCACTCTTATGTGGATTCTGAGAAACTTAACAGAAGACCATGGGGGAGGGGAAGGACAAAAAAAAAGAGAGGGAGGGAGCCAAACCATAAGAGACTCTTAAAAACTGAGAACAAACTGAGGGTTGATGGGGGGTGGGAGGGGGAAAAGTGGGTGATGGGCATTGAGGAGGGCCTGTTGGGATGAGCCCTGGGTGTTGTATGGAAACCAATTTGACAATAAATTTCATATGGAAAAAAAAAACAAAACGATAAGTCACGGAATCACTTGTGCTGACAACCAGAACAAGTCTCATACCTGGAATAGGTTATAGGAACTTACATTATTGTTATCGAGAATTTCTCCCAGTTATTTTGATGGTATTAGTTATATCAGTGATGCTGACAAAAAAGTTGATTGCTTACATCTGTATTTTACTCCTTAATGTTTGCATTTTTTAGACTAGCATGTATCTTGCGTACATAAGAAAGAGTTACAGGCTGATTGTTAATTATGCTGATCCTACAGATAATTCTCAGATACCAGTTTGATTCAGAGGAATTGGAGGAAAATTCAGGAATATGAATTTTTCACGGGCATCCGGATAATTTGGATTCAGGGTCACATTTTGAAAATACTGATTTAGGGTTGCCTGGGTGGCTCATTTGGTCAAACATCCACCTCTTGATCTCAGCTCATGTTTTGGTTTCAGGGTCATGAGGGCAAAAGCCCCATGTAGGGCTCTGGGCATGGAGACTACTAAAAAATATACGGATTTAAATATAATTTCACAGTGTGACAGAAAAATCATCGGGTTAAGATACAATTCTGTTCTAACTCACTTTGTGATCTTTTGATTTTAGTCTAGGCATTTCCAAGTATAGGGATTGAGCTCTGTTCTTTTCTGGATTTGAGGTCCTACAAGCATACCTTTTTGGTGTTATTGTGGTATGTTGCCCTTACCATAACTTAAGCTCATGAGGCCACTTAAAAGTAGAAACGCATTTGGGAATGATTTTATCCATTGGGTAGAACCTAGCTCTCATTCTATCATTCTGCATTGGGAATTTTTAATATTGCACGATAAAAGTTCCATATTACTCAAATGCTTGTACGGTAAATAGCTTGTTAACGTATCAATAGTCATGGCAATCAATTTAACTGTTTTATATGCAGCCAATTTATGAGGTATTTTAGAAAAGCAGAAAACACTCAGAAAATAGCTTTTATGTCAGGTGCCCAGAATCAGAACTAGACTTTAAACAGTTTTGGAACACTTTGCAAAAGAGAGGTTTCGAAATTTATGTTAACAATTAGAGACCAACAAGCTTTTGAAATATTTTATGCAATTTAAAATGAATAAGCACGAACAATTGTGCTTTATTCTCATAATTTATGTGCATAAGAGTTCTTAATCAACAGCCATAATGAAGAAGATACCGTAAAGTACTCAAGCTATTGAAATAAATAAGAACACAATAAATTGAATGGATTGGTCAAAGTAACTGAATTCAAATTGCTGTATCCATTCTTCTAATCTCATAAGCTATATATGATTTTTAAAACGCATTTACTGATTTATTTTTGCAAGATTTAAAAAAATGTATGATTTTCTAAAGTCATCTCATTAATAATTTAGTTTAGATATGGCAAAGTTTCCTACTGTTTGACTAGCAACACTCAAAGGGAAAAATAACAAATATATACATTCCATGTATATATATTCACTTTCAAATATATAATATATATAATATTTTCAAATATATAATACACAATATATATGTAATATATAGTACTTAATAGATATAAATGTATATTTAATTATAACATATATTCATATAAAATATAGCATAAATATATTAATTTAGTATGTACATTTAATATACATAAATTCAAACATGTATATATAAATATTTAGTGCTAAAATGTATATTAAAAAATAAAAGGTATAAAAGTAAATTCACCTAACTATCTTTGTCTTTACATTTGGTTTATTTTGACTTAGAAGGATATTTAGGTAATCATATCACTATGTCCTTCTGTAGATAGAATAATGACACCACCAAAAGGATCAATACTCTTAGGGGAAAATCAATGCATAAAACATTTAGGTGATGACAACAGCATCATGGTGGCCATAGATGTTCCTCTTTTTTATCCCTCCCCCTCTTTCAACAACAGAATGGACATCCATTCATGAAGAGAAACACACACCATATACCAAGGAACCCAGTTTCTTCCACTTGCGTATCTGGTAACAGGCAGACACAGGCTCTCTATGTAAGAGCCATAGAACCAGGAAAGCCAACAAATCTGCTCAGAACCCTCTCTCTGCTATTAGGAAAAAACCTGGAGAGTGCTGAACAGGACAGGTACCCATGCACAAGAGAATCTGCAGAAGTTCAGCCTTCCTGAGGGGAAATTCCAGCACATCAGTGAAGAAAGAAAAAAAAAAGAGTTTGTTCATAGTGGGGATAATGATGAGAGAAACGTTCCCAGGGTTGCCCCCCCCCCCCGAAAGGAAACACCACATGGGGCTGATTTATTTGACGGTGGTGACCCCTTCCACAGGGGGAGAGGCATTGGTTAGTGGGTGCCCAGCTAATCCAATTGGGTAAGACATGGCTGGAGAAATCCGTTTCTCTCCATCAGTACACAGAGTACTGAGGCTAAACCTCCACGACTGGGGTGGGGGAAGGGAGAAGATTGGGAAAGTGGAAGATAAGGGACATGGTTCCTACTGACTGACACAGAAGGAAGTCCACCCATGAAGCTGTGGCAGTACGTGGGGATCTCCCTACAGCTGACAGGCATACCCAGCTCCCCTAAATCCACACCTCCACCAAATTGCAACCATCTCCTGTGTGCATTTCTATATGCAGGTGCAAGAGAGAGCTTTGGTAGATAGAGAGTGCATTGAGAAAACGATCTTTGGTTTGTGGCAAGGAGAAACCATAAACTTGAGCTACAATGCCACCATCTGAAGGAAAAGAGAAAGAAAGAAAGAAAGAAAGAAAGAAAGAAAGAAAGAAAGAAAGAAATTCCAGTAGTCAGCCTGGTGTCTTGTAAGAACCAGAGAAGACATAAAAGCTCAAGAATTCTGCTAACAAAAGGATCAGAAAGTGGCAAAGGTGTACAAAGATACATAAAACCAGAAGTATTAACACAATTGACCAGAACACTTGAAGGCAACCAGAACACATGTAAGGAGGTGTGTGCTGTTTCAAATGTGAAAGCATCAATGCAAAACTACAAGGAACATGAAAAATCAAGGAAATGTACAATAAAAAAAAAACAATGCAAAACTACAAGGAACATGAAAAATCAAGGAAATGTACAATAAAAAATAATAATTCTCCAATAACCATGTTCCAATGCATGGAATTTTATGATCTATATGAAAAAGATTTGAAAACAGCTGTTTTGAAGAAACTCAACAAACTACAAGGAAAAAGAATGAAAAAGTGAAGAAAGTGTACATGATTAACAGGAATTCCTAAAATGAACAAATATTTGAATAATCAGGGAAGCAGAAGGAGAATGGAGTAGAACATTTATTTAAAGAACTAGTAGCTGAGAACTTCCCAAATATGGGGAGCAAATTGGACATCCAAGTCCATAAAGTTAATAGATCATCCTATTATCTCAATACAAAGAGACATTCTCTAAAACACATTATAATGAAACTATCAAAAATCAATGATAAAGAAACAGATCGAAAAGCAGCCAGAGGAAAATAAAATGCAACCTACAAAAGAATTTCTCTTAGTCTATCAGCAGATTTCCCCGCAGAAACCCTATAGTCCAAGAGAGAGTGGAATGACATATTCAACTTATAGAAAGAAAAAAAAATGCCAGACAAAAATACTTTATTCAGCATAGTTATTGTGCAGACATGAAGTAATAAAGGCTTTCCCAGACAAACAAAAGCTAAGGAGTTCACTACCACTACACCTGCCGTGCAAGGAATGTTGAAAAAAGCTCTTCAATCTTAAAAGGTGCAAATCAGCAGCATAAAAACATATACCACTATACACACACCGGTAATGGTAAATATACAGTCCCACATAAAAAACTCTAAGTCAGTAACAGGAGGATGTGTACGTCACTTTACTATAGTGTAAAGGTCAAAGAAAAAGTATTAAAAATAATTATAGCCGCTGTAATGTGTTAATAATATATAATATAAAAGAGATCACAAATATAAAAGGGGAAGAGTAAAACAGGTGAAGATTTTGTGACAACTAAACTTAAGTTACTATCAGCTTAAAATGGACTGCTTTATCTGTAAGGTGTTTTATATAAGCTTCATGTCAACCACAAAGCAAAACCCTACAACAGATGTACAAATGATAAAGAAAGGAGAAACCAAAGACAATATCTCAGAAAATCAACAATTTACAAATGTGGGCAGAACAGAGGGGAAAAGAAACAATGGAAATACAAAACAAGAAAAAAAATAAGGTAGCATTAGTAAGTCCTTACATATCAGTAATTACTCTAAATGCAAAATGGATTGAATATCCCAATGCAAATGCACAAAGTAGTGGGGTGGATTAAAACAACAAGAACAAAAACAATACCCAACTATATGTTGCCTACAAAGGACTCACTTCAAGGTCACACGGAGACTCAAAGTGAAGAGATAGAAAAAGATATTTCATGCAAGTGGGAACCAAAAGAAAGTGGAAGTAGCTATACTTATAAAAACCAAAATAGACTTTAAGCCAAAAATGCTAACAAGATACAAAGATTAGTATATAATGATAAAAGGGTCAATTCATCAAGAAGCTATAACAATAAAAAATATATATTCATATATACTTACCATTGGATGACTGAAATATAGCAAGAAAATTCTAACAGATATCAAGGGAGAGATAGACCCCAGTACAATAATAAGGTACTTCAATGCTTCACTTTCAGCAAGAGATAGATCATCCAGACATAAAATCCACAAGAAAGCAATGAACTTGCACCAAACATTAGGCCAAATGAACCTCCCAGGTATTTATAGAGCATTCCATCCAAGAAGCAGAATATACATTGTTCTCAAGTGCCCACATAACATTTTCCAAGATAGACCACACGATAGGACACAAAACAAATCTCAGCAAACTATGAAGATTGAAATTAGCCCAAGTATCTTTTCAGACCACAATGGTATAAAATGAAATCCACAAAAAGAAAGCTGGAAATCTACAAATACATGGATATTAAACAACACAGTCCTGAACAATCAATGGGTCAAAGAAGAAATCAAATGCAAAATCAAAGATATTTCAAAATGAATCATTATGGAAACTGCATGCCAGAAACTATGGGATGCTGCAGAAACAGTTTTGAGAGGGAGATTCATAGCGATAAATATGTATATTAAGAAAATAGAAGGATCTCAACTAAACAAACTAACTTTATACCTCAGGGAACTAGAAAATAGAGAAAAAACTAAGCTTAAATTTAGCAGAAGGAAGGAAGTAACAATGATCAAAGCAGACATAAATGACATAGAAACCACAAAAACAATAGAAAAAATCAACAAAATGAACAGCTGTTTTTTTGATAAGATAAACAAAATTGACAAATCTTTAACTACATTAACATAAAAAAGACACAGACTGAGACAAATAAAATCAGAATGGAAAGGAGCGTTTACAACTAATTCTATAGAAAAACAGGATCATAAAAGACTACTATGAAAAATTGTATGCAAATAAATTGGATAACCTAGAAGAAATGGAGAGATATAAACATATACTCAAACAAGGCTAAATCAGGAAAAAGTAGAAAATCTGAACAAACCAATAACAAGTAAGGAGATTGGATTGGTAATCGAAAACCTCCTGACACAAAGAAGTTCAGGATCAGATGCCTTCATAAGTGAATTCTACCAGACATTTAAATAAGAATTAAGCTAATCTTTCCCAAACTTCCAAAAATACTGATGAGGAGGGAACACTTCCATATTCATTTCAGCATTACCCTGACGCTAAAGCCAGATAAGGACACTTATGGAAATGAAATATATAGACCAATATGCCTGATGAATAAAGATGCAAAAATTGTCAACAGAATAGCGAATCAAATTCAACATCACATTAAAAGGGTTATACATTATGAACAAGTGGGTTATGCCTAAGATGTAAGAATGTTCAAATAGGCAAATCAATAAATGTGATCCACATAATAACTGCATGAAAGAAACAAATATATATGATTACTTGAATAGACGCAGGAAAAATATTTGACAAAATACAACATCCTTTCATGATTAAGCCCCTCAACAAACTGAGTATAGAAGAAACACATCTCAACATAATGAAGACCATTTTCAACAAACCCAGAGCTATCATACTCAACGGCAAAAGGCTGAAAGCCTTTCCTCTAAAATCAGGACCAGAACAAGGATCCCCACTCTTATCACTGTTATTAAACATCATCCTAGCTACAGAAATTAGGCAAGACAAACAAAGACATCAAAATCAGGAAAGAAAAAGAAAAATTATTCTTATTGCAAATTTTATATATAGAAATCCTAAAGATTCAACCAAGAATCTTTTAGAGCTAATCAATGGATTCAGTAAAGTTGCAGGATATAAACATAGAGAAGTCAGTTTCATTTTCATGAAAAACAGCTTATTCACAATAGCATCAAAAACAATAAAGTACTTAGGGATGAATTTAATCAAGGAAATGAAATTCAGTGCAATGGAAACTCTAAGACCTGAATAAAATAAATTGAAGAAGACATAAACAAATGGAAAGATATCTTGTCTTCATGAATCAGAAGAATTAATATTATTAAAATGTCCATGCTACCCAACACCATCTGTCATTTCAACACAGTATCTACCAAAATTCTAATGGCATTTGCCACAGAAATAGAACAAGCAATCCTAAATGTGTATGATGCCTGGGGCGCATGGGTGGCTCAGTCGGTTAAGCATCAGACTTCGGCTGGGGTCATGATCTCATCGTTGGTGAGTTTGAACCCCAAGTAGGGCTCTGTGCTGACAGCTCAGAGCTGGAGACTGCTTCAGATTCTGTGTCTCCCACTCTTTCTCCCCCTCCCCTACTCGCACTTTGTGTCTCTCTCAAAAATAAATAAACACTGTTGTATGGAAACCAATTTGACAATAAATTTCATATTTAAAAAAATAAATAAATAAAAATAAATAAAACTACTGTGGCTCAGGTTTAAATAATAAACATTAAAAATACATATTTACATAACTTTGGATAGTAATACAATCTAATAACCTTTTGATAAAAATTGTTCTAAAAATTTTGTTGGATTGAAGAGTTCTTTTGCTAATAAATATGCAATTCTATAATGTACTGATTACGTACTAATAAACAATCATCTCAGGGTAAAGGTTAGTGTCCATGCTTTACATTTGTTAAATGGTTGTTACTTTCCTAGAACATTTCCACTATGTGCCTTTGTATTCTCCAAATAAACACACACAGGAGAAATCTTCAATATTTGTATAAAGATGTGAGCAAAAATATATGAAAAATATGAAATCAGAAGAGGTCTCAACTATTTTTTTCGGGTATTCAATTGCAATGTATTCAGTTTTACTTGAAATTCTTGAAAATGTTGCCCTAGTTCACTTTTATTCCCCTATTAAGTTTGGGTTCTACATTGCTTTTCTGAGCTGCATGAAAAATGAAACTCTGGACAAAGGCAATGGGTGATCTACAATAAAATGATTCCTTATTTTGTTCTATTGTTATAGAGATTCTTCCACGTAGAGTTATAGAGTGGATTTTTGTGGATTTGGTTGGTTTGGGTTCTGGTGGGGTTTCTTGGCTCGCAGATGTATATTTTCCTCAAACAACAGTTCAATAATATCTTACCAAGATTTTAAACTCAAATTTGATTTTAAACTCAAATTGCAAACTCAAAGTTTATCAAAGTTTAAAAATCTAAAAATAAAAATCGTAGTAAATTGAGTTAGTTTATAAAATGTATTTATGGGGAAAAAACTACATGGATCTAATATATAATATATGGCAACTATCTTCATTTTTCACATTCATTTTGCTTATGAATCCCTTACACACAATGCGAGGCATATGTGTACAGATAAGTCATTCGCTTTAAGCAAAACTACAATAGTGACTACTAAAATAGAACACTCACGGAATACTACTTGGTGATCATGGAAGCGATTTAATTTTGAACTCAAATATCTGCAATACTAGTTACTTACAAATAGTTTTTTTAATTATTAAGGGTGACTCCGATAATTGGACGAGAATGATAGGTAGCCCATGGCCTGGCTGCTAAGAACTGTCGAGAGTTGGAGACTTTCCAAGCTTCTAACGTGCTTACAAGCTAACATTCTGCCTGTCTCCATTTCAAGTGTTCCGACAGAACACACGAGACTCCTGGGTCAGAGATGAAGAAGTTCATTATGCCACCACAGCACAGCAAGCATCACAGCCTCGGCATGTTGTGTTAGTTCTCCTCATCCCAATGTCCCAGGGGGTGGCACAGAAGGGTCCAGATGGGTGACACGTGCATGCAGTGGGTTGCATCACAGTAAAGAAATCTTGAGCTTAGGGTACCTAAATCTTTTATAATAGACATGAAACATCCCTGACTTTTGCTCCATAGAAAGACATTACTTTTCTTATGCTGGATATTAAGCATCCTGACTTTGCACTGGAGGCAGATGCTATATCTTTTTTCTAAGGCTATGTGCTATGAAAATATTCTAGAAAAGATGGAGATGAATTATAATAAAAGCATTTAGGGGTAAATAAGAAAGAAATAAGGTGCTATTACTTAAACGTGTTAGAGAAAAATGATGATAGCCCATCAGAGCTTTCCAGGATACCCCACAAGTACCACGATGATACGTTTTCCAAAGGAAAAAAATAAATATTTTTCTCCAAAGAAAGAAAAAAGGAAAAAAAAATAAACATGATCTATCTATCCAATGTTGATAGAAAACTGTATTACTAAGTAGAAGCTAAGCAATCCAGGAGTCTGGGGTTAATATACACACTATATACGTATGTGTGTGAGGTGTGTGCATAGTAGTATGTTTTGGGGTGGTGATGGGTGGTCTAGTATGCCTAAATCACTGCTGAGTTTTTTGCCAATTTGGTTTGATCCAAGGAAGAATGGTGAAAAGTCTGTAGCAATGATGATCTATTTGTGTGGGAGTGTGTTTAGTATTTCTGCATGGATAGTAACATTAGTTGATCATAGCCGCTGGTGACCACATTCAGTAAAATATAAAACTGAGCCAGGCATTAGTGTATCCTAACAACGCTTCCACACAAACGTTTATATTTCTAAGACAACTATCTGTTATTTTTTTAATATGAACATTTAGTGAGCTCCTTGGTTACCAACATAGCCAAAAAAATCCGAAATACATTCATGTGGAAAGGGAAAAGAAAAGCATCACCATGGAAAAAGTAGAAGTAAGAGAATGAAAGACTGGAGGTTTAAATATGGAACAAGGATTGAGAGAAACCAATAGAAAGGAAAGAAAAGAACTAGAAAAATACTCTGAAATAAGATTTTTACAGTCTTTAGTCTCGAAGCTTTTTACCTTAAAATTTGCTCCCATCATACTGAAAGATGTTTTAAAAAGAGTTTAGGATGGGGAAGTTGACAGACCACTCTAGCTCCTTTCACACATTTAATTTAGCATAAATTTGTTTTCACTTGCAAGACAGTAGCATATTTTAGACAGATTCACAGAATCACTTTGAGATTGGAAAACATTACTCCTATCATTGATGCAAGGCCAGCTCAAAGCAACTTTCTTGAAAAAGATCATCACATTGGGAACAAGAGGAAAACAGAAGCAAAAATTGGAGAGAAGCCAGGGTTATATTGAGTCATAACATGCAAGGCTAGCAAATTCAGGACCACTTAAGTGCCAGCAGTTTACAATGTAGAGTCCCAAAATGCAAATTGCATAGCGCAGTGTAAAATCCAGTCGAGTCCAGATGTCAAATACATGCCTGTGAGCTGCGGAGTATGAAGAGTATAAATGTCGGAAATCTAGAGGCCCTGTTGAGTAGGGAACACTTTCATGGGGGAAGGCTGTAAACTCAGATGAACACTGAGCCTACCGCAGAATAAAAGGCAAACCTATTTGGGGAAACTTTGATGTTCACGTACCCATGAAAGAACTAGCGACAGCTTCCGTGACGACAGCAGAGCCAAAAGGGAAAACATGAGGACATTCTGCAGCTGGAAGGCAGAAATGGCCACTTTCACGGACACGGCAGGGCAGTGTGATGATGTGTCTGTGGATTATCGGCAACGAAGATGTCAGAAGGCCACTCTTTGAGGTCACAGTTTACCTCTATGCACAGCTCTTTAAATATTTAGAGACAGAGGAATACCCAACTGCGTGCAAATTCACATATAATAATAAGACATAAAAATGTCAGGCACGAAAATGTTCTGTTGTCACACTCAATAGTTTGAATCTGAATAATTAATCAAGGTTTAAGAAACGTTACCCCATCTGCATAGAAGGTGGGAATTTTCCATAGTACAAGATGCCAATTTATTGACTGAACTTGAAGTCTGTGAAAAACAAGACAGCACTAATCCCAATGCTGCTAAAAGTAAATTATCTTTTCTATACTACTAGTAACGTCATTTGGTAATTTACAGTGATTAAAATTATCGCAATAACCATAGAGGAATTACTTAAAAGAATGAAGTTATGAAAGTTAAACATATGATTATAGACTCAGTGTTTTGTAGAGCCTAAACCATTGCAAAGCTCATCAGCAGTCTTGCATTGTGAGCTGTGGCCCTGAGAGAATCGTCTCCAGAACCATCCATCCTTTATTCAATTCCCTCCTTCGGTGTGTCAAATGCAAACACGGAACTGGTTCCTTCTACTGTCTTTCAGGATTTCTTGAGAACACGTGGAGACAAATGGCCTCGGCCTTTGCTTTGATCGTCCATTAGTTAACATTTTAAAAACAATTTAACAAAAATCCAAAAAACATACTCCAATAAACACGAAGCAAATGCAAGAGCATAAGCATTCTTCCAAACAAACTGGGAATGACCTGGAGTACAACTGGTATAGCAAAACTACTGTTTCTTAACTTTCACGCCTACACAGTTTGAGGTGACTTTGGAAACGGCCCGTGGACTGCTTAGAGGAGGCTGGCTGCCCACTGGCTGGCACGGGACCTCCAACAGCCAGCACGTGTGGCTTCCTGCCACACGGTGGACACACAATAAATACTTGCAGGAGACCTCCTATTATGTCAGCGTGGCTGGAAAGGGCTTTTATGGGTAAGCTGAAGTTTGGA
This sequence comes from Panthera pardus, assembly GCF_024362965.1. Lineage (NCBI taxonomy): Eukaryota > Metazoa > Chordata > Mammalia > Carnivora > Felidae > Panthera > Panthera pardus. The sequence continues at coordinate 3,169,995 of NW_026527002.1, read as the reverse complement.
TGTTGAAAGACTAAGGGAGTACTTAGACCAGCATAAAAAGAGAGAACAAACCCAACTTCCAGTCGCATGCATCCTCAATGTGGACCCAATCAAACACCAGCCACCTCGCTTTATGAAGGGAGATGGCGGGCCCTGCCAGCCAACAATCATTTCCAGTTTGCTTTGGAGCGACTCATACAATCTGTTATTAAGCCTATTTCAGCATTTTTGAAGCACTACAAAGACAAAATTACTTTATATTCTTTAAAATCACATCACTAAGCAGTTATTAATGTACTGGAAAATATTCTAGGTGACAAGAGAGAATCATTTTGGGAATACAGACAAATACGAATGTACTGACAAGGACAGTCAAGAGATGACAGCATGAAACCAGCTTGGGCATCAAGGGTAGTCAATTTCATTTTAAACTCCAGTCTTATTTCATAGAAAATGATGTTAATATAATATAAAATCTATTCAACTCGGTGATGGGAGGAATAGTGATAATTCCCAAATGCCAGGAACATTTATATTGATTTTGGAATGTAATTTTGAACTTCCCTTAGAACATGAACGTGTGTGATGCTCCGAGAATTCGTATCACTTCAAAGCAGTAATAAAGCATGTCTCCGAAACAATATGTGTACTTAGTCTTTCATTTCAATTCAGTTAGCACTCATTGATTGACCTCTACATGCCTGCAGAGCAGCTGACGGAGCTGTCGGGGACGAAATCCCTGCCCTCGGAGAATTCTGCCTAAGGAGACCAAAGAGGGAAACACAGCTCCCTGGCGGTGTGGGCCCTGCTGTGATGGGCCACGTTTACAGAGCCCTGCGCCCCGCTGGCTGAAGCGGGCACCCTGGCTACACAGTGTGGCCGATGCAGGTGATGTGCATGAGGTGATACCGATGAGGAGGTGAAGACAGATCTGCTGGGCAGAGTATGGCTGAGTACGGAGGGAAGGCTGTCCAGAGAGAAGAAAGTGTGCATGTGGCCCAGGCGGGCGATTTTGGACATAACACAAGCACAATGATTCACTAAGACTGGAAAAGCAGAACCCAAGGGCTGGCTCATAGGGGCCCCTAAGTCCCTGGTTCCATCCACAACAGCACTCAGATCCTTGCTTCTTCTTCTTTTTTTTTTTTAATTTTTTGTTAACGTTTATTTTTGAGAGCGGGAGACAGAGCGTGAGCAGGGGAGGGGCAGAGAGAGAGGGAGATGGAGAATCCGAAGCAGGCACCAGGCTCTGAGCTGTCAGAGCATTCGAGCTGGCTCGAACCCACGATCTGTGAGATCATGACCCGGGCCGAAGTCGGACGCTTAACCGACTGAGCCACCCAGGCGCCCCGGATCCTTGCTCCTTTATTTGAGATTCATAAGGGACGATTCATAAGGGACTGCTGTGTTTCTACGGGCTGCTTTCACACCCTCTCTGGGAAGATGGAACCAGTAGTTTGGCTGAAAAGGACTTGAGGCGGTGCCTTCCATCTGGTGAACTGACCAGGCGTTTGACTTGAACCCCGCAGAGGCCCCCTCACATACAAGTGTGGAAAAAGCAAGCCTCCCAAATGAGGAGGGCAGGAGGATGGAGAATCAGCCTGGCAAGGGCAATTCCAAAAACTCTAAAAGACAGAAGAAAGAAGTGGAAGAATCTGGCAGCAGAGGAATCATAGCCCAAAATAAACTATGAGAGACTGCATGGGATGCTGTGGGAGGACTCTTCCTCCGGGACTGGACGGCTCTCCGAGCTCGGAACACCAGTTAACGCCTGAAGCCTGAAATCAAGTCACCTAAAAGCTGTGGTTAACTCCAGTCAGATAATCAGAAGCTTTTTCAAAGACCAGATTCAATGTATTCTTGTGACAATTACGGCCAAAAGTGAGGATGTTGTTGTCCTAGAATAAAACCTCGTTATTCGTCCAGCATAGGCATCCCACAGACTGAGGTCGATCGATTCTTCAGTAAAGGTGACCATTTAGGGGGTCGGATGGCCCATCAGCAGCAACGATACGAAAAGACATGGAGTGACATCTTCAGACCTCTGGGGCAAAATGTTTTCAAACTACCTTTCAAATGGTAAGGCAGAACAAAGACATTTTTGGATCTTAAAAGATTCACACATTTTCTCTTTCATGGATCCTTTCTCAAGTAAAGCAAGTGAGTATATAAAGAAAGTGAGTATATAAAGAAGTACATTAAAGAGTACCGTATAATCCAAAATAACTAAGAATTCTCAGATTGGAAAGGAATAGGGGGCAGCATGAGGAGGCAATATAAATGACCTCAATTTCCTTCCTTCACTGGATAACATCTAATCATCATACGTCATGAATTAGAGATGTAAGCATATTATTTGGCTAAAATTGGCAATCTAATTAATTACCTTACCTAATTGATAAGAACATCAAGTAAGTATGAGAAGCACTAGGTTCTTGAGTTCTCAAGGTTTTTAGTAAACAGCTGTTTGGCTTACATTTTTCTATTTCTTCATTTGTAAAATGCAATATTTGAACTCAAATTCTCTGAAGGCAGCATGATTATCAGGGAAATGCTTTAGGTGCTGAAAATCAGCAGACTCACATTTCAATGTTCCTTCCATGACTTTCAGGCTGCAAGTCTCCTTGGCAGAAATAATATATTCTTTCTGAGAATGGCAAGCTTTCTTTGGTTAAAAGATACCCAAGTATTACATCTAAGTACATTTCCCCATACACTTCCACTATCAAGAGACTTAACGGCATCAGAGTTGTAGTCCAATTTTACCTACTAGGCATACATTTCTCTGTGCTGACTTCACATTGAATTGCGTCCCTTCTAGCCAGAAGGGGATTGGGGACCTCAGTGCTGCAACGGCCAGGACCTGAATTCTGCCAACAGCCACGTGAGCTGGGCAGAACCCCAAGGTCTGGAACGGATCCAGCCTGACACCTTGGTTATGGCCTTGGAAGACCCTGAACCAAGAACCCAGCTAAGCTGATACATGGGAAATGTGGGATAATACTGAATGCTGTTTTAAGCCACTACATTTCTGGTAATAATCTATGATACAACAATAGAAAGCAAACTATAGCAGAAGACATGGTTAGGTCAACCCTCAGGGTGCAAAATTTGCTTAAGGTAACCAGGACAAGGTGAGACAATCCATCATTGCAGCTAATTCCTTTTTTTTTTTTTAATTTTTTTTTCAACGTTTTTTTATTTATTTTTGGGACAGAGAGAGACAGAGCATGAACCGGGGAGGGGCAGAGAGAGAGGGAGACACAGAATCGGAAACAGGCTCCAGGCTCCGAGCCAGCAGCCCAGAGCCCGACGCGGGGCTCGAACTCGCGGACCGCGAGATCGTGACCTGGCTGAAGTCGGACGCTTAACCGACTGCGCCACCCAGGCGCCCCGCAGCTAATTCCTTTTTAAGCACTGCATGCAAGATTCAGTAGTGATGCAATGTATAGAAAAGGTGATCTTTGACCACAAGAAGCTTAATTCTCGCATCATAAACGAAATAGGAAAGAAACAGATTGTTACTAATATTCTGCAGAGTATTCCAGGCCGGGTGTGACGACGATGCCAACCTTTTTGATGGAATCTGATTTGAAGGAAGCTTGGCCATGTTTTAGTTTGCAGGGTCAATATGCCCTTTTAATAAAATGGTAGATCTGTGACTGTTTGCTCCTGTTTAAACCATTTAAAGAACTCTGTGTAACTTTTAAACCTTCGGAGGGGAAAAGCCAAGACTTTCTTTAGTAAAAACGAATAAAGGTGGTTTGCATCAGCAGGAATGCAGAGAAAACAGGCAAATGGAGTTTTCTGGATAAGAACAAGAGGGGACAGAGTTCTCTGAAATGAAAATCCTGCTTTAGAATCATTCAGTGCATTTTTCACTCACTGATCTCTTTCTAGCCGGGTCGGCTCCCTGCTGAGGGCTTATGCATCCTCCCCATTCTGAGCCCTGGGTACGGACTATCAATGAGTCCTTCTAAAGTCCGTGGGTTTTCTCTGGGACCAGTTGAAATACTAGACACTAGAAGCATGTGCTTCGCAACTGAAGTCCTTCAGCCTTGCATTCCCGGATGGTTTTCAATCCTGGTTTAGCAACTCTCCACCCATTCACATTTCTATTGAAAGCATCACTTCTGTTATCTTGCTGAATGCGGAGGCTGTGGCTGAAGTTTACCGTGTGTGAATGAAAGGGATGGTTTCAGCAAATGATGTGAAAGAACACATTGTGTTTGTGCGCACACACGAACACACATCACTGGCTAAGTGCCCTTAAAATAAATGCCCGTTCTGCCTTTGATCTGTGGATCATACAAAAAAAAGCCAGACTAACTTGTCATATCTCCTTAAAGGGGAGTATTGGAACTTGAATTACTTATCAAGGTAGCATCCTTATTTTTTATGATATCGGTGAGCTCTGCTGGCTTGGATTAATAAATGGGCTTCTGCCTATTTCTAGCGTTACTTCCACAGAGCAGGAGAGTTGCTAAGAAATGCTTTTTTAGTGCAGTTTTTCTGAGCAGGATAACTACTGGGAGTCTAGGGAAGGGAATTCAACTGCCTTTGGAAATCTGTTTAATAGCCATCTTAATTTGTGTATTTGTTGTTTACCAGAATGGAAAGGATGAGAAGCTGACACCAGGATTTGGCTGTTTGGAATAACTGTGAGTGGGGCCTCCTCCCTTCTCCCTGGGGGTCCCCTGCAGTAGAAAGGAGCTGTCAGAGTTCTCTTTCTCTCCAGAGTCAATTAACACGGGGGTGTGTTAGTCCAACTCTGTTTTGAAAATTACTTTCCAATCTTAAGCTAATTATCTAATTGTATTTACCCTTAGCAGTTAATTTGAGTTCAGTTTATCTTTCGGAGTCTTAGGCAATAGGTAAGATGAGATGGTGATAAATACGATTCTTGAAAGTCTGCTCCAGATCAAAATTCTCTAGTTGCATGATTCAATTTCACTTGTGAAAGAAGGGAAGAGAGAGTGATGGGCATATTTGTCTTTCTTGTGTAAGAGAAAAAGAATGGGTAAGGGCTCCTGGGAGGCTCGGTCAGTTAAGTGTCTGACCCTTGATTGTGGCTCAGGTCATGATCTCAGGGTTCCTGGGATCCAGCCAGTTTAGGGCTGGATGGGAAGGACTCTGAATTCTCACTCTAACATTTTGGAATGTAAATACACCTTCCAAAGGCTAAATTCTTCTGTCTCTGGCTTCTAGGACTTAGAGATATCTCCTACTTCCCTGGCCTCACTCCTCCTTAAAATGTGAATACCTAGAAAGATAAGGCTTCAGCCACCCTGCCATGTTGGGAGCTAACCTAAGTGCCTTGAACAGGATGTATCCAGTTGGCTTTTGGGGAGATGAGAAAAGTACATATGTATATGTGAACATTTATGTCTCTATGTCTTACCTATGCAACTGAACTGGAACTCTTTCAAGGACCAATAATTTCGTGCTTTCTTGCAATGAATGAAGGAAGGAAGCAACATTTGTTGAATACCTACTACGAACTAAGCACTAGAATGGTTCAGGGGATACAAAGATGAACAATGTGTGGTCCTTACCCTCAAGGAGCTCACAGTTCAGTATGTTTTCGATTTTGTATATGTTATGTGCCAACTACATAACAGGGGCCCAGAATAAGTGAATCGATAAATGCATCCAAGGTCAAAGTCTAAGGAAGTACCAATACAGCAAAATTCTACCCAATGTCATTTCTTGAAGTTACCTAGAAGGAAATACCTGCTTGTCTGTGGTTAATATAGCATAGATATCTGTTTAATGCATCATAAGTCTTTTGGCAATTACTTAGAAAACCAATTTGCTTCACTATTGTCTCTCATCACGTCAAATAAAATAATAATAAAACACAATTGAATTAAAATCAAATATTTACATACTACCAATAAAGTTAACTAAATTCAGTTAATGAAATTAAACACAATTATATTTGGTAAAATAAGGCTATTAACCTAAAGCAAAGATGTTTAAAATGAACTGAATGGACAAAGATGTCAGGCAAATGAAGATAAAATGAAAGAGGGGATAAAAATATCAACTAAGAAAGCATACCTGAATAGGAAGCATTATTTTATATAAAGAGATTTTAGACATATTTAGATAAAAATGTACCATAACACAACACTGAAATACTAAAAAGTAATCTTATATAAAATATGAGGGAAGAAGTCAATACTCATTGCATCCTTTGACTTTTGTCTGAACTTGATAAATCAATTATGTAATAAAAAAGCATAAATTACAAATGAATATCTCCTAGCAAACAATTTCTAGTTGAATATAAATATGTAGAGAATATACATACATACACATACATATATACATAAATGTATATGCATACATATATGTACATATATATGTATATATACATATGTACATATATGCATATGCATGTATATTTATATACATATAAATATATTAATAAATATATAAATATATTAATGCATACATATATTTATATATTCATAATTATTTATTGTATTTATATATTTATATGTATATAATATAAATATTATTTTATAATAAATAATATCAATACATAGAAATATATATTAATAACTACATAAATATATCATACATAAATATATTTATATATTTATTAATATATATTAATGTTAATGTATATTATGTTAATATCATGTGATTATATTATATATTATATTATTTAATAATATGTAATATTATGTTAATATAATGTTAATATATATTTATGAAACATATAAAATATATATTTATAATTATATATAAATATATATTTCATAAATATATATAAATATATACTTATATAAATGTATATAAATATATAATATATAAATATATGTATATATATTTATACACATACATATATATTTATGGGTATAAATATAAATATATATGTATGTGTGTGAATATATGTGTATATTTATAAATATATAAATATATAATATATAAATTATAGATATATTTACATATCTATATGTACATAAATATATATATAAATATATCTATAATTTATATATGTATAAATGTATATAAATATATATGTATGTGTATATAAATATATATGTATATATAAATATATGTGTATGTGTATAAATATATAAATATATAAATACACACACACACACACTTTCCTATAAACCAAAGACACATATTTTAACTTCCCAGGTATCATACATTGGGAAGTATGAGTCAGAGGGAAAACCCAAATTGCAGGAAGCAGCGCTGGGATCCCACAAGGCAGAGCCAAGAGGTCAGAAGTGCAAAACGGGTCATTCTGTGATGAGCAGAGCTAAGATCTTAAAAGGCAGAGTCAAGAACCAAGTGGCTCATACCCAGGCACTGAAACTGAGCCCTCAGCAGGAAGTGCAATGTCTGCCCGGCTGGCTTTCAGAACTGCTATGGGCAGTGACAGCTGTAGGTCTCCCATACTCCTCTGCTTGAACAGACGGGGTCCATGACGCCTAGTCTATTCTTGACCCACCATTATATAACGGTTGTTGGAGAAGAGAAGATAAATTGTTCCTTTGGTGCAAAAATGTATTCGTGTACTGGGGCTACCATAACAAAAATCCCACAGACTGTGTAATCAAATAACAAATTTAGTTTCTTACACTTCTGGAGGCTGGAAGTTTGAGACAAAGGTGCCAGCAGGTCTTTGCTCGTCTGAAGCGTCTCTCCTTGGCTTTCGGGCTGGCTGCCTTCTTCCTGTGTCTTCACGTGGTCTTCCCTCTGTGTGTGTGTACATGTCTGTGTCCTAATCTCCTCTTCTTATAAGGACACTAATCAGATTGGATAAAGGCCCACCCTCACAGTCTCATTTTAACATAATCACCTCCTTAAAGCCCATCTGCAAATACAGTCATATTCGGAAGTACTGAGAGTTGGGGCTTCTACATACGAATTTTGGGTGGGTACCATTCAGCCCATAACAACCTCCTCAGGAACCAGAGGGGCAATACTTAGGAAATCAAACATGAGGAGCCTTATATGCACCCAGGTCTGAGCTGGATGATTAAATCTTGTCCTGGAGCAATAACGGGAGGGAGCTTTTTCAGAGTTTTGGGGACAGGAGGTATATTTTGCATGTGGGAAGGATGTTATGAATTGTGGTGCCCAAAGGGCAGAATGTGGTAGATTATACCATCCAGAATGGCCCCAGCAATATTTCTCTTCCCACATCTTCCTCTAGAATCCTGCCACTACCCATCGAAAGGTGGAGTCCATGCCCACTGTCCTTAAAACTGGGTGGCATTGTGGAGACAGCTTCAATGAGCAGAATGAGGCAGAAATAATGCTTCATGTTTTCCAAGGCTGCGTTATAATACGCATTGTGGTTTCATCTTGGTTCTCTAACTCTCTCTGCCTCTGTCTCTCTCTTGTTTCTCTCAGGACACTTGCTCCTGGAACCCATTCACCATGTTGTGAGGATGCTCAGGCCACATGGACAGGCCCCAGAGGTGGTTTCAGACTAACGAGCGAGTGAGGCTTCAGATGAGCAAAGGGGCCAGATTTTAACACGTGCCAGCTAATACAGCATGAAACAAACATTACTGTGTTGTTTTAAGCCACCAGTCTACAAGTTACTTTTTAACAAAGCCATACTAACTGGAACACTGAGTTTTGTTTTGTTCTGTTTTTTTCAAAAGTGATCACATATCAAGATTCACAGAGAAACCATAATAAATTCTGAGTATAATACAATCAACCGACAGATTAATAAACAGTAAACTTCAACCCTAAAGCTTCTCAGACAGAGAGGAAAATGTTTTTGACCTTGTAGTTTATGCACTGCCTTTTGGAAGATTGTCACTGGAGACATATTCTGTCAAAAAGAAGAAAATCCACCTGCAGGACTGAGTTATCATCTTCTCAGGGTGCTAACATCAGCCATCCTGATCTCTCCTTTCTATTGATTGATGTCTTATTCCTGAATTTCGTAGCTTGAGAAGCATCCATATTCCTCTTCATTGTAATGATGTTAATACCCAGGGTTCAACTCTATTAAGCCTAGAGCATATTCTGATAAAAAATGTGCACCTCATACAGTAGTCACCACTGTTTTTTATTTCAAAAATCAATAGGAATATTGCCTTGGTTTTCATTATATGGTAACCTCACTACGTAAAGTAAATATGGTGGTCACATAAGAGTCATAAATATAAGTGATTAAAGTCATTTTTATGCAACTACAGACAAAATATAGTAAAAGAAGTTATTTCCAAACCTGATCTAGTTTACTTTTTGTTTGTAACTTATATTTCTGCATTTACAAATCCAATGCAGCATAGGTAATCCTGTTGAAAATAATTTGCTGGGCTTTATTTTGTTTGTACTTTGCAATTCTTTAAAATGTTTTTTATAAAGCAAATCAATTGTTAATTGCTTTCAACCATTGTAATATTCAAGACACATTGATGGTTCTTATAGAAATATTTCACTTGACTATTCTAAACCTAAAATGTTGTTTCATAAGCTCAAGTAAAGACTCTGACTTACAAATCATAATGATGCTATAAAGGTTATCCATTTAGTTGTTGGTTTAAGAACTATTTCTTAAACTAGTTTCTAATTAATGCCATGTAATCTATTTAGTCAATGCTTATGGCATTCCTGTCTACCTTTCCCACCTTCTATTATTATAGGTTTGAAAGATCCTCACTCGCTGAGAAGTTAAGCTTGTTGTAAGTTTAACTGAGCACAATCTTGGCTGACTGACACAAACACACTAGAAATTAACATTGACTATGGGGTGCCTGGTATCTCAGTTGATTAAGCGTCCTACTTCAGCTCAGGTCATGATCTCACATTTCGTGAGTTCGCGCCCCTCATCAGGCTCTGTGCTGACAGCTCAGAGCCTGGAGCTTGCTTCGTATTCTGTGTCCTCCTCTCTGTCTGTCCCTACCCCACTCACACCCTGTCTCTCTCTCAAAAATAAATAAGCATTAATGAAAGAAATTAATGTTGATTAAACAGCAAGGCAGGAAATTTTCACCAACAAACTTTTGTTTGGTTTTTGTGTTCCTTTGCTTTCTGATTTTGGTTTCAATTTTGTTTCCTAGAAATAAAATCTCAGTTTTCCCTAAAAAGGACTTTGACTTAATAATACAGAGCTATCACACTGATGGATGTGTCTAAGACCTCCAGGAAGATCATTTGACTTCTCTGGAATTCATTTGCTTCAGCTCTGAGAAGGATGGATTAGACCAGATGACACGTCAGTCCTCTTCCAACTCCACAACACCAGGGTACCTCAATGCTGGCATCAGACACAGAGCCTGTGAGCCCTGTTTGAATATGTAGGCATGATTCTGTTCTCCATTTTTACACTTCCATCCATATTGAGCATTTTAATAAGCGTCTCTACCTTCATTCTTGTATTTCACCTGGCATAATGAGTTCTGCCCTATTTCTTGTTATAAATATTTGCAATAAAATCATAACACATAATATATTGAAAAACATTTTGCTGACCGACATTACAACGTTAATAGTCCTTTAGAAGAGGACATATAATGTAGAGAGTTTAATTGCAAATATGAAAAGAGAAAATACCAGAGATTAAAGTAACATTTTTTATGACAAAGCATGTCTTAAACTTAGTCTAGAGAGATTGTATAGATTGAGGATTAGAATAGAAGATAAAAGGAAGACTTTTTTTTTTCTTTTAAAAGGTAAAGCAAATCTAAAGACTTGTTTTTGCCTAGGACCTCTCATATAACTATTTGTTAGCATGCATACACATGAATAAAATTTTTGTTTTCTCTCTAATGATTGTATTTGTTTATTACAAGTTGGTATAGAGTCACAAACTAATAAACACCAGATCTAGAAGAGACAAGAAAAGATGGCATTTAGTTAAGAGAATTGGGTCATTATCACAGGAGAAACTATTAATGAACTGGCATTTAACAAAAAAGATTTGTTTTAAGTTGAGAATATAAATGTATCTTTAAATGAAAATTACGAGTTGATTTTGTTTGTAAGTATTAGATTAAACCACATGAGACTGTTGATATAGAGAATTTTTTGGCCCACAAAAATGGCAATTTTATATGTTTCAATCTTACCATAAAATAACCTTCCAATAGTTCTTAGCTTTATTTTAAACACACACACACACACACACACACACACGCACACACACACAAGTAAACAGAGAAAAATTGCAAACTATCCATCTGTAGATTGTGAAGTGCTTAAAGACAACATTAGCTTTTTATTAAAATAATGGGGACTAGGCTAAAATATAAATCCATAGTGCATACATTGAGAAACTAATTTGAGTTCTATTTTGTTTCCAAATAAAAATGACCAGACTGAAGAGTTTTGCCTGAACCTAAGATAATGCAAAAATACATGAGTAGTTTCACTTCTCAGTGGCACCTTTCAAATATTTTGAATGATCCTACAAAAAATAGATGTGTATTTTATATATTTTACATTTATATCATATATTTTGTATATTATATATTTATATTAGATATGTAAATTATATACACATTGCTGATGCTAATGTTTCTAAATACATTTGAAAAAACATACAAAGCATAGGTTTAGAATAAATGAATTTAAGAAAATTCGGAGTAAGATTACCTCATGCAAAGGGAAACCCATTTGCAGAGATCCAGAAGTAGACAAGTTGAGCGTGTTCAAGAAACTCTGACAGGCCCATGGGACTGGGGAAGGCCCACCAATAATTCAAGACCCCATCAGTGCCCTGCCCAGCAGTTATGAAGAACACTGTATCACGATGTCCATGGCGAGCTAAACAATTTCAGATGGCCTCCAGGGAGAGAAAACCTTTATGATAATTGTACTTTTGTTTTCATGTACAGTCTAAAATTAGACAAGGACAACTATTGCTTTCCCAGGTTTTCCAGATTTTTTTCTGGCATAAAAAAGACTTTTCTTTTGCCATTCAGTTACTTATTGCTGGAAGGAGTGGGGAATCATTCCCAGTGTATTGCATAGGAGGATGCTTTCATCAAAAAGCCTTCAGTCAAAAGTGGTTATTCATTTAATAAACATTTACTCAGCACTTACTGTGCACTAGACCTGGAGCTAAACATCATAGGTATAAAGATGTAAACATAGAATCTCTGTCCTCAAGAGGCGTTTAGTCCTATCAGAACGCATTTCCGGGCATTGCTGTAAACATTTTGTTCTACCCTGAACCAGTGTGCCCCATGGGTGTTTTGTTTGTTGGTTAAATTTAGAGTCTATCTAGTTTCATTCCTCAAGACAGGGAACTGTCGAGAACTGAGTCAGACCAAGCTTTTCTTGGTATGAGACTAGCATTGATCTCATCATACGAGCAAGCCATGGTTTTCCTTTTCCAACAATGAAAGCAAGCCTGATGCAGGTCTCACGAGCTTCTGTACATCTCCTGTACTTGCTGAAGCTTCCTTTTGAACCACTCCTTCAGGTTGCCCCACAGGGATAGGTTCAGATTCCAAAGGCTAGGTGATATAGTAGTTGAACTTCAATGTGGTCTTCCTGTTGCCCCTGTGGACCTTACTAGTTTTACCAGTTTTATTCACTTTTAGTCAGAAATAGAAGGAAGCAAGGGTAGAGAAATGCATGCAGTTCATCATACTTAGTTTATGTTGAGCTTGTGCAAGGCCCTGGGCTAATAATATCTCAACCTTCATTTCCAGTTTTCTAAGATCATACCAATAAGGAGAGATGGGAAAAATACGTTTCTTTTTGCATCAATAACAATCAATATAAGAATTATTTTGCTATGATTAATTACTACCGGGTTTAGGGACAGATAGCCAAGACAAGTTAGATAAGTTTAAAAAAACATTTCCACGAGTGATCATTTTTTTCTTTCAAAGGAACTTTTAACTTATTTGGACAACTGTTCCTCTCCATTAATAATCACGTCTTTTCCTAGGTTTCTCTCCCAACTGATTGGACTTCAATTTTTCTTGGGGAATGTAGGTGACAGATTTAAGGCACCTAGAATATGATGCAATTGGACCATTGGCAGATTAAATCAATGGACATATTTTAATTTTAGAGCATACACCTCTTTCTGGTTTGTCTATCTTCGTAAAACATTTTTTTCTATCTATTGATTTGCAGGTAAAGAACTATTTTTTGTAACGCACAGAGTATAATTAGTTTCTGGTTAACTAGGACATGTTCTTGTCTTTAAACATAATATAGAAATAAGTAGGCCAATTGTTTGCATAAAGCGTATCGATGTTTTCTTCAACTGAATTTGTATGTGTGTGTGTTTGTGTGTGTGTGTGTGTGTGTGTGTGTGTGTGTGTATGTTCAGCAAGACAAATATTGTATGTTTTCACAGGTGTCTTTAGATATTTAGTTTATCTTCCAGTAGGTGGCAGTCTGTGATGTTAAAAGGGTACATGGTATTATTCTGGAAGCTTTTAAACAATTTCACGCAGAACTAAAATGAGCTGAGAAAAAAAAAACTGCCTTTTATTGCTGCCGATTTATTCTTTGGAACAAAAACACATTATAAATTTATCGCCATTCTGCAAATAGTGACAAAAGTGTTACTGTATAAATAGTGATTGTGCCATTTTTATGGCCATTCAGACTGTAAGAGTGGCTTGGACGAAGCAAGGTTGAACACCACAATATTTGGAATAGTATATTTAATTTGAGAGTACAAAAATCTGCAGCCATGCAAACATTATTTTGGGGAAAATGGTCAGTTACTTGACCGTTTTCTAGCATAGCTACGAATGAATGAAAAGATAACTCTATTTACATTCAGCCTAGTATTATTCTACAGCGACAACCATCGTGTCATGTGCCGAGGGTTATTGAGGCTCTCATTATCAATTGCCTTTCCTAGGCAAAGATGACAACTGTCATCTCCAAACTGGTACCCCTATGCTTGAGCCCAACCCTACTAATATTAGTTTTCCGGTCATATGCTAAATTCCTTTCATCTGGGCAACAGAATTAAATATTTAAGTTGCTGTACTCTTTTCTTTCCAATTGTTTAATTCCTTCCTCTCCACCAATCAAAATTTATTCTCACCTGTGAGTCTTGTTTCCATATCAGTATTCACCTCATTTCATTTCCTACATCTACTGATATTCGGTATTCAAAGAAGTAGCAAACAGTAGGTAATTCTAATACACACTGCTGAATAAATTAATATAAATATTTGTTGAATAAATAATGTCAGATTGGCCCAATGTTTTGCACAGAAATGAAAATAGCAAACACTCATTAAGCTCAAAGTGGAGAAAGAAAGATGGAGGGGAAAAAAAGTTCCACTTAGGAAACAGAGGGAAAAATCTCTTAGGGACCATTCGTCCAACTCTTATTTGTTCCTTGTTTGAACTCCAACACATTACCTGCCTATTTTCACAGTACTGATCACTTCTTCTTTTTTTTTTTCTTTGCAGTTTTTGTTAGTGTTTATTTATTGTTGAGAGACAGAGCATAAGCAGGGAAGGGGAAGTGGGAGGGAGACACAGAATCCGAAGCAGGTTCCGGGCTCTGAGCTGTCAGCACAGAGCCCGACGAGGGGCTCAAACACATGAACCATGAGATCATGACCTGAGCCGAAGTTGGACGCTTAACCAGCTGAGCCACCCAGGCGCCCCAGTACTGATCACTTCTCAGTGTGCCACAGGGAGCACTTGGTTATCTACTCCTCTAGCAAAAAGAGAGAGAGGCCAATCTCTCCAAGGAAGCTTGGGCCTATACCTCCTACCTGTGCAACACGGCACTGGATTGGCCCAACTCTCACTTTAGCCAGAAACAAAGAACACAACAACAAATAGCCCCAGCAATAAAAACTCAAACAACCTATACCTCTTCGCTCTCATCTATGATTGTACTACATTTGAAGGTTTGACTTAGGTTAATTAAGTCTCAAATTCAAGAGTAAAATGTCATTCTTTTATGAACAAGTCGAGTGGTTTTGCTACATGAAAATGAAAGCTACCCTCTAATCAAACTCATTCAGCAACTTGAGCACCTATTTTGAAGCAGGGAGTGTTTTGCATTTTACAGATACTGCAGTGACGAAAGCAACATCTCTGCCTTATATATTATGTTATTTTTAATCGACTTGTAATCAACGGCCCAAAGGGATATGCTAACACAAACACCAGTATAAAAAAACAAAACAAAACAAAACAAAACAAAAAAAAACTCTTGGGAAAAAATCTGTTCTCAGTTAATGAAGACAAAAGAGATGGTGTGATTATAAGTCACCTGCTAGCAGTTTATCAGAAACACATGAACTAATTTTGATGCTTTCATACACGAATACTTGTATTATGGAATCGCAGATTCTGAAGGCTAATGATGTCTTCTTGTTCTCTAAAGGCAATATACCCAATTCAAAAATGATGGGAAAAAAGGGACAAATGTTGTTCCAAACTCCTTTTTAGCCAGTCAAATATTATTTCAAGAACAGCACTTTTTTTTAATATCACTCCTAATAAATATCTTGTTAGTATTTTCCTTGTGTGCTGGCTAATAACCAAGAAGTCATCATCCTTAGGAGGTGGCTTAGTGTCATTTTACAAGACATGTTGACTTTTTAAAAGTACAAGTATTGGGTGGGAAGGACCGAGTTGGAGTCCTGACTGCTGCATATGAGAGGCATAAGTTAACAATCTTCTTTTTATTTTTATTTTCTTTTATTTTAATTTTAAATTAAAAAATTTCTTTCAATGTTTATTTATTTTTGAGACACAGAGAGAGACAGGGTGTGAGCAGGGGAAGGGCAGAGAGAGAGGGAGACAGAATTCAAAGCAGGGTCCAGACTCTGAGCTGTCAGCACAGAGCCCAACACGGGGCTTGAACTCACAAACAGTAAGATCATGACCTGAGCCGAAGTCAGACGCTGAACTGATTGAGCCACGCAGGCACCCCAATTTTTAATTTTTTTAACATTTATTCATTTTTGAGGGGGGGTACAGAGAGAGAGACACACACACAGAATCCGAAGCAGGCTCCAGGCTCTGAGCTGTCAGCACACAGCCCATCATGGGGCTTGAACCCACAAGCCAGGAGATCACGACCTGAGGCTAAAGTTTGACACTTAACCGACTGAGCCACCCAGGCACCCCAACAATCTTCTTTTTAAATTAACAGACTTTATTTTGGGTTTTTTCAGAATTTTTTTATTGAAGTATAATTAACATTCAATATTATCTTAGTTTCAGGGACAATGTAGTGGTTCAACAATTCTATACATTACTCAATGCCCACCATGGTAAGTATCGTCACCATCTGCCACCATAACACTTTATTACAATATTGTTGACCAAATTCCTCATGATGTACTTTTCATCTCCTTGACTTATTTATAACTGACAGTTCCTCAAAAAATTAAAAATAGAAATACCATAAGATCTGGTAATTCCATTACAGGGTATTTATCCAGAGAAAATGAAAACACTCATTCAAAAAGATATATGCACCTCTGTGTTTACTGCAGTATTACTTATAGTAGGTCAGTTATGTAAGCAACCCAAATGTCCATCAGTATATGAGTGGATAAAGAAGATAAGGAGTGTGTGTGTGCGTGTGTGTGTGTGTGTGTGTGTGTAAATAATGGTAGATATTTCTATATACCATTTGTGGGAACAAGGATGAACTTAGAAGGTATTGTGGAAAGTGAGATGAGTCAGACAGAGAAAGACAAATAGCACATGATTTCACTTGCGTGTGAAATGCGAAAAACAAAAATACTACCAGACTCTTAAATACAGAAAACAAACCAGTGGTTGTTAAAGGGGAGGTGAGTCAGGGGATGAGCAAAATAGTGAAGGGGATTAAGAGATAATAGGGTTTCTTTTGTATCGCAGTTTTAGGTTAGAAAAGTTGAGAAAGCACAGAGAGATCCAATATATCCCCTCTTCACCATACTAGTATATCCTCTTATTAAATCTTGTATTCGCATGGCATACTCATTACAACTGAGGAGTCAATATCAAGACATTATCAATAGAAGTCCTTAGTTTATACCAAGGTCAGGGCTCACACTTTGTGTTGTACAGGTCTACGGGCTGTGACAAATGTTCTAAGTCATATACCCACCACTACCATGTTATCCAGAATAGTTTCACTGCCCTACAAGCCCCCTCGCTCCACCTATCATCCCTCCTTCCCTCTCCTCAAACCCCGTAGAAACCACAGAACTTTATGTCTGTATAGTTTTGTTCTTTTTAAAAAGGTCATATAGTTGGAATCATATAGTATGTCCACATTTCGGATGGAATTATTTCACCTAGCACTAATGCATTTCGAGTTTCTCCAAGTATTTTTGTGGCCTGATAACCTACTTCTTTTTATCACTGAACAATGGCCCATTTTATGAATGTACCCACTTTGTTTACTCACTCTTTTATTGAAAGATATTTCAGTTGCTCATAGTTTTTTGTAATTATGAATAAAGCTGGTATAAACACTAGCCTATAACATTTTGTGTGGAAGTAAGTTTTCCATTAACTTGGATACACTGCAGGTATACTGCTGCTGGATCATATGATAAGTGTATGCTTATTTTTGCTAGACATTGTCAAAATTTCTTGGGTCTTCTTGATTTTTACCCATTTTGATGCCTTTCAATTGGTGTCTTTAGTTCATTCACACTTCAGGTCACCGCTGATATAGTGGGATTCATATCTACCACATTTGTAACTGTTTTCTCTTTGTTGCCCTTTTTCTTTGTTTCTGTTTTGCCTTCCCCTATTGTTCTGCTTTCTTTGGTTTTAATTAAGCATTTTATACAGTTCCGTTTCCTCTTATCTCTTAGCATATCAATCTTATATTTTCAAGTGTTTCAGTGATTGCCGTAATGTTTGCAATATACATTTACAACGAATCTACTTCCAAATACATTATGCCTTTTCATGGGCAACACAGGTAACTTATAAGAGATATTCCCAATTCCTAGGGTGCCTGCGTGGCTCAGTCAGTTAAGGATCTGACTCTTGGTTTTGGCTCAGGTCATAATCTCACAGTTCATGAGATCAAGATCCACATAGGGCTCTGTGCTATCAGCACAGATTCTCTCTCTCCCTCTGTCTCTGTCCCCACCTGCTCATGCACCAGCTTGCTCTCTCTCTCTCTCTCAAAATAAATACATAAACGTTTAAAAAATTGTAAACAAAGATATTCACAATCCCCCCCCTTTACCTCTTACAGCATTGTTATTCATTACACTAGTATCTTCACCAAATACATTCTTGTCATTCATATTTTGAATAGAGAACTATCTGTTAGACCAACTGAGTGTAAGGAAAATATTTTATCCCACCTACATTTATTCCTTCTTTAGCCTTCTTCTTTTCTTTAGATAGATCCATGTTTCTGATCTATGTGATTTTCCTTCTCTCTGAAGAACTTGTTTTTGTTTATTTATTTGTTTTAGTTTTGTTTTGTTTTTCCCTAAGGTTTCTTTCATGATTTTTATTGGTCTTCTTTGGTTTCCAGCAGTGATGGGCCTAGGTGTAGATTTGACTTTTTTTTTTTTTTTTAGTATTTATTCTGTTTGATTTTCTCTGAACTTCCTAAATGGGTGGTTTATGTCTGTCATTAACTTTGGGAAATTCTCAATTATTATTACTTCAATATTTCTTCTGTTCATTTGTCTGCTGGTATTTTTATTACATGTATGTTACATCTTCTGAAATTGTCCTAGAGTTCTGGGATACACTGTTCCTTTTTTTTTTTTTTTAACCCAATCTTCTTTGATTGATTGATTCTTTGATTTTTCAGTCTGAAAATTTTCTTTTATTTTTTAATGTTTATTTTATTATTTTTGAGAGGGAGAGACAGAGCGTGAGCGGGGGAGGAGCAGACAGCGAGGGGAGACACAGAATCTGAAAAAGGCTCCAGGCTCTGAGTTGTCAACACAGAGTCCAATGCGGGGCTCAAACTCACAAACTGTGAAATCATGACCTGAGCTGAAGTTGGACACTTAACCGACTGAGTCACCAAGGCACCCCTTAGTCTAAAAATCTTTAATATCTTAAGATTATTAAGGTTATTAATACCTTCATATCTTAAGGTTACTGGTTCATTCTTTGGCTCTGTCCAGTCACTGGTAAACTCATCAAAAGCATTCTGTATCTCTCTTGCAATGTTTTTCATTTCTAGAATTTACTTTTTTTTTAAGTTTACTTATTTATTTATTTATTTATTGAGAGAGAGAGAGAGAGAGAGAAAGTGCAAATGAGGGAGAGGCAAAGAGAGAGAGGGAGAGAGAATCCCAAGCAAACCTCGCACTGTCAGCCAAGACTGATAAGGGACTTGAACCCATGAACTGTGAGATCGTGACCTGAGCCAAAACCAGGAGCCAGACTCTTAAACTGCTGAGCTACCTAGGAGCCCCTTCTAGCATTTACTTTTGCTCCATTACTATAGTTTCTATCCTTATGCTTCTGATACCGTATGTTGTCCACTTTTTCCCATTAGATTCCTTAAGCATATTACAGTTATTTTAAACTCCAAGTCTGATAATTCCAAAATCTCTGCCATATCTGATTCTGTGCCTTTTATTTTCTCTATCTTCTCTCTCTCTCCCTCTCTCTTTGTTAAGATTTTATTTTTCAGTAATCCCTATACCCAACATGGGGCTCAGACACTCAACCCCGAGATCAAGATTCATATGTTCCACCAAGTGAGTCAGCCAGGCACCCCTGTTGGCTCTGTCTTTTCAAACTGTGTTTTGTTTTGTTTTTTGTCTTTTAGTATGCCTTGAAATTTTTGATTCAAAGCTAGGCAGGATATATAGGTAAAAAAGAACTTCAGTTCTTGTTTATGTTCTGTTTTGTTGTTGTTGTTTATCTGGTGTTTCTATTTGCGATAGCAATAGGTGTCTGAGGTTGCAATTTCCTCTAGTGTCCTTGTTTTTATCTCCTACGTTATTTTTGAGTTTCTGGACAGACTCCTTTTTACATAGAGTCTGTTCCTTGGCATTCCCTCAGCTGCAGTCCACACACTGCTTTTTTCCTGGTGGCTGCTGTTATGGTGGTAAGGTGTGAGACACAGTGAAACATTCCACGATCCTCTCAGAAGGAATTGGTCTTTTAGTGAGCCCGAAGCCCGGGTCTATGGCCTTCATGAGTGTTTCTCAGCTTTCCTTCCCTCCAGAACTTTGGGTGAGATAGGAAATCTTGAGAGGTCTGGAGGCCACTATTTACCTTTCCTAGGTTCAGTTAAGTTCTGTAAAATTGTTTTTCTTGAGGAAATATCTCTGTTAATTAGAAAAGAATGATCTTAGTGCATTTCAAAATAGCCCCTTTTCCTTTGGTACAGCAGGAAGCAGATGGGTATTTATTTTTCCGTGATCATTGCTGTGAGAATCAGGTGGTGCTCTTAGACATAAAACACAAGTGTTCAGTGGCCCCTAAGGGCCGGACCCCCAGGAGTGTCTGACTCCTAATCTAGTCCATGCTGAGCTTCCAGCAATTTGTCAATTGAAGTTTAACATTTCCTTCCACTTGCTAGGTCCGGTGGTGGGTTATGCTCCTAGCTAGCTATGATGCCCACGTTGACTGTCTCTCCAGTCTTGGTGTCATTTTTCCCTGTGACCACAGTTTTCTAATCGATCTTAGAAGAGTTGTTGACTTACAGTTTTTCATCATTTTCTTCTGTGAGAAAGTGAGTCTAAATTGTTTATATATTAGAATAGCAACCAGCAGTCTGAATTCTCAGTTTTCGAATCTGATACACCTCTTCTGCAGAGAAGTTGTGAAGATTACAAAAAAATAGTAAATATTCCCAAAGCAACATTTCTACTGTCTGGCACATAATAAATACAGAAAAGTAAACACAGCCTTTTCTTTAATAATGTTGATATTAAGAGCCATGTAGCAGTGAAGAGTACAAACTCAAAGGCCAAGATGGTTGGGTTCAAAGTGTATCTCTACCATTGGGGCACCTGTGTGGCTCAGTCGGTTAAGCGACCGACTTCGGCTCAGGTCATGATCTCGCGGTCTGTGGGTTTGAGCCCCGCGTCGGGCTCTGTGCTGACCGCTCAGAGCCTGGAGCCTGTTTCAGATTCTGTGTCTCCCTCTTTCTCTGACCCTCCCCTGTTCATACTCTCTCTCTCTCTGTCTCAAAAATAAATAAATGTTAAAAAAAAATTAAAAAAAAAAAGTGTACCTCTACCAGTCTGTGGGGCATGAATTTCCATGGTGATTTAACTTCTCAGTGCCTTCATTTCCCTATTGTAGAACACTTGAGCCCGCCATATAATAAGGCCACTACAAACAGAAACTATTAGAATTAAGACACATGAATTCAATAAGTTTATCTGATACGTACTGGGACATTCATTTATACATCATTCCTTCATTCCGACAAACAAACATCATGTGGGTTTACCATACTCATGGAGGTTTTCCAAGGCTGGGTGTGCAAAGAAGTGATCTCTGCCCAGACAAAACACCTAAACTCTGAGGAGGCAGACGACAGCTATGGTTCATCTGGTAGGTAAGATGCGAACAATTTACTGTGCAAGGACAAGAATAAAAATGACCCCGTGGCTCAGATAATCTAGGATAAGCTCACAAAGCCTCCACCTGTGCCCCAAAAGGAGTGACGTCGATAGATGAGTGACATTTCTCCAAGCAAGTATATGGAGATAGAGCATTCCAGGAAGAGGGAACAGCACGAATGCGCAGAATCGCTGAGAACGGGATAACATGTTGAGGGAAAACCTCTGCATAAATCCCAGAGTGCAGTGACAGTATCGTTCCCAGGGCTAAGTAGTGACGTGTGTCCATCACAAAAAAAAAAAAAAAAAAAAAAAAAAAAAAAAATGGCCAAAGCTGGCTTCGAGATGAAAAGATAAGCTGATGTATTGTTTGACGCTGTTATTCGGATAGGAATTGAGACCATAAAATTCTGAATAATAAATGATGTAACCAGATCTACAAAGACTTGGGGCAAATATAAAAGACACATTTAGAAAAATGTCAGTAACAGGCAAAACAAACACTAAAAGAGCACCGGACGCTGTTAATTGAGAAATATTAGTTCATTTCATCTCTGCATGGCGACGCTGTGAGGTGGGCGCTTTTGTTCTTCCCACCTTGTAGCTTCTGAAGCATAGGTAGCGAGAGATTAAGTTACTGTGCCCAAGAGCCCAGCTGTGAAATGGTGGGGCCAGGACCGGAGGCCAACAATCTGACACTAGGGCTCATCCTTCCACTGCCCCGCCATGCTTTAAAACGTGCCTGGAATGGATGGCTCAGTTGATTAGGCATCGGAATCTTGATTTCAGCTCAGGTCGTGATCTCACGGTTGGCAAGTTCGAGCCCCGCGTTGGCTCTGTGCTCCTAAGAGCGCTGTTCTTTTGAAGCTGATGGGAGTCATGGGAGCCCTAGAGGGAACTTTGTAGAAAGAGGTTATAAAAACAATGCTTTGGCTTAGCTTTTAATTTTCTAAACTTCAAATTTTCTCTTCTGTGAAATGAAAACAGCAACAACCATTTCCAGGTTAGAGGAAGGATTTTAAAAAAATGTATGTAATAAACATCATATGATGCTTATAATATGGTAGTTCATTAGAGTGGATGTGGTGATTAAGGGGATTTTTCAGATCTCACAAAACTGTGTCCTGCCTGGCTCCTTTGCTCAATGGTTAAGAACATATGTGTGGTAGTCAGGGAAGCCAAGAATTAAATTGTGAATCTGTGGTAATTAGCAATGTGGCCTCAGATTTCCTTGTCCAGCTCTGTGATTCTATTTGCTGATGATCCTACTTTATTTTTTCTTTTTAAATTTGCCATCTGTATCTTCCCTCTTGGCTTCAGACATGATTTAGTTTTCGACAGAATCGGAACATCAAAATATTTCAGTTGAACACTTTCTACTGTTTTCTCTCCTTGGAATCAGGGCACCTCCTTCAACCACTGACTCCTTCCATAATTTTAACATGAAGAAATTCAGAAATTTCTCTCTCTCTCTCTCTCTCTCTCTCTCTCTCTCCCTCTCCTTTTCACTTTCTATGTAGAATCCACTGCCAAATGCTATCAACTGTGCCCCAACTATATCTTTCTCCAACTTCCCTGGAAATTCAAGCCACCTCCATCTCTCCCTTGAACTACTCAGTTTTAACTTCATCCTCCGATTCATGACCCACTAGCGCCCATTCTCCACAAGTACTGTTAAAGTACACATTTGCCTTGTCACGCCAGTGCTTACATGCCACTGGGGCTTCCTATGAACATAGCAGAAAATGCAAAAAATTCCTTCCGATGACTGAATCATCTGATTCCCAATGGCCTCGTCTTTCTCCTTGGCTGGGGGTTCCAGCCCCGCAGCCTTCCTTCAATTTCTAAAAATGCCAAGCTCTGTTCTCCCTTAGGTCTATTTCTTCCCCTAATCAAGTATCCTTGATCTCAAGTTAATGGAACTTTATCGGCACTTCTTCCTCTGACTCCCTCAAGCAAATCAGACCTCAGTCACCTTCACCTTGCCTGACAAGGATGCATCAATCCACATTGTTTGCTGCTTGGACCACAACACAGCACAGTTCACAGCAGCTACTTTTAAAAAAGTATGTATAAATGGATATGCTTGAGAAAGGTACTCAGTTTGTTGAGTACTCAGTCTTCTCCTGTATAAAATAGGTCAGATAATATCTGCCTGACAGAATAGCTTAAGGACTAAATAGGTAATGTTTGTAAAGCTCTTCAGAAAGATTCCAGTAGATACCACCTATTACATTTAGAATTCTTGCCTAGAATTTCTCATTAAACCTATCCAGTTTCAGAAGAGACTGGGGGAAAAGGTCGAAATATGATGTGAATCTAGTCCATTGGAATCACTTTTCATACTCTGTTGTGAAATCATTCTAAAGTTATATAAGTATATTTATATTAATACACTTAAAATACATATAAAGATATATTTAACATATAAAATAGTTATATTCGTACAATATAAATAATATAAATACATGATACATGTATAAATACATGTATGCATTTATAAGGTCTTACTGAACTGATGAAAACTTTTTCCATTTGAAAAATGAATTTTTATAATGGGATAGTTTTATAATACTGCATGTCTATAACTTGTTTCACAGGACATAACTGTCCAAGTTATGCTTTTGTTTAAATAATATGTCATTAAGGTGAATATTGATGATAGGGGTTTAATTTAATGTGGGAAAATATACACATTGCTTGATTTATGTTGTTAAGATTTTGGCTTTAAAACTACAGAAAGAGTATTATAAAATTTCAATCGGATATACGATCTTAAAGTAAAAGATTCTAAAAGCATATAGATGGATGATCACTATGAATGGATCCTTATCTTAGTGGGACAGACAACGGAATCCGTCATCCATCTATCTACATATCTATCTCTATATAGTGATGTATCTATGTGTCCATCGTTCTACCTTCCTTCCTACTTACCTATCTACCTATTATCTTGGTTGCTGTGCAGTTGCAAATTTTCTTTCAGATTTAAAAAAAATGTTTTCAATGTTTATTTTTGAGAGAGAGACAGAGCATGAGCAGGGGAATGGCAGAGAGAGAGAAAGACACAGAATCCAAAGCAGGCTCCAGGCTCTGAGCTGTCAGCACAGAGCCTTATGTGGGGCTTGCACCCACGAACTGAGAGATCATGACCTGAGCCGAAGTCGGACACTTAACCAACTGAGCCACCCAGGCACCCCTGATTTTTTTTTTCATTTTAAATTTATTTTCCTATATGGCTTTTACGCTTAATATTTTAAACTTCTTCTTTAAAAGAAAGAAAGAAAGAAAGAAAGAAAGAAAGAAGAAAGAAAGAAAGAAAGAAAGATAATAGACCCCTTAAGAACATTAAATTATTTTAAAAGTTTTCTCATTTTATTATTTCTGATTCTGTCTTCTTGTTGGCTTTTCAAATAATCTTCCTGCAACATAACCTAGGCTTTTTTCTTCAACTTAGGAGAATATGGGCCAAGTAGTAATTTGATACTTCTGGGTTTTTTTTTTTTTTGAATCCTACTGAACAATTATTTACTAAATCCCTAATTGTGTAAGACAAATTTCTATTGTTATGAAAGAAAATATCATAGGAAATAGTTTTCCCTTTTCATACATCACTTTATTAAGTTCTTTAAAGCACTCCATTTTTTGGTGACTGTGGGAGAGAACCAACTGTATGTTTCTCTTTGGGGATCTCACACCCTCTATTCAGTCATGGCCCACTATAACTTGCCACTGTTTCAACATGTAAATCATATTTTACTCCTGTAAATATAGTTCTCTCCTATCAAAAATGTGACCCTTAATAGTGCTTTGCTAGGAAATAAAGAAATAGGAATGTTAAACTATTAAAAAAATGTCTGCCAGAGATTTGAATATTAACAGGGAATACTACTCCTTTATCCAATTATAACCGAGCGCTTCCTCAAATTAGTGTCAGACACCAAACCACAGATCCAGGAAGCTCAACATCACCAGGCAAGGTAATTACCAGAAACAAAAAACAAACAAAAACAACAACGGCAACCAAACTCCACAGATATTAAAGAAAAAGAAAAAAAATCTTGAAAGAAACCAAAGGGAAAAATATGTCTTATTTACAAAGAAATAAAGAAAACTTCTCAGAAACCAAGCAAGCAAGGAGCTCCTTGGTGACTCAGTCGGTTAAGCGTCCAACTTCAGCTCAGGTCATGATCTCATGGTTCATGGGTTCAACCCCTGACTCAGACTCTGTGCTGACAGCTCAGAGCCTGGAGCCTGCTTCGGATTCTGTGTCTCCCTCTCTCTCTGCCCCTCCCCACCCATGCTCTCTGTCTCTCTCTCAAAAAAAAAAAATGGGTAAACATTAAAAAAAATTTTAAAAAATACAAATAAAAAAATAGGAAACCAAGTAAGCGAGAGTAGAAAGAAGACAGTTGGCAGGGGAAAGAAAATAACAAGAATTCTTTATCTGAAAAAAATATTATTTAGTGGTGAAATATAGATAAAGGCTTTCTCAGGCAAACAAGAATTGAGGGGATTTGTTGCCAGTAGGCCTGTCTTACAAAAATCATAAAGAAGATCTTAAGAGAGAAGAAAAATGATGCAGATCAGAAACCAGATAAGAAATAAGTTAAAATAAAACTGATTTTCTTATTCTTAATTGATCAAAAGTATAATATTTTGTTCAAAATAATAACAACACTGTATTTGGTGACCATAGCTCATGTGTAAGTGAAATGAATACCACCAACAATGCAAGGAATGCGATGGATAAATTGGGAACAATTTACTCTAAGTGACTTACACTATCTGCAGATGGACTAGAATTATTTGAAGTGGACTCGGATCAGTTGCAAATGTATATGGTGAACTTTCGACAACCACTGATCAAATTTTAAAAAGAACTGGGAGAATGCTAAGAATGGAGGAAAAATGGAACCATACCAGTGCTTAATAAAAACCACAAAAGGCAGAAAAAGAGCAGAAAACAAAATAGACACAAAAAACAACACACAAATAAATAGAAACAATAACAAATATAGTAGACATTAACCCAAGAATAACGATAATCATTGTAAGGTAAATCATCTGAATACACCAATTAAGAGACAAAGGTAGAATAAAAAAAAAAAAAGCAAGACCCAGCTGTATGTTGTTCATAAGAAACTCATTTTAAATATAGAGAGACATACAGATTAAAAAGAAAGGGATGGAAAACGTATATCACGTGAACACTAATCAAAGCTGGAGTAACTATATTAATTTTAGGCAGAGAAGACACCAAAACAAGAAGAATTATCAGGGACAAAGACAGGCATTACATAATGATAAAGGGGTGATTCTCCAAGAACACGTAACACTCCTTAATGCATATGCACCTAACAACATGAAGAAAAACTTGATAGAAATGCAAGGAGAAATAAATTAAGGCACTTTAATTAAAGATTTCAACACCTGCCATGAGAAATGGACAAATCCAGCAGGCAGAAAATCACGAAGGACATAACTGAACTCAAACGCGTAATTAATGGACTGGATATAATTAATATCTATAGACTACTTCATCCAACGACAGGAGTATAAGTTTTCTCAAGCTCACAGGAAACATTCACCAGAACAGACCACATTCTGGGCCATAAAACACACTTTAAAAAAAGTCCAGAAATCATATAGCGTATGCTGGATGAATACAGTAGAACTAAACAAGAAATCAATAACAGAGAGATAGCTGGGAAATCTCAAACACTTGGAGACTGAATAACACACTTTTAAATAACACATGAGTTAAAGAAAAAAATTCTCAAGTGATATTAAAAATATTACAAACTAAATTAAAATGAAAATACAACTAATCGGAAGTTGTGGGATTCAGCAAAAGCAGCGCTTAGGGAAAATCTTAAGAAATCAAAAACACATACTAGAAAAGAAGAAAGATAAAAATCAATAATCTAAGCGTCTACCTTATGAAACTAGGAAAGAAAGAGCAAATTAAATTCAGAGTAAACAGAAAAAAATGATAAGTAGAACAGAAATCAATGAAATTAAAAATAAAAAAAATCAATAGATAAAAATCAATAAAAACAAAAATCGTTTACTGAAAAGATCAATAAAATTGTTAAGTTGTATCCAGGCTAAGAACATAAGAGAAAGAACACAATTTACTGACATCAGAAATGAAAGAGGGGCTATCGGTACAGATCCCACGGATACTAAAATGATACTAAAGGAATATTATGAACACCTCTATGCTCACAAGTTTGATAATTAAAACTTTCCCAGCATGAAAGAATAGGCCCATATGGATTCCATGTTGAATTCTACCAAACATTTAAGTAAGAACTTACACCAGTTCTCTTCATGCTTTTGCAGAAAACAGAAGCAGAGAGAATATTTCCTAACTCATCTTATGAGGCCAGTATTAGTACCAATATCAAATCCAAAGACAATACAAGAAAATTACGGACTAGTATCTCTCACAAACACAGAGGCAAAAATCCTCAGCAAAAAAGAGCCAATTGATTCTAACAATATATGAAGTGAATTATGCACCACAACCAAGTGGAATTTGTCATAGGCTCCGAGCTTGGCTTACCATTTCAAAAGCAGGGACTTTAATCTATCACTACAACGCGGTAGGCTGAAGAGCAGTCACATCAATATGGGAAAAGCATTTGACAAAATTAAACACCTTTTCATCTTGAAAACTTTCAGTAAACCAGGAATAGAACTTCTTGAACTTGATAAAGAGCATCTATAAAAAATCTACAGTTAACATCACACTACGGGTGAGAAACTATGAGCTTTCTTGCTAAGATCAAGAAGAAGGCAAGAATGTCCTTTTTCACCACGCATTTTTAACGTATTCGAAGTCCTAATTAGTACAATCAATTAATATAATAGAACAAGAAAAGGAAAAAGTATACACATTTAAAAGGAAGAGATACAATTGTCTAGGTTCACAAATGACTATCTTTATAGAAAAATTGAAACAATTAATTTCAAAACTCCTGGAACTGATAAGTGATCTAGCAAGTTTGCAGCAATACAAAAATCAATTGCTTTCCTATATACAAAAAATAAACAGGCAGAATTTGAAATTAAAAACAAAATACCATTAACATCCATACTCACAATATGAAATACTTAGGTAATCTAATAAAATATGTATGAGATCGATAGGAGGAAAACAAAATTCTGATAAAATAAACTGAAAAAGAACAAAATCAATGGAGAAATATATTCCATGTTTATGGATAAGAAGAAGCAATATTTTCAAGACATTGCTTTTTGCCAACTTGATTTATAGATTTTACACATGACCAGTAAAAAATCCCAGCAAGTTATTTTGTGGATATTGATACACTGACTCTAAAGGTTTATGGGGAAGCAGAAGAAGCAGAATAGCTAACAGGACATTGAAGAGAAGAACCAAGTTGGAGGACCAACATTACCCAATTTCAAGACATACTATATAGCCACCATAATCGGGGCGCCTGGGTGCTCAGTCAGTTAAGAGTCCAACTTCGCCTCAGGTCACGATCTCACGGTTTGTGGGTGTGAGCCCCACGTCGGGCTCTCTGCTGACAGCTCGGAGCCTGGAGCCTGCTTTGAATATTGTGTGTGTGTGTCTCTCTCTCTCAAAAATAAATGAACATTTAAATTTTTTTAATAAAAAAAGCTACAATAATCAAGATAGTGTGGCATTGACAAAAGAATAAACAATTAGGGGTACCTGGGTGGCTCAGTTTATTAAGCATCCCACTTTGGCTCAGGTGATGATCTCGCGGCTCCTGAGTTCGAGCACTGTGTCAGGCTCTGTGCTGACATCTCAGAGCCTGGAGCCTGCTTCAGATTCTGTGTCTCCCTCTCTCTCTGTCCCTGTCCCACTTGTTCTCTACCTCTCTCTGTCTCTCAAAAATAAATAAACTTAAAAAAATTGTTTTAAAGAATAAACATATAGATCAGTGGAACAGAACACAGAGCCTAGAAATAGATGCACAAAACCATAGTCAACTAACCTTTTACAAAGGAACAGAAACAATACAATGGAGAAAACACTGTCTTTTCAACAACTGGGGCTGGAACAGTTGTGTGTGTATGTGTATGTGTGTGTGTGTGTATATATATATGTATATATATATATATATACACATATATATGTAATTTTTGAATGTATATGCAAAAAATTAATCGAGACAGAGACCTTACACCCTTCACAAAAAAATTAACTCCAAATGGATCACAGACCTCAGTGTGAAATGCAAAACTATAAAACTAGAAACAACGGGAGAAAATCTAGGTGGTCTCGGGTTTGTCTACAACCTTTCAGATACAACACCAAAGGCATGACCCATGAGAGAAATAATGGATAAGTTGGATTTTACCAAAATTGAAAAATACTGCTATGTGAAAGACACTCTCATAATCGAGAAGACAACCAGATTGGGA
Source organism: Panthera pardus (assembly GCF_024362965.1). Lineage (NCBI taxonomy): Eukaryota > Metazoa > Chordata > Mammalia > Carnivora > Felidae > Panthera > Panthera pardus. The sequence continues at coordinate 3,140,140 of NW_026527002.1, read as the reverse complement.
GAAAATAGTTTATAAAAGATGTATCTCTTAAAGGACTGTTATCCAAAATATACAAAGAGCCCTAAAACCTCGGCAATAAGGAAACATACAACCCAGCTGAAAAGTGGGCAAAAGATGTGAGCAGATCTTCACGAAGTAAGACAGATAGATCGCACGTAAGTATATGAACAGATGCTCAACACGCATCAGGGAGTTGCCATTCCAAACAAGAAGATACAACTACAGTTATTAGAATGGGAAAACTCCAGAAAATCGACAACGTGAAATGCTGGCAAGGGTGTGGAGCAAACTTTTTTGTTGGAAAGAAACATAGTACAGCTACTTTGGAAAACAGTTCAGGAATTTCTTACAAGCTAAACATAGTCTTACCATATGATCCAGCAAGCTCATTCTGTCGTACGAAAATTTAGGTCCACGCAAAACCCTGCGCGCTAATGTTTACGGTAACTTTATTCTTAATTACCAAAGATTAGAAGCAACCAATATGTCCTTCAATAGGTGAATGGATAAACAAACTGTGGTCCACGCAGACAATGGAACATTATTCAGCAGTAAATAAAAATTAGCACTCAAGCCATTTGAGGAGTAACCGTAAACGAATACTGCCACAGGAAGGAAGCCAGGAGAAACTGGCTGCGGGCTGGTATAATTCTAACTATATGACATTCTCTAAAGGTAAAACTATATACGGGGTAAATAGGTAAGTGGCTGCCAGTGGTTTAGACTGAAGAGTGGGAGTGTGGGGGGGAGCATGGGAGTTTTAGGCCAGGGACACTACCCTGTATGATACCGTAAGGGTGGATATATGACATTACACCTTTGTTAAATCATAGAACTGGAAAATACAGAATCAACCCTAGCAGAAACGCTAGGTTTTTGCTAATAGTAATATGGGTTCGTCAACTTTTAACAAATTCGCCATAGTAATGCGAGACGTTAACGACAGAAGAAACCATGGGGTGGGCGTTATATGGGCCTCGCTGTACTTTCTCCTCAATATTTCCATGAACTTAACTGCTCCAAAAGCGAAAGTCTTTTCATTTTAAAAGTTATGCCTTTAAAAATATCTGCAGACAATGTAGGCAGTTTTACATTTAATTGCATCACATGCAACATATGATTTGCTTCAGTGTTGAGAAATATCTTTAAGGTTTATTCTTTTCATAGATAAAATAGGAACAGGCTAAATTAAAGCACTGAGCCATTGTGGTTAATTTGCTGTTTTTCCATGTGAGAAAAAATACGTTTTTAAACTGACTCCATACTAAAGATAGACTATATTCTATCTTTCCAAGCTACTGCATACATCTTCCAGGCTAAATATAAAGAAGATTCTCCAGCCCTTGTGGGTCTTAGGAACAATCTGTTTGCAGCTCCATGGATTACCTATGATTAAAGATTCATGCCAAACTTTTGCTTTTGGAGAATGTATCACAATTTAAAATATTTCCTTAGGAGTATTAAATGTGTAAAAATATGCATTTGGAATTGTAAATACCAGATTCAGGAGGCAGGAAGGGATATAGCATTTTAGAGAGCTACCTCTGGGCACTTCTTCAGTGCAGTGGTGATTAATGGGACTGTGATACTATTCCTTGGACTCTTTCTCATGGCTGACAGGTTGTATGATAACAAGTAGGAAAGCCTTCAAATTTATAAACTACAACTTAAAAAAAAAAAAAGGAGTTGAGTAAATTAAAAAAAAAAAGATTTTTTTAAACTGTAATGAATATACCCTAAGAACTGGGACACCTGGGTGGCTCAGTCAGTTAAGCATCCGACTCTGACTCTTGATTTTGGCTCTGATCACGATCTCATAGTACATGAGATCGAGTCCTGTGTCTGGCTCTGCACTGATGGCACGGAGCCTACCTGGGATTCTCTCTCTTCTCCTCTCTCTCTGCCCCTCCCTCTTCCCCCCAACTGTGTGCTCTCCCTCTGTCTAAATTAGTAAATAAACATTAATATATATGTATGTATCCTCAGAAATGAAATAGAATCCCACACCCGTGGAAAAATATCCAGAAATCACGAAAATTTTAAATGTGACCTTCACGGAAAAAAAGTAGATGGATAAAAAAAGAAAAGAAACGGAAGAAAAAGCCAAACAAATACAGAAGAGATATGTAGAACTCTAGAATTATGGGGTCAATCAATTCAGAAAGGTCAATATACATTGGGTACGTTTATCATTGGAATAGATAGAAATACTAAAATTAAAGGAGTTAATCAACTTAGAGAAAGATAAATATAAAACATCTAGATACATAATAGTCAATGTTCAGAACAGAGTTCGCTAAGAAAAGTGACAAAAGCTTCATAGAGAAAAATGGTAACAAAAGTAGACAGTTCTCACAGAGAGGCAAATGGTAGGATTGGCATCAGACTGCATGAGCCCTGCTGATGCTGGAAAGGGATGGAACAATATTGTCAAATTTTGGGAGAATGTTTTGAATTAAGTAGCAATTTTGAGGAAAAATAAAATTTTGTGCAATGATTGAGACCTATCTAAAATAAATATTTAACATATTCTTTGGCAAAATTTTAAAAATTATACATATATATGCATGTATATATATACATATACATATATGTACATGCATGCATTTAAGGGGGTAAATAATGCAGTGTAACACAGCTTTATATAATTGATTCTTACTCTATAAAATAAATTATAAAAGAAAAGACAAAGTCACCCAAGGATTTTATATTCAGTCAAATTACTTTCAAATATCACGTATATAGGTAGTTACCAGCGTGAAATAAATCAATGAACTGTTTCTGAGAAATGTGTTTTATAAAAAACTTCAGATAACAGAAACAACCAGAGATACATTGGCATAAGGACTCATGGTGAGCATTAAGTACATAAAGAGTTACAAATGTTATAAAGGAGAGATTTTCATAATGACTACATACACGGGCAGTGAAGATTCATTGCACTTATTAAAGAAGTAATGGGAACATTATCCACAGTAGCAAAAAGTGGGAAAAAGTCAAAGGCTTACCAATAGGATTGTTATCACAGGAGAAGAGGTAAATAAAATATAAACGGTTAAGTACAAATTCTTAGAATTAAGTTTGTAGTCAAATATATGAATTAATGCTGAGATGTATGCATTAAATATACGTTTATTTTTTTTAAACTGAAATCATATTGCAACAATGATCAACCCAATAAAAATAAGTACTCCAAGATTATAAAATGATATTCCAAAATGTCACCTCTTACTTACAAAATATGCTATTTGGGAAACCGTTGATTTCAAGTTTGGGGTAGGAAATATTCAAGATGTGTCTAGAATATCATATCAAACAGCAATGAAGCAATTAAAAACTACCATGCTAGTGTAAAAAAGACACAGGAGATAAACAAATAAAAAAAATAATTTTAAGCACAAAACTTAATTAAAGTAAAAAAAAAGACATAGGAACAACTTGGGCAGACAATTTGAAGGTCAATAACAACAATAACTCTGGCGAGAATGCACGTGTGTGTTCATGTTATTAGCCATTATATGAAGTATAACAGTTTACAATTATGTAATACTTTGCATACTTTCTAGCACAGAAACCTTCCGTGAACAGTTTGACGAGGAAGTATTAAGGTGAGGCAACAGAAAGTTCCCTACGCTCCCGAAGACTCCACAGGCCACGCAGAATTATCCGACCCAAGGGGTAACTACTAAGCTAACTGCTGTTCCCAGAGATTAGTTTTATCTGCTTATAACCTTACATTCGTGGAAACATACAGCATGTATTTTTTGTCTGACTTCCTTAACTCAATGTCGTATTTCTGAGATTGAACCATACTATTGTGCTACTGCTAGTTATTTCGTTGAATTGCTGTACAATATTCCACTGCATGTATACAACACAATCTACTTCACCATTCTATGAATGGGCATTTGACTTATTTCCAGCTCTTGGCTATTGTGGATAAAGCTACTATGACAAATGAAAAAATTTTAATGTCCCCAAGGATGTATTTCTACTGACACTAGCAAATCATTTTGAATACGGTTAAATAAATGGAAAGACGCATTTGCCTTGCCTTTCCTATACAAGCTGTAACACTAGATAACCACATAGTAGAAGGGATGTTTCTTTTCATATGAATATTCTAGTTTATTAAGAAAGGTAGAATGATAGACTAGAAAATATATGTAATAGCAACTTTGAGAAGTTCTTTTAAAAAAAGTGCATTAAAATATGAAGTTGCCAGTTGGATGTTTATTATCTTCTTATAATACACTGTCGTGGTTCACACACATACACATAACATAAATTTCAGGATTTTAAGACTGATATCCACGGCTCTATAAATCTAGATTATCACAGATAACATAATTCAGGTACCGACAAGAGAGACTGGCAGCTTCCTAAATCTACTTAAGGAAATTTACCCAGCAGTCTTGGCAGCAGAACTCCTGGTCCCCCATTAGATCCTCCCGAGATAAATGGTACAGCGTATTACGAGGGGAGTCACACAGCGCCATTTGTATTATGGGTAATTGAGAGATTAGTTCTGTGCTGGGAAGTGATGGAGGGTAATGAATCACACATTATCTTCCTTTCTCCTGGGGAAATGAGCAAGAAAATTTAACAGATGGAGCTCCAGGGTGGTAAGCAAGATCTAGACCGCAAGGAGGGCATCAATGTGCGCTCTCAAGTTACAGAAAGACGGATGCTCTTTATGCAGTTAAGCATGGTATCCAGTGGATTCCACAATAGCGTTAATTACATAATTACCCGACAACATTCTTGACAACGGAAAATGTAAATACAAATTCACGTATTCGTAAATTGTATTGGTACAGGCCGAGAACAGCCCCAGGTACAGACTGAACAAAAATGAAAAGAGACGGTCCCTGCCCTCAAGTCCAGCGAGGAGGAGAAACGGCCCTATAGTAGTTACAAGCCAGGTAGTGAGCAATGTGCTTTCAGGCAAGGATGTGTGTAGGCAAGGATGCTGTGAGGGCACAGATACAAAAGAGAGGTAAATTATTTAAAATCTCTTTGTAAATTCCATTTTTATACAGATTTGCTGTATAATGACCAAGCATGAAGTCCCATAAAGAACATTCCGATGCCTTCCATTGCTCTTAACTATGTTTGGTGGGGTTTTGTAAATAGCAACATGTGCAAAGGCTCTGATTTTTCTTTCTGACAAACGTGCTTTATTTTTAAGTACCAGGAAACATGTAAACTTAGTCCAAAGTTAATTAAATATATATGACCACGGTCACGTGGGGAACTGGAGTGAGGGCAGCAGTGACCGAAAAGCTCTAGCTGCATCCTTTTAAGCCTGCTTTGTGTCCATAACATCGTGGCCTCTGCTCATGCACCTGCTCACGATGCATTGTTATAATTGTATCTATTTATGCGGCGCCTGGGTGGCTCAGTCGGTTGAGCGTCCGACTTTGGCTCAGGTCATGATTTCCCGGTCTGTGGGTTCGAACCCCGCATCGGACTCTGTGCTGACAACTCAGATCTTGGAGCCTGCTTCGGATTCTGTGTCTCCTTCTCTCTCTGCCCCTCCCTCACTTGTGCTCTGTCTCCCTCTGTCTCTCAAAAATAAATAAATGTAAAAAAAAATTTAAAACAATAATTGTATTTATTTATGTATTGTATGAGTGTCTAATGAGCTTCTGTTGTGACCTTAAAGGTAGTTAAGAACAAATTGCAACCTTTGTGCACATGCTCAGCTCTTGGAAGCCACCTTGGCTCTTGGAAGTGGCTCTGAAGGTGTGGCCAGAGGGCGCGAGGTGGGGGCAGGGGGTTAAGGTGGCCAGCACCTGCTTTATCCCTCCCCCCTCAGGTCTGACTAACTGCCTAACAATTACCGAGCCTGGGCTATTCACCAAATTCTCAATGCCCAGAATTTGCATTTTCTGTTTTTCATAAACACGTTCTGGCATCATCATGGATTCTGCCACGGTTACCAAATTCTGTAAGCTAGGAGAATGTGTACACTTTTATTATGTTTTACTTAATAGATCAGTGGTGTATTGCAAGTGAAAACTCCCCAAAGTAATATACTGTTTTAAAAACGTATATCAAAGTTCTAGTCTAGCAGTTTTAAAGATCATCTGGCTTAACTCCATCTAACAGATGAAGGAAGTGAAGTTGGGAGAGTCTTCAAAATATGCTTAAAGGCACAACTTTTATTAGGTGGTAATTATACAGAACTAGAATATAGATTTAAGCACTATTCTACTAGATATGTTTTTAAATTGATTACTTGCAATTATAAGATTAAGAGAAAAGAAGATTAAATGTAATCTGAAATACAATGAAATAAGGTAAGGTAAACGATGACATCTGAAGTCTGAAGGAAAAAGTATGATTTTAAAATTTGGTTCCTTGAAAACCAACTGAATTGTGATTTAAATAAAAAGAAATTGGGATAGCATTTGAGTAATACTGTTTCCTTTGAATGATTTTCAGTTTACAGCTAAGAATTGTTGAGCTTAACTCCAATACAGATGTTAATGATAAAAAGAGCAGGGCTCTGATGGTTTGGGATGCTTACTATTACGGTTCTGGGTGTTTTGTTTTGTTTGGTGATTTGGAATGAAAGTTAGCTATGAGGTACATCTATTTTCCCTGTGAGTTTCCAAGAGAAAAAAAATTCTTGGAATGACTGCATTAACATAATTCTGTCTAGTACGCATTTCAGTCCAATGCTACAGCTTTTCTACTTTGTTTCCTGAAGCAGTCTACATTTTCCACCCAAAATTCACTAACTTTCTGCATTGTTTTCGCTGCCTACAATATTAGTTTACTATATCCTAAATGCTATTTTTATTAGCCCTGAACAATTTGCTAATAATGTGGCATAATACAATTAATTCACTTATTTTTTATTTGTTTTACTACTTACAATTTGTAGGAAATGTCAGTGAAATGCAGACAGAGTTTGAATGATATTAAGGTATTTATGAAGTAAGAAAAAATATTATAATCATTTATCTCAGCTTGTAGAGTATCTCCTCCTAGCTCCTGAAAAAAATGGCATTTTTTTCCTGTCGTACATGGGAAATGAATTTGAATTGCATTGCACTTTGCCTGCATCACATATATAACAAATTGAAGTTAACTGGCATCCGCCTAGTGATCAATACAGCCCCATCCCTTGATCTCACATTTTAGTAATCAAAAATAATGTACATAGGGGCACCTGGGTGACTCAGTCGGTTAAGCTTCTGACTCTTGGTTTCCGCTCAGGTCATGGTCTCACGGTTCGTGAGTTCAAGCCCCGCATAGGGCTCAGCGCTGCCAGTGCGAAGCCTGCTTGGGATTCTCTCTCTCTCCTCTCTCTGAGCCTCCCTCTTTTGCATGCATGCTCTTTCTCTCTCAAAAATAAATAAATAAACTAAAAAACATTTTAAAAATAATGTACATAAAAGAATATTGTAATAACATTAAAGTTGAATCTTTTTCAACTCACTTTTTGCATGAGGTAAGTCATTCAGAATCTCTAAATGGTTAAATTTTTATTAATCAATCATTTAAATTTTTTAATGTTTTTAAATTTATTTTTGAGACAGAGAGAGACAGAGCATGAGCAGGGGAGAGGCACAGAGAGAGGGAGACACAGAATCCGAAGCAGGCTCCAGGCTCTGAGCTGTCAGCACAGAGCCCAACACAGAGCTCAAACTCACGGATCGTGAGATCATGACCTGAGCCGAAGTTGGACACCCAACCGACTGAGCCTCCTAGGAGCCCCAATCAATCATGTAAGAAACACTGCACAATCAGTGAATTCAAAGTAATCAAATTATCGAAATACTATAGTTAAAACCACTACCATAAGGGATGCAAAATAATCTAACACATGACCTGTCTCTCAAGGTAATAACCATGCAGTAGACAATAAAGTTCACCAGTACCTACAATACAAGATAAATGAAAAGCACTCAATAGAGGTAATTATAAGCATTTTTATTAAACAAGTGACATTTGAATTTGTCTAGAATTTGACACAGAATAATGGGGCAGATGACATGGATCCTTCCAGAATGAGAAAATAGCATAAGGCAAAGCATGATTTAGACGCTATAAGGCACTTTTGGGAAACAGCAAAGTGTTCCAAACTCCTTCAGGTGCTTTGGACATCCATGTTCACCCCTGTTGTGTTTTCTTCAAATGGACGCTCCTTTGTCGCGTCATATGAGCTATGCCTAGCAAGGCACTCAACATCTTCCACTGAAAAGCACCTCTTCCTGACACTCCAGTAACCTTGATACCCATTTTTTAAATCTTCCGTTTACATCATCTTCTAAAACTAAGGGTGGTCACGTTATATAGATTTTATTGCCCAATTACCCTTGCATTGATTCTCTCTTTTGCATAACAATTACATCACCTTAAACTTAGCTATGGTGTAATAAATATGACTGATTTACATTAAAGTTGTCAAATCATTGAACTAATGAGAATACAAGATAAAAATCAGCTATTCAGACTAATCACGATTTAGGCTGCTGGCCAAGATAGGGTACACCCTCTTGCATGAAACAATGAAAAATAAATATATGAAACAATGGTTTTCAAAATAATGGAGATCAAGTAATAAAGCCAGTGATCCGTAGTAATGGGAAAAAAATGAAGTGACCTTATGATTGTTCCAGGTGACTGCCTAAGAGAGTTTCCAGGCCACAGGACAGAAATATGTATATGAAGAAATTACTAAAGGCCACGAAAAAAGCACATAAAAGGATTAGGTTAAATAGTACTCCATCCTCCCACTGGCCAAGAAGGGTGCGTCTCTCCTCATCCAGACCACATGAATATTGGGTAAATTATTTGGAAGGGCCATGACTCAACAATGAGGTATAATTAGTCCTAGCCTGAACAGTGTTCTAGTCCAGCCTAAACAAACCTAGTCCAACCTAGGAAACCTTACAGCAAAATCAAAAAGGATCAAACTCCTTCTAAATAATTACGTGCCAAAATAGAGCTTAGTAATATTTATGGGAATATTAGAACACACCTAGCACATAGTAAAGTACAATTCATGTCTAAAATTCAATAAAAAATGACTAGACGTGCAAAGAAGTGGGACAATTCAACCCATTATAAGGAGATAAGAAATTGATCAAAACTGACTTAGAACTTAAACAGATGTAAGAATTAACACAAGGACTTTAGCACAAAAATTATAACAAGATTCCATATCTTCAAAGTGGTAAGTAGAGACATAGGAGATAGAAAATAGGTTCCAAATCAGATATGATAGATGGCAGATATGTGCAGTCCTATGAAGGGTTTTAATGTATTCAAATTGAACTGATTAAATTTCACTGGATCAATGCAAATTAAACAAAAAAAAAAAAAACAGACTTAGAAATTAATGTAAGGACAAACATAAATGAAATACACTAAAAAAGAAATAATAATTTAGAATAGTTTTATCTTTCCCTGGGTCCTACTACATTTTGCATGGTTACTTGTACACACATAAAAAGTTGCACAAAAACTATTTTTTGATAAAACAATAATTGAAAAATCTAGAAGCATATTATCATGTGAAAAAGTTACTAATATGACCTAAAGTACCTGTAGGGAATTATCTGTGGGAAAATATGACAAAATCTTACCAATGCCAATGCTGCTTTTACTTAATTATGTAATAATGCATTTGTTGTCCATTTTTAAAATTTCTAGTTACCTATTTAAGTGGAGAGAAAAGGTCTTTATAAGCAATGCATTGAGTTACTATATTGCTTTACATAAGACAGGGATCTTCTTACTAGGACATTTAGCCCATTCACATTTAATATTATACACTACATTATTTGGTTACAATTCGCAGTGAGCTTTTGGTTTAGCCTTTGTTGTTGTTATTGCTTCTTTCCTGCTTCTTTTTTGGGTTATTCAAGTGTTTCTTTTCTCTTTGCCTTAAACTCTTTTTCTTTTACCTTTCCTTTCCTTCTTTTTCTTTTACCTTTCCTCTCCTCTCCTCTCCTCTCCTCTCCTCTCCTCTCCTCTCCTCTCCTCTCCTCCCCTCTCCTCTCCTCTCCTCCTCTCTTCTCTTCCTATCTTTTCTTTTTTTAAATATTTATTTTGAGAGAGAGCGGGAAGGGGCAAAGAGAGAGGGAGACACAGAATCCGAAGCAGGCTTCAGGCTTTGAGCTGTCAGCACAGAGCCGGACGTGGGGCTCGAATTCACTAACAGAGAGAAATGATGACCTGAGCTGAAGTCAGATACTTAACTGAGTCACCCAGGCACCCCTTTTTCTTTTCTTTTACTGTTAATTGGATTTTTCCTTTCTACTATTTTTTCAATTTATACTTTATTTTAATTTTTATTTCTGCTAATATATTTACATGCAAGTGACCCCTGTCTCCCTGACAGACTGACCGAGGTCTACATTATATTTACTGGTTTCCTGACATCTTAGTTACATATTATTTCAATAAGATCTAAATTATATCACTATTGTTGCAGTCAAACATTTTACATTTACTCACAAATTTCTCTATATCCCTACACATAATTCAGTCTTGTACCTCAGTCCTTTATTTTAATGTTCAATGTTTCTATATATCATATAATCAGTCTTTAAAAAATTCTGTAATGAAACTGTGTAAGAGGCGAACACCCTCAAGTATACTGTCTGAAAAAAAAATTTAACATGCCCTTATTTTTTGAATAGTAATTCAGATAAGTATAAAATTATATGCTGGTAACTATTTTCTCTCAGATACTTAGTTACTATGTCATTGAGTTCTGGCTTCCAGTTTGGCTACTGAGAAGTCTACTATTATTCTAAATTCTGGGGCGGGGGGGGGTTGTTGGTTTATGTAATTTGTTTTTCCTCTCTGTGTGTTTTTCACATAACCTTTTTGTTTCTGATGCTTTGTAATTTCACTCCAACATGTATTGATGTGGATTTGTGTCTAAGTATCCTGCTTGGGAGTTTTATCCTATCTTTAATCAATTCTGTAAGATTATTTGCCCTTGTCTCCTATCATCTGAATTTGTAAAAACATGAAATAACCTCAATCTGTATAACTTTGTGTATCTCTTCGTCCCTTAATTCACTTGCCCTCAGACAATGTGGAATGACTTACTTATATGACAGGTAAATTTAGGAAGGCTACCTGGCCATGACATGATCATTATTGACTTTGTTCTTTTGGGAAGTTTCTTACTATTTTTTTTAATCTGCAAGTTTTACTTCACAATATTACATGGTAAGACACTGACTGTTGATGTGTCAGTATTTCTGAACAATTCTAAAGTTTCCTTCGTAAGTTAATTTGTTTCTCACACTAAGTTACATTATTCAAAATATTCTCTATCAATAATAAATTGATATTTTACTTACATAATTATATTGTAAAATTTTTCAGGGCCAGATTGAAAAGAATATGTCATTTATTGGGGAGTCCCTTAAAATTCCAACTATATCCATACCTTCAAATAAATATCTTCTCTCTTTTCACTGTATTTTCTCCTTTGGAATCCTTACATGATATGTGATGGGTGTATTTCTCCATAATTATCTCTCTTAAGCCCCTGTCACATTTTCCATCTTGAATCATAGTATAATTTGTTCAGTTTTATACTCCAACTTTCTAATTACCTCTTATATTGTAACAGCTATATTTTATGTTATTTACCACACATGTTGAGGTCTTAATTACAATGGTTATATTATATTTTTCACTTTTTGGATTTACTTATCTCAAGTCTAAGTCTTACTGGTATATTGTTTGACAGTAACTTGTATTTTTTAATCCCTCTTATTTAATCACTTATACATACTGATCTTAGAGTCTGTATCTGAAAATCTTACTATGTGAATACCTTAGATTTACATCATGTTGCTGTATTTTCTGACATTCACTATGCTGATATTGGAAGCTTCCTTGTGTGTTTTGCAATTTGGATTGTGAACTTATGTGTTGGTGGTTGTATCCATAGAAATCTTGTGTGTCCTCAGTCAAAGATGGATCCTTCTGGCAGTATTTTCAGTGTGCAAATGATTCTAAATGTTCATTTTGCTGACTGCTTATTCTTAGATCACATAGAATTTATAAATTTGAATCCCAAAGCCATGTGATGGCAGATGTATAGCTGTGAATATTAGAGAGACTATTTTCACCCAGAGACCAAGTATAATAAACAAATTGCCTGGATGTCTTCTTTTAGTGTATATATTTTTCAAGGATTGAGGATTCCCTTATAAAAGCCTTAATTAATACATAATTATTAATGTTTAAACTCCTAAAATTTGAAAACGGACTGATACTGTTAATTTCTGGTAAGCTAATTATATTTGATTATACTTGTTTTAAAAGCCCTTCTATTTCACATAAAGCTAGAGAAAAAATTGTAGAGAAGAAATCATATATCACCTGTTTTTTCATTGCAAAATAACCAAGGTAAGAGTATGGGGAGTTGAGAAAAGGTAAAGATAAAACATATTTTGCTATTTAGAGGTTCAGTGAGATGTATGTGTTTGCTTATTATCCTATCCCTGTATTTTTGTATATACTTAAATTTTTCCACAATCATAGTATTTTTTTAATCCAAAGCCTTGGTTGGCTAGTGGAACACCCTTTCTGTCCACACTTTCTTCTCTCCCTGAACAGTACAAGTGCTGGCTTTACTCACAGTTCTAATTTCTAATTTTATGATGGTACTCACCTTACATCTTTTTGAAATCTGGTATAGACTTGAAATCATGTTATATTTTATCTGCAAGGTTTAGACATTTTATATCAAACTTTTATATTTTTCAAATTATTAAATTTGCCTTACTTAGAAATAAAAAGGGAGAATTTAATTGGGATTATTAGAGAATAAGCTATCTCTGGGCTAGGACACCTATTTCTAATATTTTAAGATGATAACTAAACATTCACCTTTTTGGAAACAGGTCTAGGGAGGATTTGAACAGAAAATGTGGGTACGAACTGAAAAGTGTTGGTATAAGTTTTACAATATTAAATCATACATTATATTCTTACTAATAACTTTGGATTTATTACTTAATGAAACTTTCACACTTTGAAGATGCAAACATCAAAGACCATAGTGAAACCCAGGGTAGGTGAGTAACTTATCCATTGCACACAGCTAGATTATTGTCTATTTTAAAGAAAGAAAAAGATACTCTCCATATAGTCATAAAATATATTTCCAAATCATATATGCATAACTCATTTACTGTGATTAAGGAGATGTACTCTTCTAGTCTTCTCCATTTACGTGGGTAATTAAGACTCCATGGTGATCCCAGGTGATCAGATAATGCATAGATGTCAAATAATTGAAGTAGATGAATCAAGTACAAAGACCAGTGTTTGGTTACCTTGACAACTTACTGAATACTTCACGCTACTCTAGGTTAGTCAAAACTATACAAAATGTATTTTCATGCATTTCTATAGAATATTTTTTTTTTTTTTATTATTTATTTTTGGGACAGAGAGAGAGACAGAGCATGAACGGAGGAGGGGCAGAGAGAGAGGGAGACACAGAATCGGAAACAGGCTCCAGGCTATCAGCCCAGAGCCTGACGCGGGGCTCGAACTCACGGACCGCGAGATCGTGACCTGGCTGAAGTCGGACGCTTAACCGACTGCGCCACCCAGGCGCCCCTCTATAGAATATTTTTGAGAATAATCTTAAGTTATACATTTTTCTAACTCTTTTCTATTTTTTAAAATGTATTATTTATAGGGTACCATGTGTGCGTGCATGTGTGTAGTGTGTTTGTGTGTGTGTGTGTGTGTGTGTGTGTGTGGAGAGAGAGAGGAAGAGAAAGAGAGAGAGAAACTGAGAGAAATAATTGACCCAGTTGTAGGTGAAAATAGGTGAAAATAGTTGTAGGTGAAAATTGACCCAATTGAAGGTGAAGATATATATATCTATCTATCCATGGAACTTGAAATTTTAGAAATACATTATATTAAATATAATATATATATTAAATAAATATATTAAAAAGATATATTTTAATACTAAGACATTTATGTATAAAATGTTATTTGTAACTCTAGACACACAACCTACTTACAGTGTAACTATGGTAAGTCCTCATGCTAATAAAAGATTAATTTTGCTTTCAGTCAAATGTCACATATAAATACAAACCACATCAAAACATGATTATAAAAGCACTTTGCATCTGCATTTACAATGTGCCGTTAGAGGTTAATCAGCACACATATTGATAATTACAATGGAGCATAACCTTTACTAAAGTGCCTCCTCAGGGGTCCTTCAGTCCCTTGTATAAATGCTGAAACAGGAAATTGCATACCAGGCCAGCTATCGCCAGACCTCTCCGCCATGTTAGATGAGTTGGGGGTGGGGTGGTGGGGAGAATACAGAAATAGAACACACCCTTAGTCATTAAGTTACAAAATCAAGGAAATACATTTTCAAAAACAAAAGTTAGAAGCAGTAATTTTGAGTTCATATAAAAATTCAAAATATTTTCTTAAAAAGCATGCTTTGGTGAAATAAACAATGAATCTGAAGTTAGGACATACTTTTGGCTCTTGCCTTAAGTAGCAGTGACATCTGGAAATAAAACTTTCCGGATTTTTGTTTAAAGACCGCAGCAACTGAGAATTGATATATATTAGGAGACCCTTGTTAGCTATGACAATCTGTGATTCAATTATGTATATATATATATATATATATATATATATATATATATCAACTATGCAACACATACACACATATTCTCTATACACGAATAAACATATTTTTATAGTCATATACATACCTTTATCTAGGTATACAAATTACTTGACCAGTATAATTTTGTACACTCAATGTCACACAGTACTTAAATACAACTGCCATTTTTCTTTAAGTCTCTGGAATTCTACTCTGAAAATTGCTTTTAGAACACATTCCTGCAACTCTCCTTGGCCATGTCAAATCTGTATCCTTTGAAACTGAAATGTTATGTATTGCATCATATTCACAAAATCAATTTTATTTAATAAAACTAGAGAATAAGCTGGGTAACAAGTTGAAAAAACAAAACAGAACAGATATCTTGAGGAATTATGGTATCAATGTGATCAGTAAACTCTTTTCCGAGGTGACCTATTTGAAGGCCAACATTCATTTGGAAGTGCAAGTTCAGGTGTACCTTTTAGTTAATGCATCTGCCAGTGGATGTGCACATAAGGAAAATAAAGTTTAATTAATATGCATTAAGTAAAATGGACGTTTGCTTATGTTTGCAAATGAAGAAACTGAGTTTTCACTTTTAATATGACAGAAGTTACAAAAAATTATGTTTCCCAATGAATTCTATCAGCTTAATATTTCTTGGTTACTGGCCAACCGAGTTTGTGGGTAGGGAATTTATGCAAGGTATTGAAATGAAAAATGTAATGCCCCTGATTTCGAATCCGAGAGACCACCAAGAAGCCGATAGCGATGCAAACACACGAGGGTTTATTTGCAAGCTCAAGCTTGGGCCCAAGTACACCCAACACAGTGACACAGTGGAGCAGGAATTGGACACCTAGGTTAAGAGGCGTAGCAGTTTTATAGGGGCCGGTGGCCAATGAGATTGTAACACACGCAGAACGTTGCATAGGCATGTCAGTCCGCACGCAGATGGCCAATTGAATTACAATTTACCCTAGAGTAACTGTTTGAACTAGCCTATCACTCTAGTCAGAATTGGCGTGCAAATTTGGGAGGCAAAAGGCGGGGTTTACATTCTTTGGCAGTTAGGGGTTCCGCATTCCTATATGAGCCAGTTTCCAGTAAGGGTGTGCTTAGCAGCTTGACTAGGGTGGGGGAGTGTCTTAAGCAATAAGTAGGTCATGTGGGGGTTATACATGAGAGGGTGGGTGTAGCACAAAATGGAGTTAGTCTTGCTCTGCTTGTCCAGGGGTAGGGGATTTTTGTTAAATTCCTTGGGTCCCACAAAAAAACATTTTATTTACTATCACCCTAAGTATTAAAATGTTTTTCTTCTAAGGAGTTAGGATATTTTGGAAGAGAAGTGATTAGAGTTAACTGAGGTAGACATTTGCCTTACGTCTCTACTTCCTGTTTCAGGTGTTTGTGTCAGCCATCTTTGAAAAAGTGGCACATTGAAGCCAACAGCTGAGACAACTCAGACACCTGTCACTTTTGTAGTTTCTCAAATCTTGTCACCTAAGACAGGTATAATCAATCTGTCCTCGATGAATGAAATAGGTTGCATGTCAAATTTCCCACTCATCCTATTGAAATTCTAATGCAGTGCAGTATGATCAGCTTCCAAATCCATTGGTTTGCCCAGCGGTAGTTTTGCATCAAATAAGGTAGGGGAAAAATATCAAAAGCACTAGACTTGTGTTTTTGAAATAATCATACTTTTTTCCTTCAAAAGATTAAAAGGCAGAGCCTATTTAATATTTAAAAGTTTAAAAAAAAACAGAGACAAGAGTAAATACACAGTTGACTTCTAATCATGAAATTTTGCTTTGGGAAATGATAGACCGGTTTTAAAAGAAATTTAAGCCCAGATGCCCTTTAAAATATATAACAATAGCTAAAAGCATGTGGTTCATCTCTTGAACTTTAAGCTTGATTAAACTCAGCAAAGGGCCATTAACACAAGCTTTAGAAAATATTTTTTTATTGGTTCTTTCCAGATGACTATAAATGCCAAGAATTCATGAAGATACATTTGCTTTCTTTTGCAAAAGTTGTTTCAAGTCATTTTTGGTGTGCAGATCAAAACTATAGCTTCCTAATTATAATAACAAAACCTGGTTTATGAATAGAAGCATCCTTTAGGAAAAAATACCACTATGACTGTAATTCTGTAGCTCTGGAATACATTTCCTAAGAAAATGAGAGCAAGAAATTAGCAAGAACAAAAAGATCTAAATAGCGCTTATAACTTTAATAGTCAATTGCTGAAAGATATCTAATATCTACAGACAGTTATGAAGTGATAGTAACTTTTATTTTTTTAGGTATTTAATATGCATGAATGAGTAGGTATAAATATGTGAGAGACTGAAGAGAAATGAAGTTAACACTAGTGTATTCTATCCAGCTTGTAATACAGAACTTGGAACAATGCAAATCTTGAAGACAATAGAAGGAAGATAGAGGTAGTGCCAATACAACTTTTGGATCTTCTTCAATTCTCCCTAAAACACACAAAGTGACTGATGTACACACATCAATAATAACATTAATATTTTAACATATCAATAGACGAATAACATCTACAACAATGACAACACAAAAAGAGAGGAGGTAGCCTCACGCACCCCAAACTGTGTTTGGTAGTGGAGAAAGAACCCGGGAACAGTTATCGCCTGTCCTCGCAGTATTATTTGTGTGGAGGGAAGCAGAGAGAAATAAACAAACCTCTGGCGGATATGAAAGAACAGAAAAAAGAAAAACTCACACTAACAGGACCTCTCTAGAGAGCAGTGCAGACTCCTTTGAGGAAAACAGCCAAGCCTTGGAGGATTTTTTGTTCTCTACAATTAACAGGTGAGTAGAAGGAAGGCTCTGATAAGGTCTGTAGGAGCTGGGACAGTAAATCCTTCCAGCACTTCAAACGGCCCAGCCAAAGCTCCCTTCTAGGACAAAGCACTGAAGTGAGGAGAAATCTCTGAGGACGTATTTCTCCCCGAAAGCACAGACGACATAGTGCCAAAGCAAAGGGTGGATACAGCAAAGTGGGAGGAAAAGGCAGACCCGGGGCAGCTCAGAAAATGTGAAATTGTTCTTGAAAAACTCATATGGCAGCGGAAGAAGTGCTAAAGCCACAAACTTAGAAGAGCCAAAGTCATGTAATCTCTCTAAAAGCTCAGGGGGAAAAATGAATGCCTTCTAAAAAAGGAGGAGTAGGAAACAAATCAAAGTTGAATTACATACAGAGCCACTATAAGAAAAAAAAAAATAAGGAAGAGAATAATGTTTTTACAAACAATAAGACATGCTCACAAGTAGACAAAAAGTGTTACCTAATTCTTCAAAATGAACCAAAATAACATGACTGAAGAAAACAAAATGAAATAAATCATCATGAGGAACACTGAGAAACTACATGATAAATCAGGAAAGAATTAAAACTGAAATATATTTTGTAGAAGTAAAATGAAGTAAGAAAAAAGAAGTAAACCAATCAGAAAATGCCTTAAGAAATAAAAGTTGGAAACCTTTTTATTTTTTAATAAAAAAAGACATGGGGAAAGACAAAAGAAAAAACAATACAATGCAGAGCTAACACACAGAGCTAAAAAACAAAAACAAAAAACAAAAAAACAAAAAACAAACAAAGAAAACAGAACAGCTCCAGAACAGTTAAAAAAAAGCACTCAATCTTATTTTTTATGTAAATGAAGAAAAATTACGTACCTCATACAACATAGGTCAGTATCTACCAAAACTGGCCATATCCATACTCTAAGACCCAGTAATCCCATTTGTAGGAATATGTACAGGAGAATGCTTACATATGTTCACTGAAAGACAGGTACCTTCATAGTCATAATAGAACTATTCATAATTGCTAAGAACTTAAAAGGGCCCAAACTTCATTTAGCTGTACAATAAATAACAAATCATGACATGTTAATTCAATGGACTAGAATATATAAAAGAGATTTAATGAACAATCATACAAAGCAACATGGGTAAGATTGAGTGAATTAGGCCAGACACAAAAAAGTAAATTTTATCCTTTACATAAAATTTAAATGCACGGATGATATTAAAAGTTAAGACGGCAGTTACCTTTCATGATGTTAGCAATTAATGAAGATATGTGGGTCTAGTGGGGTTTTGATAACTTTCCATTTCTTATATATATTTCAGTCTTTTGTGCATTTCATTCATTCTATGTGCATATATATATACACACACATACACATAAAGTGTATATATGTATACACACATATATATAAAGTATATATATATAAACCTTTATAAAGTATATATAAACACACATATAAGGTATATATATTTACATATATAAAGCATATATATGTACATGTATAAAGTATATATATGTACTTATATAAAGTGTATATGCTTTCCTCTAATTAAGAAAATAAATATTTGAAATTTAAATAGTCTGAAATCTCAGAAAATTACATCTAAATAGCTAACATCGAGACAGAGTCTAGAAAAATACTAGACTTTAACGTAATTTAAAGAGATTTTTAAGAATCATTTCATCACCTAAGAAAAAATTGAACTCGTTAAGGATAAAGGAAAGAAGATAATATTGTCTTCAGATTTCTCAGTCACCATGCTTTCTGCTAGAAGAAAGTGAAGTAACATATTTAAGATTCTTATGAAAGAAAATATGAGCTGAGGACATGATATTGAACCAAATTGACTTTAATATTTTTTAATGTTTATTTTTGAAGAAGAGAGAGAGACAGATAGAGTGTGAGCTGGGGAGGGGCAGAGAGAGAGGGAAACACAGAATCCGAAGCCGGTTCTGGGCTTAGGGCTCTGAGCTGAGGGGCTCCAACCCTCTGACGGTAAGATCATGATCTGAGCCAAAGTCGGACGCTTAACCAACCGAGCCACCCAGGCGCCCCTGAACTAAATTGACTTTAACATAAAAGAGTCATAACCCTAAAAGCCCAGGGAAGTGTTCCCATTAGCACTTCTTGATGACTCTCTTAGGGAAAAAGTTTCAGATAAACACCATGGCAGGAGAGACATTGACAAGAGGAACAAGGGTGAACACAATTATATCTGCCAGTGGATTACGATTAAATGATGGGACAGAATATAGCGTGTCATAATTGTTTTTCAGAAAACAAGGAAATAGGTCAAATATCAAAACCGAGAGTGTGAGGAGGGAAAGCGACTGAAAAACAGAATTGGCTTTATCTTTGTCTGATAAATATTTAAAGGATGAAAGGGTATTACTTCAGACTGGATGATGAGGGAGAAGGCTGGGGTTGGGAGAGGTTACAACATGTTCAGAGAATGCTCTTTGGAGAGAAAAATAATAAAACCAGACCAGAGAGTACTAAGGAAATCGCATAAATATATTGATATTAATATGAGTAACCATTAGAAGAAAATTTTTTTAAAAAATGCAAAAAAAAGACTTAAAATGGAAAAGAGAGAAAATGAAATACCAGAGAGGATTTACATAATACCAGAGTCTATTTATGTAAAAGAGACGTGAATATGCATAAACCACAACAGCACACTGAGCAGACTAAATATATCCGGAAGGTAAATGGACTCAAACAACTTAATTTTTTTTTTTTCAAACTTCCAGTCGACAAAGCAAAACCCGATTCCATCTGTACTGAAAAGATACAAAGACAAAGACAGGAAGGTTGAAATATAAGCATAGGCAAAGATGCCAGGCAAATACAAATATAAAAGGAATGTGAGTCACACACTTGGTACCTGACAAGATAATTTTCAGAGGAAAAAAAACATTCAAAAAATAAGGAGTATCCTTACCCTGCTAAGGCTATAATTCACAATGCTAGACAGAGATAAGGTAGAGGGAGATGTGTGTGTGTATGAGAGAAAGGCAGGGGGAGACATGGGAGAGGAACAGGGGAGCACAGAGATGAGAATAAACAGACATAAAGTAAGTGGGATGAAATGTTAACTCTACGGAATAATCTAATTCAAGGGTACAAACAATTTTTGTTCTATTTTTTCCATTTCCTTTAGTAATTTTGAAATTATTTCAGTTTCATCTGAGAAACCCCCCTATGCTTCCAAGAGGGGGAGAAAATACGGTACCATTTGGAAATATGCCAGAGCATTCTGTATTTCTGTCCTTAACCATCTCTGCCTTGAAGAGAAATATTTAATCAGAGCTTAACCTGCTGGGCTTTGATCACAGCTTAATTGATCTGGAAGAAGGGAGACATCAGCTTTACCTCCTTTGGCCTTTCTGTTCTATCCAAAGTTGGGCGGGGGGAGGGGTGGCTGAGATACATGTGGGAATCACATCCAGAAGCAAAGATTAATTAAAAGACTGAGATCTAATCATGCTACTGTAGAACCTCTTCCCACCTGATGTATCACTGATGACCTATTTAGAGTTGTTCCTTTTTTCTGGCACGTCATGTCTGGCTAGCAATTAAAAATTAAAAGATACACAAAAGGAAACAGAACACCGCTTGAAGAGAGAGAGCATGTATCAGAACCAAACTCCACTATGGCGGGGGTGTTAGAGTCATCAGACTGGAAATTTAAAACAACTTTGATAAATTTGCAGAGGGCTCTAACGGATAAAGTAGACAACATATAAAGAACAGATGGGCCTGTAAAGAAAAGAAATGAAAATCCTAGGGAAAAAACAAAACAAAACAAAAAGAAACACTAGAGATAAAAAATACTATAAGAGAAATGAAGAATGTCTTTGATGGGCTTATTAGTAGGTAGGACACAGCTAAGGAAAGAATCTCTAACCTTGAGGATATCTCAACAGAAAACCTCCAAAAATGAAAAGCAAAGAAAAAAAAAAAAAGATTGCGAAAAAAAATCCAGAAAAGAATGTCAAAAAACTTTCATACAACCACACAAGGCATAATATATGCATAATGGAAGTACAGAAGAAGATGAAAGAAATGAACAGAAGAACTATTGGAAACAATAGTTAGTTAGAATTTTCCCAAATTAAGGTCAAACACCAAACCACAGATCCACGAAGCTCAGAAAACACCACACAGGATGAGTGCCCTCATATCCTTCTTAAAAGAAAACTAAACAAAACAAAAACAAAAACAAAGGAAAACTATGTGTGGGCCTGTGACATTCAAACTGCAAAAAATCAAAGATAAAGACAAACTGCAAGAAACTAGAGGGAAAACAATTTACCTATAGAGGAGCAGAGATTAGAATAACACCTGAATTCTCTCCAGAAATCATGTAAAGAAGAGAGTGAAGTGAAATATTTAGTGTCGAGAGAAAATAAAGTAGTAGAGAGAATTCTTGCCCTGTTAAAATATTTTATTCCTACCCACGCTTATGTGTAAGTGAAATGAATGACAGAAACAATACAAGAGATGCGAGGGACAAATTAGGACGATGTTATTATAAGGTGCTTGTACTTCCTGAGAAGCAGCATCGTGTTATTTGTACCTGGATGTGGATTTGTTGTAACGTATATCACAACTCTAGGTCAAGCACTAAAAAAAAGTTTTAAAGAAGTTAAACTAAAAGTATGCATGATACAAAGAAAGGAAACTGGAATCATATCAAATGTTCAATTAATACCACAAATACTACGAAAGGTAGAAAAAAAGTAGAGGACAAAAATTGGAACAAAAAACAGTGGCAATGGCAACAGATAAACCAAAGTAACAAACGTGGTAGACATTACTCCAACTTGAATACTGGCACCCCTTTGAAGCAATGGGCAGATTCAGCGGGCAGAAAATTAGTAAGGAAATAATTCAATTCAACAACATCATGAATCAACCAGATAAAATGCACACCTATAGGCTACTTCGCCCGTCACAGTAGAACGCACATTTCTTCTCTAGCTCCATTGACTATTCA
Organism: Panthera pardus; assembly: GCF_024362965.1. Lineage (NCBI taxonomy): Eukaryota > Metazoa > Chordata > Mammalia > Carnivora > Felidae > Panthera > Panthera pardus. The sequence goes on along the minus strand of NW_026527002.1, from coordinate 3,117,630 downwards.
CCACGTTAGACCACATTCTGGACCATAAAACACACCTTATCAACTTTAAAAGGACGGAAATCATAAAATTGCTGCTGTCAAACCACAATAGAATTAAGTTAAAAATAAATAACACATAGCTGGAAAATCCCAAATTATTTGAGGATTAAACAGTACACTTCTAAATCATATATGGGTTCAAGAAGAAATCTCAAGGAAATTTTACAATATCTTAAACTGAATAGAAATAAAAACATAAGTTAAGCAAACTTGTGGGAGTCAACAAAAGCAGTGCTTAGAAGGAAACTTACATCAGTGAATATATATATTAGAAATAAGAAAGATCTAAAATCAGTCATCTAAACTTCTAAGAAAACTTTAAAAAGTCAATTAAATCCAAATAGAACAGGAGAAAAAGTAATGAAAATTAGAATAGACGTCAATGAAATTAATAAGAGTATTAATTGAAAAAGTAAATGAAAAGAAAAGCTGTCTCTGAAAATATCCATAAAATCGATAAGCTAACTAAGAAAAAATAGAGGGCAAAATCTCCTACTATCAGAAATGAAAGAGGGGATATCATTACAGATGCCATAGACACTGAAAGGATAATAAAAAAAAATTATTATTATGAACAACTCTATGCTCACAAAATTGATAACAAACAGACCAGTTCCTTGAAAGACACAGTTTGTCAGAATTCTCAGAAGAGTATATAGGCAAACTGATTCTGCCTATATCTATTAAAGAAATTGAAGAAGTTATCTATAACCATTCAAAGCAGAAAGCATCAGGCTCAAGTGGGTTCACTGGTGAATTATACGAAACACTTAAGAAAGAAATTATATCAACTCTACAATCTCTTCCTAAAGATAAAAACAGAGGGAAAACTTTCCAACTCATTTTATGAGATAAGTATTACCCTAATGTCAAAAACAGGCAAACATTATGGGAACAGAAAAGTATAGACCATTGTTTCTCATTATTCTGGATGCAAAACTCCTTACCAAAATATTAACAAATCAAATCCAATAAGGTACAAAAGTGATTGTATATCATAACCAAGGGTGATTTTTAAGTATATTTATTTAAAGAGAGAGAGAGCATGCACATGGAAAAAAGTGGAGAAGGGGAGAGAGAGAGAGAGAGAGAGAGAGAGGGAGGGAATCCCAAGCAGGCTCCATGCTGTTAGCACAGAGACTGACAGAGGGCTCGAACTCATGAACTGTGAGTACATGACCTGAGGCAAAATCAAGAACCAGACATTCAATAGATTGAGCCACCCAGGTGCCCGCCCCATAACCAAGTATGATTTAGCCCAAGTATGCAAAACTAGTTCAACATTAAAAAGTCAGTTTAATGTCACCCATCAATCAACAGCCTAAAGAAAAATCACTTAATCATATCAGCAGACTCAGAAAAGAGCAATGTAACAAAATCAAACACCCATCAGTGATAAAAACTCTGAGTAAACTAGGAATAGAGAACTTCCTCTACTTGATTAAAAAAAAAATCTAAAAAAAAAAAAAGTTACACAGATGGGGAAGGAAAAAGTAAAACTATCTTTGTTTACAGATGACACAATCATCTATGTAAAACTTAAAGAGCCAAGAAAAAAAACTCCTGGGATGAACAAATAATTATTGCATGGTTGCAGGATACAAAAGTCAATCCCTTTTTTTATACCAGTGATGAACAAGTGAAGTTTGAAATTAAAAACACACTACAGTTTACATTATCACCCATATATGAGATAGTTGTAATCTTAAAAAAAAACAGTTCCAGATATATATGAGGAAAACTACAAATTTAGATTTACAAAAAGAAGAAGAACTGAAGAAAAGGAGAGAATGTTCAGGTTCTTGGATAGGAAGACTCAATATTGTTGGATGTCGGTTCTTTCCAACTTGACCTGTAGATTCAAAGCAATCCCAATAAAACTCTCAGGAAATTATTTTGTAGATATTGACAAACTAATTCTAAATTTTATATTTATAGGCAATATATGTAGAGGTAAAATATCCAGAATAGCTAATATAATAATGAAGGAGAAAAACAAAGTTGGTATCAACTGTACCCAACTTCAAGACTTACTATAAAGCTACAGTAATCAAGACAGTGTGATATTGGCAAAAGAATAGACAGATATATGGAAAAGACTATAAAGCTCAGGGACTGGTGCACATTAATATGGTCAGCTAGTCTTTCAAAAAGGAACAATGGCAACATAATGGAGCGAAGACAGTGTTTTTGACAAATAGAACTGTAACTAATTGACATCCACACTCAAAAAAAAATGAATCTAGACACAGACTTTGCATTCTTCAAAAAAATTAACTCAAAATTGATCATGGATCTACTGTAAACTTGTAGATGACAACTTAGAAGTAAATAAGACTAAATCTAGATGACTTGAGGTTTAGCAGTAATTTTCTAGAGGCAACACCACAGGCATAATCAATGAAAGAAATAATTGATAGGGTGGACCTCATTAAAATTAAAAATCTATGGTCTATGAAAGATACCGCCAAGAAAATGCAAAGAAAAGCCACAGAATCAGAGAAAATATGTACAAAATACATGCCAGATGAAATATACTGGAAGAACTTTCAAAATGGAAAACAAGCTACCCAAAATATGGGCCAAAGGCTTTAACAGACACCTCACTGAAGAACACACACAAATGACAAATAACCACATGAAGAGACGTTCCTCATCACATGTCCTCTGGGAAATGCAAACCTAAACAATGAGATGCCACTGTATGCCTATTAGAATGGCCAAAATGTGGAACCCTGGCAACAACAAATGTCGGTGAGGATGGACAGGTACAGAACTCTCACTGATATTGGTTGAAAGTGCAAAATGGTACATCTACTTTGGAAGATATTGACTGGTTTCTTACAAAATTAAACATTCTCATACCATAAAAACCAGTTATTGTGTTCCTTTTTATTTACTGAAAGGTGTTGAAAACTTATGATCCCATGAAAACCTACAGCAGCTTTATTCATTATAAAAACTAGAAAGCAACCAAGATGTATTTCAGTAGGTGAGCGGATAAACTCTTGTGTATCCAGAAAATGGAACATTACTCAGCTCTAAGTGGAGATGAGCTACCAAGCCATAGACAAGGAGGAATCCCAAATGCATTTGGCTCAGTGAGAGGACACAACCCTAAAAGTCTACATTCTTCCTGATTCCCTAGAACATTCTAGAAGTCACAAAACTATGGAAACCGTAAAAAAAAATATCATTGATTGTCAGGAGCAGGAGGAAGGGAGGGATGAATATTCAGAGCACAAATTTTTTGGGTAGTGAAACTACTCTGTATGATGTTACCATGGTGAATATATGTCATTATATTGGCATTATATATCCAAACTCATAGAATGTACAATGCCAAGAGCGATCTCTAACATAAACCATGTACTTTGGTGAAAACGATGTGTCAGTATAAATTCATTTTTTTGTAACCAATGTACCACTCAGGTAGAGGATGTTCATAACGGGGGAAGCTATGCCTGTGTGAAGCAGGGTTATATGAGAAATCTTTATACCTTCCATGCATTTTTGCTGTGAATCTAAAATGACTCTAATAAATAATGTCCATTCATACCAATATCTTTTACAATATGGTTTATCAAAAGACATCTTTCTCCCATCGTTTTATTCCTATCCTCTCAGCTGATCAAAAAGTAGCCAGCTTCTCTCTTGTGATCATGCTGGTGTGTCCCATAAGGTTCTTCCTTGTGAGATAAAGGGTTGCGGGGCCAATGCCAGTCTGCTGCACAGCAGAAATTTCAAATCATATAATGTGCAGCATTACAGTTTATCCAAATTATTATTTCATTCAAAAGAAGCTGTAATGTCATGATGGAAACAGGGCCAAGCCAGGTTGCCAAAGCAAAGCACAATTTTCTCCATTCTAGAGAAAATGTCCAGTTCACAGAGAAGTATGTTCTATGGCCTGCAGTCAGACTCAATACCAGTTGTACAAGCTAAAACATTAAAATATTAGAACTGTGTTACGTATTTAAAAATAAAAACAAATAAATAAATAAAATGACTTTTTCAGAAGACCAAAACACAAACATTCTATATGTATCTTTAAAATGCTATAAATATGCATTTTCATTTCTAGGAAAATATATATTTTCCATATCCTAGGGGAATTTATTATGTTGTATGAAATTATACATTCATATAGGCTATGTTCTTTTATATTCATATGCATCTCATTAAAAAAGCTGAGGCTTAACCTCGTTTGACTTATTTTTAAATATATACCATTGTACATGTAAGTATTTGTGACTATGCTATAAGACATTCACTTCCTTTATGTATTTGATATATAACACTGAAACAAATAGTAATAAAATGAGAAGTTTTATTAACATTAATTACATTAATTTTCTTATTAATGTAATAATACTAAGGATGTATTATAATTGTAATTAAAAAAGAACTAAATAAGCACTTGAGAAATCAAAATTTAAAACCTCAGAAACAGTTTGGAATAAGGGAGTGAATATCTAACTATCTAACCAACTAATTAACTAGCTAACTAACTAAAGCATCTGAGAGTCCAGTGTGATAAAAATAATAAGTCCTTATGAGGACTATGGAAGTAGCATTAAAACATTTAAAAACTTTGAAAGTGATAACATAATTATGTGCTTAAGTGTTCAACACTAAATTATTGTAATGTGTTAATAAAATAAACCATCCCAAGACATTGCTGCCAGGTGGTATGTTCATTAATTATTTTATTCATCAAATACTTTTAGTTAGTCTGGAATCTATATTTCAGTGATTCTGGAAGTGGAGATTTCAGCAAATCTCTAAAAGAACTATAATAAAACTGAAAAAAAATATTGTCAAAAGAAATTAGTTCTTACTCTTGAAATTGACCAAAAGCATACAATTGATTACGACGCATTTATTCAAGAAAACTTGCTGAACTTCCATAAGAACATTTGAGGTTTGTAGTGTTTTGCTTGAAGTTTTGCTAAGTCCCCACCCGGCTCTATGATGGGCTAGTCCTACCAAGTCCATCATGAGTACTGGTGGCTCACTTCAGGAGGCAGAGGTCTTGATTCCAAGGGAAGTATGAAAAATCCCATAAGCATATATGTTAGCAAAAGCTATCATGATCCTGTGGGGACATAGGTTCTACTAACATAAAATGGGTTTTTTGTAAAAAAGCTTAGGGCAGAAAGCCACCACCATGGGGTGAAAGTGCCCGAGGTTAGCTAGAGGGATATTGTAATGGGATCACGAGTAACTTATTATATCACCTGTAGGAAACGACTATCTGGCACCAAGGTACTATTGTACTTGGATCACAAACTCCACTGGCCCCCAGACCCTCCTTCTTACACATGTTCACGTGTGTAAGATCTTATCTTGTTTTCTTCACCTTCACCACGTGGGTATTATCTTTTAAGCTCAATAAATAAGGAGACGAAAGCCCTGTTTGGGGCTGTTGTCTCCTCCCGGACATTAGCCTCTTTCATATTCAATTCTGTGTCCACTTTCTTGCTGGACAAGAGAGAACTCCAGACTCATAGTCTGTGACATTATCCCATTGGCAAACAACAGGGAAAAACAAGCAACAGACTAGTTAGAAAGATAACAGGGAGCTCTGGGGGGGTGAAACAACCACAGTGATCTTTGAGAAACTCCCAGAATCCCTGGTTGCCTAGAAGTTTGTGCATCTCAGAAGAGAAAGCAGAGAGCCTTAGCTGAGATTCTTCAGCTAAGCAAGGGAACTGACACATGCAGGAAATAAAAGCTAGGATATGCTGTGAATTGTTGCAACATTGAACGTGTTTCCCATTCCCCTGCACTGATCTGATCCATCTGCAAAGGGTCACTAAATATATGCTTAAGCACAACCTCTGATGAAGCCATAAACAAGGCTGATCTACAGGCAACCCCTGGAAGCTGAGACAAAGAAAAGAAAGAAGGAAGGAAGGAAGGAAGGAAGGAAGGAAGGAAGGAAGGAAGAAGGAAGGAAGGAAGGAAGGAAGGAAGGAAGGAAGGAAGGAAGAAGGAAGGAAGGAAGGAAGGAAGGAAGGAAGGAAGGAGGAAGGAAGGAAGGAAGGAAGGAAGGAAGGAAGGAAGGAAGGAGGAAGGAAGGAAGGAAGGAAGGAAGGAAGGAAGAAGGAAGGAAGGAAGGAAGGAAGGAAGGAAGGAAGAAGGAAGGAAGGAAGGAAGGAAGGAAGGAAGGAAGGAAGGAAGAAAGAAAGAGAAAGAAAAAAGAGAAAAAGAGAAAGAGAGGAGGAAAAGAAAGGAAAGGAAAAAGCAAAGTAAGGGAATTTAAAATCAGAGCCTCAAGGGGAGCCTGGGTGACTCAGTCAGTTAAGCATCTGACTTCAGCTCAGATCATGATCTCACAGTATGTGAGTTCCAGGCCTACATTGGGCTCTGTGTTGACAGTTCAGAACCTGGAGCCTGCTTCAGATTTGGTGTCTCCCTCTCTCTCTGTTCCTCCCCTGGTCATGCTCTGTCTCTCTCTCTCAAAAATAAATAAACATTAAAATCAGAGCCTCAATGAATGAATGCTGCAGGGAGCAAGTTATACAGAAACAATCCAGGCAAGTCATTTAAAAATAAGTGACAAAAAAAATGAATAAGAAAAAAGCAAAAGTCACAATCTCTAGGGTATATGACAAACTAAAGTAGCAACAATCTAGTATATAAAATAGAATGTAGAATTTCCAGTTTCCAGAAGATAAATAAATAAAATAAAACATACATAGAATCACAAAAGTATGACTCAAAGAAAGAAAGAAAGAAAGAAAGAAAGAAAGAGTCAATAGAAACTTCCCTGAGAATTTTCAGCTATTGGACATACTAGACAAAGATTTCAAATCAGCTGATATAAATCTATCAGAAGAAGAAAAGGATAGTATTAATTGAAAGTATGAATGGGCTGCCTGGGTGGCTCAGTCGGTTGAGCGGCCAAGTTCAGCTCAGGTCATGATCTCACAGTCCATGAGTTCGAGCCCTGCGTCAGGCAGGCTCTGTGCTGACAGCTCAGAGTCTGGAGCCTGCTTTTGTTTCTGTGTCTCCCTCTCTCTTTGCCCCTCCCCCATATGCGCTTTCTCTCTGCCTTTCAAAACTGAATAAATGCTAAAAAAATGAAAGTATGAAGGCAATGATTATTCAAAATATGACTATCAATAAAGAGACAATATTTAGAAAGACTCAAATGGAAATTCTAAAGTTTAAAAATACAATAATTGAAATGAAAATTTAATTTCCCCTCAGCTTCCAGGGGTTGCCTGGGGATACAGTAAATTTGAGTTGGCTGAATAAAGAATCAGTAAGCCTGAAGATAAATCAAAAGAAAATATCCAACTTAAAGAACAAAAACTATAAAGAATAAAATAGACTCAAGTCTCACAGGACTTCATCAAGCATAAACACATATGTGTAATAGGAGTTATAAAAACAGAGGAAAGGGGGGGGCAGAGAAATAATATGGTTGATAACTTTCCACATTTGAAAAAATATATTAACCTGCACATTCAAGTACTTCAATAAACTCCAAATAAGATAAACACAGAACATTCAAACCTAGCTATAACACAGTCCAACTGTTGAAAGACAAAGATCAAGAAACAAAATCTTGAAAACAGCAAGAAAAAAATAACTCATCACATACAAGGGAACCACAATACAATAAGTATCTTACTACTAATTAGAATGAATGGAGGCAAGAAGGTAGTGGAATGACATATTCAAACTATTGAATGAACATTAAAATGTCGCCCCAAAATTGTATATCAAACAAAATATCTCCCTTCCAAAATAAAGGCAAAGCAAAGATATTCCAAGATAAAGAAAAACATATGTTATTGCTAATACCTGCCCTACAAAAAGTACTGAAATAATTCTTTCAGGCTAAAAGGAAATGAAAGTAACTCAAATTCATACAAAAAAATAATGAGTAGTGATGAAGTTTATATATATATATATATATATATATATATATATATATATATATATAGTTCATTATTTTTTTAGCTCTATCTAGATTCTTCAGTCTTTTCTTTTATATTTTGATTCCACAGGAAGATTTGCCTGAATTACTTAATCTATAACCAGAAGACATATTTTCTAATTATTGTATTTATTAGGATACAAATTTTTGCTTAAATCAATTTCACATAACACACTGCATTTTTAGGAACATGCATAAATGTGAGTGAGTCTTATGTATATGTGTGTATAGATACATTCAGGAAAATGTGTTCCTGAATACCTTCTGGTCCAATGTTCTCCTTCAACTCTCTATATTTCTGATTGCATAATATTATTTCCTAGGGAAGTTTAAATCACCAAAATTATCTTTGAAATCAGATTTATTTTTTTACCTTTTCACATTCAGAAACATTCATTATACCTTCATCAAAAATACAGAAAAGAATTATTCATGAATTGAGATAAAGAAGACAGAAAAGGGAATGCTATTAGTTAAACTGTTACATCAAGCAATTCTTTAACTCACATTTTTTGGATTACTAAACAAAGGTGAACACTAATGAAAATAAAGGGAATTACTTCTGAAGATATATGTCTAAGTCAAAGAAACAAATTGCAAACACTAGAAATTTATGTACCCTATTAGGCAAAGACATTTGAGGGCAAGATGACCTTTCAAAAATTTCTGAAATGATACCATGGCAGGATGTATTGTCAAATATGTGCACAACAATATCTCCCATCTGACACGTTCTTGCAATGTGATTATTGCCCTACTTCCCATGGACATGTGGGGCCTATGACTCTTCCCTTTTCAACTGGGTAGGATTTTGTGACATTTCATTAATAGAGTATGGTGGAGATAACACTGATTTCAGAGGCTGTGTCATAAAAAAGGCAATAATTCAAAGGGATGTATGAACTGTCATGTTTATTGCAGCATTATTTACAACAGCCAAATTACGGAAGCAGCACAAGTGTCCATCAATTGGTGAATGGATAGAGAAGATGTGGTTTATAACGGAATACTGCTCTGTCATAAAAAGTGAGATCTTGCCATTTGCAATGACATGGATGTATCTAGAGAGCATTATGCTTAGTGAAATAAGCCCGTCAGAGAAAGACAGATACCGTATGATTCCACTCACATATGGAATTTAATAAATGAAACAAGTGAACAAACAGAAAAAAAAAAAGAGAGACATACATCGAGAAACAGATTCTTAACTATAGAGAGCAAATTGATGGCTACCAGAGGGGAGGTAAGGGGGGTGGGGGGGAGATGGGTGAAACAGATGAAGATTAAGAGCACACTTATCACGCCGAGCACTGAGTAATGATGTATCGAATTGTGGAATCACTATAGTGTGCACCTGAAACTAATGTAACACTGTATGTTAACTATACTTGAATTGAAATTTAAAACTTAATAGAAATTTTAGAAAGACAGGCTGCCATAATAATTTGGTTTTTTTAATGTTTATTCATTTTTGAGAGAGAGACAGAGACAGAGAGCTAGCAGGAGAGGGGCAGGGACACAGAGGGAGACACAGAATGAGAAGCAGGCTCCAGGCTCTGAGCTGTTAGCACAGAGCCCAATGAGGGACTTGAACTCACAAACCGTGAAATCATGACTTGAGCCGAAGTCTGATGCTTAACTGACGAGCCCACCCAGGTGCTGCAATAATTTGGTTTTTATACTGTCTAATTTTCCTGACATTTTTCCTATGCTTTGTGGGTAAGATTTATAAAGAGTATAGGGACAGTTTGGTGCTATGATATCGTTTTGTGTTCATACTTGTACCCCTGCATCTGGCACAGTGGGGACAGAGAAAAGCAAGGAACACTCCATGATCTAAGATGTTGTGTATCTGGTTTACAATTGAATCTAACATAGTGCTCATAGTTGGCATTCAGTAAACTTTTGTTCGACAAATGCATGAGTCAATGAAAACAGTCATTTTAACAGAGTTCACTAGCCATGGCAGCAAAGTGATAATGAATCAATGGCTAATTTTTATTGAGAATCTCCTAAGAGCTGGACACTAGTCTAAGAGATTTGCATGTCATTAATGTCTTTAAGCCTTATAGCCAAAATGACGGTGTTACAAATGATCTTCATTTTACAGATGGGAAAAAAAAAAACAGAAATCAAGAGGCTAGTAAATTGTTGAAGTTTAAGAAGATAATGTTACAATAAAATTGTCATGATCCTTCTTTTGTCTTGGGACATTGAGAAAGGTTTTATAGAATTTTAGTCACACATATTTGTTTTACTTCCTCAACACCGATCCTTGAGACAGCTACACAAATGAATTTTACGATTTTCACAAAATTTCATACTTGTCCTTTTCACTGCAAGTGCAAAATACAATTTAGGCAAAGTATCATTTTCATGTATCCTCATATAGGAAACTGTGCAATTTTATCCTTATCTCATGCTTGATTAATGAGTATGAATTTTTAATATATAAACCGTCATACAAATACTACATTTGAGAGACTTATTCCTTATTTATCCTGAAAGAATTTACAGTTTATACCACTCTTAATATTAAGGAATGAAACATCCTTTCAGTTATCCAACATCAATGCCTAAACTGCAGTGCAAAAATTTAAATGGTAACATGTCCTGGATGTTATGTTTTCATTTAAATATTTATCTTATTGATTTTCCTTCCTGACATTTGATTCCAGTACTTTAGGTTTGAGATTTATACTATTTTGGATGTTCTGGGTTAAATTAAAAATACCATTAAAATGAAATTAACCTACTTCTTTTACTTTTGAATGTGGCTGCTAGAAAATTTAAAACTGCGCATGTGGCTCACATATTTCAATGCTGCACTATGATGTATCTTGGTTTCTTCACTAAATGATTATTTATAAAGGCAGTAAGATTTAAAAGAGATTACCTAAGCGCCTATCTCACGGTATATGCCCAATAAATAAGCCCCTCTCTTTTTCCTCCAAAATGATAATAATGATAACCATGAGGAGGAGGAGGAAGAGGAGGATTTGGAGAAAAATAAGCATGGAAACACCAGCAGATCTTGAAAATTCTGCACATGAACAACTAGAACTTAAACTACTTGTTTTTTATAACAAGTTGCTACCACCTCAAACACATGCTCTAAACACAGAAGAACTAATGCCAGCAAGGTCTGGGGAAAAGGACGAGACCTTAGGAAAATTATTAACTCAACCTAAAAAATGAGATGAATATCCAAATACTACCTGGACTTTGTATTTGCAAATAAATAATTTTGTAAAAACTTTTCATATTTCTCTGTGCTGTAGCACCCTTAAATCTCTAACTTTGGCATTAAAGCCGTCAATGTGTGAACAGCTCCTAGGGGGAACAATTTTGATGTGACTTAAAATAATACCAGCCATGTATTTGAAATTATGCTACTTCATTTCTCTAAGAGTTTAGAGAGTTCCAGTTCAAGATATATGCTATTTAACTTTCAAACAAATGCACATAAAACAACCTGGATTTCAATACTTTCTAAGAAATCGAATTTTCTTATCAGTTCTTACAGGTTGCCACGCTTGCTATGAGATTGATGCTTAAAGAATATGAAAAGGCCAAAGAATAAAGGCTTTTCACGTGTCTGGTAGCCATCTGTATGTCTTCGTTGGTGAAATATCTGTTCAGGTCCTTTGCCCATTTTTAATTGGATTATTTGGTTTTTTTTAGTGTTGAGTTGTGTAAGTTGAGTGTTGTATAGTGTAAGTTGTATAAGGTTAGTGTTGAGTTGTGTAAGGACATCTACTACTTATTGGATACATCATTTACAAATATCTTCTCCCATTCAGTAGCTTGCCTTTTTGTTTTCTTGATGGTTACCATAATGAGACGTTGCTTCATACCTGTCAGAATGGTTACAATTTTAAAAGTAAGAAATGACGAGCATTGGCGAAAATGTGGGGAGAATATAAATTGGTGTAGCCACTGTGGAAAACAGTAGGGAGGTTCCTCAAAAAGTTAAGAATAGCATTTCCATGTGATCCAGTAATTCCACTACTGGGTATCTATCCAAAGAAAGTGAAAACACTAATTTGAAAAGATCTAGGTACCCCCATGTTTATGGCAGCATTATTTATTATAGCTATGCTATGCAAGCAACCCAATTAAATAATGGATAAAGAAGATGTGGTATATAAACACCATGGAATATTACTCAGCCATAGAAAAGAATGAAATCTTGTTATTTGTAACAACATAGATGGACCTAGTGGGTATAATGCTAAGTGAATACATCAGTCAGAGAAAGACAAACCCATATGATTTCATTCATATTGGAATTTAAGAAACAAAACAAATGAACAAACATACAACAAAAAAGATAAAAAAAGACAAACAGGTTCTTAAATACAGAGAACAAACAGATGGTTGCCAGAGGGGAGGTGGGTGGGGGGATGGGTGAAACAGACAAAGGGGATCAAGAGTACACTTATCTTGATGAGCCCGGAGACATCCATAAAATTATTGAATCATTATATTGTACACCTGAAACTAATATAACACTTGCATGTTAATTATATTGCAATTAAAAAAATGAACAAAACAAAACAAAACAAGAAATAAATAAAGGCTTTGTGGAAAACAAATCTTCCCTGGAATTCTCGGAGCTCAAGCAAGACCTTAGCCTTCTCATGGAAATGAACACAACATAAAATAGGAAACGCTGGCCTTCAATTCCCCTAAGAACATTCTTCTCTTACATGAGGATTGGATGTGAAATCATTTGTCGAGTTTATTTCTCTGATCCAAAGGGTAATAAAACTTCTCTTATCTCCCTGAGATGGACAAATGGTCACAGCCCAGGCTAGGTCCCAGTTAGACACTAAAGTACCAGGAAGACTAGAAAAGGTTTCTTTCTAGAAATTTCCACTTCAAAGAAAGATGATGGCCTGAGGATCTGGAAACATCTCTAGGTTGTAAGGGTCCAGTTACATAGACGTACATGGCTCCTGTAGAGACTTTATTTACATCCCTAAGGGTTGGGGTTAGGACTCAGGACCATTATATTTCCCAGGGGAGACTTAAGAGGGGAGGGGATAGTTGTCTCATTCCTCTTTATTAGTAAAGAAAAATCATTTTCTTCACCCCTCACCTCCTGTTCATGAAGGAAAATTCCCCTGGGCTCTTATGATATGGGATAAAGATTAAGGCATGGGGAGAGGGGTCAACAAATTGTTATTTACTCTGAAGTAATAAGAAATCTGTCTTTGAAATAGAACTCTTCGTGTGAACAAACTCATTTTCAAAATAATATTATACACCTCAGAGACTTCAATGCATGTCTTCTCAACCAATTCTTAAAACCTAATTCACAACTTTGTTTACTCTTTGTTGGCCACATAACCCTGTATTTATGCAAACTTTTATATTTTTGTACAACCTAAGAATTATTGGTCTCACAACCCCTGTAAAACTATTGCTGAATGTGACTGCATGCGAGGGTCGCATCAAAACCCAAAGCAAAAATAAGATAATTTGCACTGTTAGAGCGGCAAGCTCTCCTACTGGTTCTGTTTCCCTTTTTCACTGAATTACTGCATTGAGAGCTAGTGAAAAAACAATGTGGTTTATAAATTATTTACTTTCATCCTTTCATTGTTCATGCTGATTCCTTTGCCTGAACCACCCTCCTGCCCCATTTTTTAGCTGTTATAATATACCAGGATTCAGGTAAGTTTACTATTTGCATTCACATATAAACACATATAAATACAATGCATAGAAACTCAGTACATGAAGTGTATTTATTTTCTCCATTTTAGAGATAAAGAAACTGAAGCATAGACAGACTACCTGCAAATATTTTATAGTAACGTGACAAACCCAGGCAACCTGATTCTGGAGACAAACTGTTAACTACTGTCTCACCAGGCAAAATCTCTCTCCTCCCCAACCCAAACCTCCTATCCTCCTGGAGAAGCCTCTCCTGATCCTCTAATCTGATGAAAATGCCTTTCCTCCACACCCCTGTGCACACGTCCATCCTACGCCTGCTCTAATCATCCTGTGATCTCTCGTGTACAGATGCACACATCCATTAATCATATGCTTAGTATAGCACACATGTGAGAGGGGTAAGTTGATCTCTGCTTTCTCAGAACTTATAATTTAACAAATACATAATAATCACTTACTTGAATAATTAATTAAGATTACCAGATCACTCTGAAAGAAAACCACAGGACACAAGGAACAGGAGGAGTGAACCCAGTAAGAAGCATCAGGAGTAACAGGGCACATGCTATTTCACTTCTCATTCCTCATGAGAATTAGGATCTACTTCCTCCAGGAAATAACTTTTTAAATGAGACCTGAGAAAAGAAGCTAACCGTTGGAAAGAAGCTAGGAGTGTCCTCCCGAGGCAGGATTAGCTGTTGATGTGAAGGAACATAAGGGTAAACTTTGAGATGAAAAGGAATGGAAACAATGGCCATGTCAGGAGCACCCTGACTTGGGGAGTGATATTCATGAGCACCTGGAAAGCTGGCCAACGAGTAGGGGATTCTGGTCCTTGGTAGGGATGTTTTAGCTTTTGCACACGACAGTAACATAAAGGCTATGTCTTCTTCCCTCCCCAACCCTAATCCGTTACCCGGTTTTGACAACAAAAGCAATATTTACGTTCACTTTCTCATGGTGCAGGAGGGTGTCCACACATAACAGACACTTGGCTTTTGACTAAATGGCTATTGGCAACAAGCCAGGTGTATCAACCAACTCCCTTCCCACAGCACTGTGCTCCTGCTACTACACCACTCCTAAGCTCACTAATGTGTGGTTCCAAAGTTTCTCATTCAATTTCCGTAGTTAATTGAATGAAATATCTGCATCTATGAAGTAGAAGACCATAAACTGGTACTGGCCATTACCACGTGTTCTGAGCTCTGCCAAGCACTAATGATTCGCCATAAATAACAGTGGACGTGGCTCTTAAGGAACCCAGAGTCAGGTTAATGAACAATGAATCTCTAGATGGATTTATGGGATATGTGGGGCATATGTTTAGGCAGGACTTCTTGTGCTCACCGTTTAAGAGCCAGAGTTGTCTATGTTTTCAAATATGATGTGAAGTCCGACGAATAAAGTTTGTTTTAATTGCCACCTGTAGCCCACGCTTTCCATTACTAGCATTTGCTCCTTTAATTAGGATGTGAGAGAGAGTGCTGCTGTGCTTGGGTCCGGAGGAGCACAAACTAAATGCTAAATAACTTCATATCGTAAAATCTTCCTAAACAAATTTTCCCAGTTTGGGATCCTATTAATGGGACATGCGCATACTCAAACGCCATAGGATCTACATGCTTGAGATGCAATTTGTATATTGAGAGTTTCTGTGTTAATAACCAGGAACTGAAATCTCTAGAATGGATTTAGACTCAACAGGGGAACGTTTGTCTAAAGATATTAACATCTGTAGTGGTTTATTTTCTATGCAGGGTACACGGGGATTCTTGCAGTTTCTAAATTTTCTTTAAATTGCCATTTGAAGAGCCAAGCAAAGACTGTAGCAATTAAAGAACATCGGTAGAATGAGAATAATTAACCTTCTGAAAGTTATTTGCACCCATACTCACTGGCAGTGATGTTTTCTCCCTTTCATCTATCACAAAAGAAGAGTCTGTGGTTTGATAAGGCACATGACTCAGATCAAGCTATCTGTGCTGACAGCCGGGAAACCACTTCTCAGCTAAAACTGCAAACCCACAGGTTTGCTAGGTGGCTCAGTTGGTTAAGCGACCGACATCGGGTCAGATTATGATCTCAAGGTTTGTGAGTTCGAGCCCCGTGTCGGGCTCTGTGCTGACAGCTCCGAACCTGGATCCCGCTTTGGATTCTGTCTCTCTCTCTCTGCCCCAACTAATGCTCTGTCTCAAAAAATAAATAAAAATATTTTTAAAAAATTTTTAAACTGCAAATCCTGTCAATGACCCACTGGTTCAAAGCAGAATTTTTATTGCAAAGAGATCATTCACCTATTTCATTAAATGAAAAAAAAATCTTTCGAGGTAAACTATAAACACTACATACACATATAGTGAGTGTGCTACTATAGTATAGTCCATATATAATAAAAAATGCATATGGGGTCTTTTGAATGAGCAAGAGTATGGGAATCTTATGAGCACTTGAAATGGAGGTGGAAAGTACACATCATTTCCACAGCTCAACTGCCTACCAATGTTCACATTATTGGTACTCCTTTCTTTCTTTTTTTAATGTTTATTTATTTTTGAGACAGAGAAAGACAGAGCATGAACGGGGGAGGGTCAGAGAGAGGAAGACACAGAATCCAAAGCAGGCTCCAGGCTCGGAGCTGTCAGCACAGAGCCCGACATGGGGCTCGAACTCTCGGAGGGCGAGATGGTGACCTGAGCGAAGTCAGACGCTTAACGACTGTGCCACCCAGGCGCCCCTACTGGTACTTATTTCTATCACAGGACCGGGATCACCACGATTAGAAAAATGTGTATTATGACTTAGTATTTAAATTACAGCCTTAAAAATGAACTTTATTTCTAGGTTTGATTTTACTGCCTTTGCTTTTTTCCTTAAATTTTCAAAATGTCTTGGAAGTGGAGGTGCCTGGGGGGCTCATTTTGTTAAGGGTCCAACTTCAGCTCAGGTCATGATCTCACAGTTTGTGACTTCGAGCCCTGCATCGAGCTCTGTGCTGACAGCTCAGAGCTTAGAACCTGCTTCGGATTCTGTATCTCCCTCTCTCTCTGACCCTCCCCTGCTCTCTCTCTCTCTCTCTCTTTCTCTCTCTCTCTCTCAAAAATAAAATAACAACACAAAATTTATTTAGCAAATAATAAATTTTTTTAAAATGTCTTTGAAGTAGATGCTGTCTCAAATTGTTTCTTTCTCAGAATCTAGAACCTCCGTGTTCCCATCACCTGTAAAAAGATGATTTTTATAAAAATACTCTACCTATCTCACTACTTTGATCTCTTCGGCACCTGGCTTCTGAGGGAAGGGATGTGATTATCTCCGTGGAAAGAATGATTTCGTGCCCACTGCCCAGCTCGGGGGAAAGGAGGCTCTTGGCACGACAGCCCACACCTGAACGCTGACGTGTGTTTCAGCCCTACTGGCCTCGTCCCCGATTTATGCTGTGCTGTTCATATGCAAATGTAGGGGAGAAACAGATTGCTGTGATGCTTAATTTTGTGTGCCACCTGGGCCACGGTGCTCAGATAGGTGGTGAAACACTATTCTTGATGTTTCTGTGAAAGCGTTTTGGATGACATTAACATGTTTTGATGTTTTTTACTCATTTTTGAGGGCGAGTGTGTGAGCAGGGGAGGGACAGAGAGAGAAGGGGACAGTAGCATGCCCGACGCGGGGCTCAAACTCACAAACTGTGAGATCATGATCTGGGATTTCTAGCCTCCAGAACTGTGAGAAAAGCCAGGTTTTTTGTTTGCTTGTTTAAGCCACTCAGTCTGTGGTACTTTGTCACTTTAGCAAACTAATATACTGACAAAACGTTCTGTTCTAAAGTCTGCATATTAGACTCTCACACATAAGATGTTCTAAGGAGCAAATGGGTGTGAACACATGCTAGGACCTCACAGATTCAACGCCTTGAAGACGGGCTCCTGTATCTTCGTGTTTTTTTGCTTTTGGTTTTGTTTTTGATTTCTCTGGCCAGAATTCCCTGGGGTTTATCTCTGTCTCTCCTTTTCCATCTCTCTTGCTCTCTGTCTCTTTCCAATGCCATTGGATATGGTTTTTTCTCCAGGACTTCTTGCTTCCCCCCATTCTATGCACTCATAGAGCAAGTTCATTTATTCTTTTGGCTTTAATTGCCACCCGTGGGTTGTAGGTGACTAAAACTTAGAATATGTGCATTCCAGTTGTCCTGCCGAATATCAGAACGCCCACCTGCCAAGAAGCACATCAAACTTGCGATGTGTCTCCGGATGGCCAACAGGCACATGAAAAGATGCTCAATGTCGCTCCTCATCAGGGAAATACAAATCAAAACCACACTCAGATATCACCTCACGCCAGTCAGAGTGGCCAAAATGAACAAATCAGGAGACTACAGATGCTGGAGAGGATGTGGAGAAACGGGAACCCTCTTGCACTGTTGGTGGGAATGCAAATTGGTTCAGCCACTCTGGAAAACAGTGTGGAGGTTCCTCAAAAAATTAAAAATAGATCTACCCTGTGACCCAGCAATAGCACTGCTAGGAATTTACCCAAGGGATACAGGAGTACTGATGCATAGAGGCACTTGTACCCCAATGTTTATAGCAGCACTCTCAACAATAGCCAAATTATGGAAAGAGCCTAAATGTCCATCAACTGATGAATGGATTAAAAAATTGTGGTTTATATACACAATGGAGTACTACGTGACAATGAGAAAGAATGAAATATGGCCCTTTGTAGCAACATGGATGGAACTGGAGAGTGTTATGCTAAGTGAAATAAGCCATACAGAGAAAGACAGATACCATATGGTTTCACTCTTCTGTGGATCCTGAGAAACTTAACAGAAACCCATGGGGGAGGGGAAGGAAAAAAAAAAGAGGTTAGAGTGGAAGAGAGCCAAAGCATAAGAGACTCTTAAAAACTGAGAACAAACTGAGGGTTGATGGGGGGGTGGGCGGGAGGGGAGGGTGGGTGATGGGTATTGAGGAGGGCACGTTTTGGGATGAGCACTGGGTGTTGTATGGAAACCAATTTGACAATAAACTTCATATACTGAAAAAAAAAAAAAAAAAAAAAAAACCTTGTGATGTCTCTTCCATCTACGAGTGGTTGATGTCTAAATCGATGTCAACTCTTCCCCCAAGTACTCAAACCAGCCACATGTCCCGGGTCTTCTAATGTCCTTCTAAACACCTTCGCTTCTCTCTCTCCACAATCACCATCTGGGCCCAAGATCCGCCACCTCTCACCTGCACTCTTGTGAATCTCTCGAAGACTCATTCGTTCCACCCCTTCTCTTTACCTCTCTAACGAGTCTTCGCAATTCATTGGGTGGATTTTAAGTAATTACCAGTGAAAGATTCTTCAGTCGCTCTCCAGTACCACGGCTCCTCAGCCTCACGTCAACTCGGAACCTGCGTTCTCCCTTCCTGCTGCTCAGATCATGTCACACTCTCCCTTCCTTCTAGAGTTCACTCAGCCTGGGCTATCCTGTCTTCAAATGGGCCCTGTTCTCAACTACAGCTATTATATGTCACATCAGCCTGCTGTCTCCCTTCTGCTTTCCTAATGGGGAACCATTGACCCTCACTCTCTGACCCTCAGCTCCTCTCTTGTCAACATGACTCCCTGGATGATATCAACCGTCTCCACAGTTTTAGGTGTCAACTACATTCACAGGCGTCTCCCACGTTGGCACCTCTAGGATCACCTTCTCTCATGAATTCGGAACTCAGGCCAACCGCCTCTTTCAATTACGCATGTGAGAGGCATTTCAAACTGAGTATTTGAAACAACACAGAACTTCCCCCATTCTGCTTTCTACCATGAACCTTTCTCCACTTCAGTAAATGTCTCTACCATCGGCCAATCTAAAACACTAGGGGTCATCTTGATGCCTCCCTTTCTCTCACTTCCCAGATCCAAACTATGAATAAATCTTATCTTCTCTGTCTTCAAAGTGATCCTAACTATGTCTTCAGTTCAACTGTATTCCTAACACCCTGGTCTAGCACATAAGCAACTATCATTTGGATTATTCTATCGTTCTCCTAACTGATCTCTCTGATTCCATTCTTCCATTTTTATAGCCAATTCTCCATGCAACAACCACAGTAATGTAAAATAAAAAAACAAACACACAAAAAAACAGCCATTCTGTCATATTACGTCTTGCCCAAAACTTGCATTGGCTCTCCATTACATACACAGTAAAATCCCAAGTTTTTAGCCCAATCTAGAAGGCCTTCCACAATCTGACTCTGCAGTTTCGGCAATGTCATTTCTACTACTCCATTTCCCATTCGTTATATCATTGGCCCTCAAAACACAAGGTGAGCTTTCTACTGCATGATCGATCTGTGTGAAAGCTTTTCCTTCTGCCTGGTAAAGTTTCCCCCCAAATATTGGCATAGCTTGCTCCCCTGCTGGATTCGGGTCCCTGCTCAGATCACATGGCTCAGAGAGGTCTTCCCTGACCACAGTTTTAAAAATAGTACCCTTCATATTCTCTCCTCTGCTCTGTTTTTCCTTCATAGCCCAGGCCTTTCATTATATATTTATATGTACATCTGTCTCTCTATCTCTAGTCAGTAAGACACCTGAGGAGAGATACTTGGCCCTTTTGTTCTCTGCCAAAACCTCAGGGTCTTGAGCCGTGCACTGCAAACGCTCACTAGTTATTACCTGAATAAAGAGCACGCATGCAGAAATGAATAAAGAGGTGAATGAATCGGTAACTACCTATTACCTATTCTCAAGGGGAACAAATAAGAATAGGCAAATATGTAAACAAATACAGGCAATGGAGTCATATACATACTATACATGGTTATATTTAGGGACAAGGGACGTTAGAACGTGAAAGAACTTTACATATCTTTAAAGGGTTCAACCCTGAAATTTCTGGACATTAAAGATTACACAGGTAGCCAGTAACATTTCTATAGTCCCAGTAATCCAAACAGTGCTGTTTTCTTGCAGTGGCCCTACTTTATATGGAAAACACAACAGTGAACACTGGTATAAGTTACCCTACAATTCTTTCAATTCAAAAGAAGGAAAAAATCCTCTCTCAAGGACCATTTGGCATTTGAAATGGCATTCTGAAATCCGAGTTAGGGAACTTTCGATAGAGCTGTGATAAATAGAGATAAATAACATAATAACTCACAAGTCCCATTAGATGGTTTGTTTCTCAGAGGAGTTCCAAATGCCTAAAATAAGCAGGATTTGGATAAACCTTGGCACAGGAGAGGTTCGAGGGACATGAGGCCGGGGGATGTGTCAGAAAACTTCCGCAGCCTCATATGAGGTAGAGAGTTGCCCTTTCTGAGAGGTCAAAGTGAACCCCAGACCCTGAGGGGCACTGCTCTTGCTGAAAGATCTGAAAAATCCTATAAGTGTGAAGGGACCTTAATCACACTACCTGGACACACACTCTACAGGGCTAATGTTCATGGTCATCTAAATTTTGTGAGTACATTTTGAAGAACTCCAAAGGCACCAGCTCTATATGCCATGTATTCCCTTGCTATGAAAGGGAAGAAGTATAGGGATCCCAAGGAAAGGTGAATGCTCACCCAACTCCACCAGTTGTTTTTCTGGTACCCATTCTGATTGTAATCACAATAACCTATTTGCTTTTCCTTTCAGTCAATATTCATTCAACAACTATTCGTTATTCTGCTATCAGAGTCACTGAGAATATAGCAAAGAAAAAAAACAGACAAAGCTTCCTGTCAGGTGTAGTTTACATTCTAGTTTGAAATTTCTTTAAGTCCAAATAAATAAATATCAAAGAACTTCAGGGGTGTCGAGTGATGCCATGATGTATGGAAACTATTTAATGGCGCAAAATAATGTCTCGCCATAACTGAGAGAGAAGAAAGAGGAAACACATCAACTTTAGCCAGTGACGGCACATTTGCACTTTCCGAGGCTGTTATGTTTTATTGCACTGCAGAAGAGTCGTGGGCACTGGAGCATTCATGAATTGGAGATTTGTACATGCTATTCGATGATTACTTAGGGGACAGTGCTGTAGGATTCAGTAAACTTGATGTATTATCTATTTAAGACACGGTTTTACCTGGATCCCCATAAACATAACAACACATGAGTAGGTTTTATGTCATTTTATTTCCCACATCCTGTAGAACAAAAGACTGCAAAATTTATATAGGCATCATCTAGAGGGGCTTATTATATTCTAATTGTAATTATCATAAGTCTAAAGGTTGACATTTACCATTTTACTTTTCTCAAAAAAATTCTTCCAAAGCAAAATTTAGAACAAACAGCACCAGAATCAAAGTCCTATTTTTCAGTCGGTCACATTTTTGAACTTTATATTTTCCTATCAAATACATTGAACCTTAGGACACAGCCCTGCTCCTTTGACAAGAAAAGGGTAAAATTGCCATGCTTAATTTACAAAGAAGAGACACTACAAATTGATGTTCGCAACCTGTAACATGTGATACTTGGATGGTAATTAAAAGATAAATTATCCCCTTTGGAGTAAGACTAAAGTGTTACGTACATTAACTTCTGAAATGACAAAAAATAGCCTTATATTTCAATGTCATTTAATTGTATAACTTTAAATCATTATGTCTTTCCTAACCTTTATCCTCCAGAGGACCTAAAACATGTTTTACAACTACAGCATAACTTATCACTTAAGATCTTCAATGTTTCTGAACTCGTGAGTTCCCAGACAGTTGTGTTTGTCTTGAAATGAGCAGCTTAATTCAGTGAGCACATACTGTGTGCAAATGCAAAGTGTTTGGTTTGTGAGGGAAAAAGTGACCAACATGGATATGCTTCGCTCTCAAAGGCAATATAAAGAAGTAGAATTCCCCATTTCAGAAAACATGTCTGTAATTATGGGGAAATAAATAGTGTACACCACTGATATCCTAACATAATTAAACCAATTAAATCAATAAATCAATAGCATACCATTTAGACCTACAGAAAATATTTTTTATTACTTGACTGAGTTATTTTTCTCTTTTTCTAAACAAATCAAAAGATGAGGGGCTTTGTATTTAGATAATATAAAAAATCTAGATGTATGCAACCTTAGTCTTTTTGAGAAATTCAAATTGTTACTTTTTAGGAAAAGAAGGGGGACACCTGGGTGGCTCAGTTGGTTGAGCATCTGCCTCTTGATTTCATGTCAGGTCATGATCCTAGGGTCAGGGGATCGAGCCCTGCCTGACCCTCTGCACGGAGCATGGAGGCTGCTTGAGATTTCTCTCTTTCCCTCTGTCCCTCTCCCCCACTCACTTTCTCTCTCTTTCTGTTTCTGTGTCTCTCTAAAATATATTTTAAAAATAAAAAAAAATAAAATAAAGAATGTTTATTCAGAACTTAGAACACATACTTCATTCATTAATGTCATTCCATTCTGTCTTACTATATAACTGGAACTCATCTAAATACTAGAAAGAAAAAATATAAACAAGAACATCCTGTTATTTTCCTAAAGGGGTTTATGGTTCTGGAAGGTCCATAATGTAAACACCATACTTGGAGAGGAGCAAAGGAGAAAGTGGAGAATAGGCAAGGAGTTGGAAAAGGCATCATAGTGATGAAATGCACAATGAGACTGGCAATCTAAGAAACAAAGGGGAGACAGGTGGACCCAGAGGAGAAAGACAGAACACGGCAGATATTGGGAACGCAAATGAGCATAATCAAAGTTGTGTGAAATAATTTTTGAATTTGCTGAAGAATGTTGTTGCTGAGGCCAGAAGCAGGCAATTAGAGATAAAGGATTAGTGGGAAGAGGAGGGACTTTTAAATGCTTTGATAGAGTCTGGACTCACGTTACAGTAGTAGGAAGTTAGCTAAGTGTTTAAGCAGGAAAATATCTTGCTCAGGAATATGTTTTAAGAATAACATTCAAGCAATGTAGAAGATGGGTCAGAGGGTGATGATTCTGGAAGCAGGAAGACAAGTTAGGTAGGAAATGAAGAATTTGTAAACTTGGACAGAGGCAGAAAGGAGGTAACTGACCACAGATCTGTAATCAAGGTCATGGCTAAAGGACTTTGGCATTGTTTTGTGTGTGGAGATAGGCAACGGTAGACTGAGGGCACCTTGGTCCTTGTAGGAAAAGTGAGCCCAAGCCAGTCCTCTGGGCGAGGTGCCATTCTGCAGTGGGTTGTGGGTACTACTGCACAAAAGGGGGAGATAGAATGAGTTTACCTTTCCAACTGTTTGGTGGAGTACCTTCATCCACGAAGACATAAAAAATGGGAGAAAAACAACAATAAGAAAAATACAACAACGGTTGAGTCCCATATGGTATCTTTCATCAGGAAGTGGAGAGTAGGCCTGGATTTTGAGAGAGAGACTTTAATCTGACACATGTTGAGACAGTAAGTATGGAAGTGGTGACTTAGGGAAGGAAAGGACAAAGATAAAAGGAAAACCGATGTTTCAAAAGAAGTCAGAGGAAGAAACACACGCAAATATAACTGGAAAAGGAGTTCGGTAGATTAGAACATGGTAAGGATAGAATGAGCTAATTGATGAGAAAAGAGAAGAGACTTTTTAGACAGAAAGAATCATTGTGTTAAATGTTTGTGTGGGGTGGGATGCAATTAGCTCTGAAAACAGGCGATTGGATTTGGTAATGCAGAAATCGTTGATGATATAACTCAGAGCTATTACAGCTGAGTGACGGGGGAGAAGCTTATAGTATAGCTTGGAAAATAAACTTGTGGTTCCTTACTAAAATAATGGGTTAAAGTTGCATTACAAGCTTTCTTCATCAGTTATGAAATTAACAAAAATTTATTACAAACAGAAACAAAGTCCCCAGTCCAACCCAGATGTCAGAATTAACAGAATATAATTAACAGTAGAAATTAATAAAAAAGGGAAAAATAAATTGGGGGACTAAGCAGACACCCAGCTCAGCTCAGATCTTAACACTTCCTCCACAACCTTGAAGAGATATAGGTATATGGTAACAATATGGAGAATTCCCCCTAATACTCCTAATCTCAAGAGAATAAAATTGGCAGCTACCATCATATTTTCTTATGTTTTATGGAAGCATAAAGGAGGTTACTGGTGGAGAGAAATGGGTGAATTAGGGATGAAAAATCACAAGAACAACTATAAAAGTGAAGGTTCTTGTAACAAACACAGACATTAAGCAAAGAAGGAAAATCAAAACTCAAGGGATTTGTCACACGTAAGTAGACACATCCTCCAAATAGGTTTAAAAAAATACTACTGGAGAACACTTTAAAAATACAATACCAGAAGGAAAGTAGAAATCTGTCATTCTAGCAAAGACAGTGCACTTTTATGTGGCCACTTCGACTCAGATCCCTCCGTTCTCTACACGCAGCTGTCCCCACCCCAATCATTCATTCAAAGTGTGTAAAATGAAACAGACAGAAAGAGCACAGCATAGGCTTTCAAGTACGAGTCAGAAAGAGGAATAGGAAGTCACGCATAGAGTGGGAAAAGAACTGAGAAATCTGTCATGCTGTATCAGAACAAAAGAAATGACTGAACAGAAGGGCTCAAAGGGAAGTTAAAGAGCATGGCAATTATGCCAACATAGTATTAAAGTAGAAGACCAATAGAATATAAGAAACATGCTATTAGTGAGACAAATGAACATAATAGGATTGAAGATACTGAGAGAAATTGTTCACACTTGTTTCATGCTGTCATAATTATTTTATTCAATATCAGGCTAGTGAGCACTTTAATTCAATATAATAAGAGCTTAAAAGTGAGCAAATAAAAAAAATAGAATGAAATGAAAACAGAACTTGCCAATTTCAAGGAATACACAGAGGTTCAAAATAACATTTCAAAGCAAGTAAGCACTATTAAAAATGAGAAGCATAGTAAATAAATAAATAAATAAATAAATTTTCATTCCTAATATAAGGAAAAGACTTGTAAAACTCAGAGCGAATGCAAATGAAAAATATAAAGCAATTAGATAAGTGAAAGCAGACAAAGACTTTTAACCTAAGGATAATTATTGTGACTGAAGTACATTACTTCCAACTTGTAAGAGATGTATTAAAATATATAATGAACAAAAATGTTACTATGAGATATCTATAGAACCTGCAGATAATGTTCCTGAGGTAGACGTACATGTGCGTGTATATGTGTGTGTGTGTATGCGTGTATACTGAGAAATACCTGTTAAACTATTTAGGAACAAAGAAGGATTCTACAAAGTCAAACTGGCATCATACATGTGCACAGAAAAAACACAAATGCAGTGGATAAGGAATTACAGAATTCTGATTAAAAGAATGTGCGGACTCAGAAAAATGTTAGCAAATCAAATTCAACAATTCATTTAAAGAATAATAAAGCATAACCAACGTCGCGAAATGGGATTTATTCCAGATATGAAAGCGCCTTAAAATTTCAAAAACAAATTAATAGAATCCATCATATCAACACACTAAAGAAGAATAAACAAATGATTCCATTAATAGATTCAGAAATAACAGTGAACAAAACACTGCACCCATTCATGATAAAAATTCTCAGCAAGTTAAAAACAAAAGACACCTTCCTTTACTTCGTTTAAAAATCTATGAAAACCCTACAGCTAATATCATATTTCATAGTGAGAAGCTAAAAGTTTTCCTCTAAGATCAGGAACAAAGCAAGGATGTCTCCTCTCACCACTCCTATTCAACATTGCAGAGGAAGTCCTACTTATGCAATAAGACAGGAAAAAGTAAATAAAAATTAATACAGATGGAGAAATAAGAAATGATCATATCTGTGTATAACTAACATAATTATCTACGTAGAAAGCCCCAGCCATACGAAAAAAAATTCCTGGAACTAATAAGTGATTACAATTAAGTTCATGAGATATAAGGTTAATAAGCAAAAGTCAATAATTTATAATATACCAGGAATGGACAATTGTAGTTTGACATTATAAACAAAATACCATTTACATAGCAACAAAAAAGTGAAATACTTAAGTTATAAACCTAACAAATGTAAGATCGAAATGAGAAAAATGACGAAAATCTAAGGAAATAAATTTATTTTAAAAAATCTGAAATGATGGTGAGTTGTTCCTTGTGCATGGAAAGGAAGACACAATACATGTTAAGATGTTACTTCTTCCCGACACAGTCTACAGATTCAACGCAATTCCAATTGCGCTTCCAGCAGGCAATTGTGTGGATATTGACAGGCACGTCCTGAAGAATATTTGGAAAGGCAAAGAATCAAATAGCCAACACAATACAAAGAAGAACAAAACCGGAGAACTCAAATGACCAGACTTTAAAAACTACTATAGAACTACAGCAATCAAGAGCGTGTGATACTGGGGAGAAAATAGACAGACATGTGGATCAACGGAGCAGAACAGGCAACCCAGAAATGGATCCATACGATACAAGCAACGGTTTTTGTACAAAACAGGACACATAATTCAATGGAGACAGACAGTCTTTCCAACAAAAGATGCTAGAGCAATTGGACGTATGCAAAAACATGAATGTAGATATACTTTTATACCTTTCATACAATTAACTCAAAGTGGATTATGGACCTAAATGTAAAATATGAATCTAGAAAACTCTGAGAAGAAAATATAAGAGAAAATCCAGTTGAACTCAGATTTGGCAGAGTGTTTATATACCATATCAAGAGCAAGATACATGAAAGTGAAAAGTGGTAAGTTGAACTTCATTAAAATTAAAAAAGTTCCAGATATGTAAAATATACTGTTAAAGAAATGAAAAAAATAAGCCACACAGGAGAAAGACAAACCAAAGGAAAGATAATACTTACAAAACACCTATCTTATAAAATACTTGTATCCAAAACATGCAAAACTCTTTAAATTCAGCAATAAGAAACTAAGAATGCAATTAAAACAGGGACAAAAGCTTTAACAAGTGCCTCACCAAAAAAGATGTAGAGAAGAGAAAGAACAAATAAGAGAAATGCAAATACTCTCAACAAAGTTTTTCACTAGGCAATTACAAATTAAAACAACAACGAGATACTATCACACACTTATTAGAAGGCCCAAAATACAAACAAAACAAAACAAAACAAAACAAAAACATAAAACCTGACAAGACAATTTGACAGTTCCTTACTAAGTCTAACTTAGTCTCACCATATGATACAGCAATTAATCCATTTGAATTGAAAACTTATGTTTATGCAAAACATTGCACACAAATATTTAAAGCATGTTTTCCAGAAACAGGCAAAATTTTTATTCATAATTGCCAGAAATAGGAAGCAACATGTCCTTTGATATATGAAGGGAGAAACAAATATGGTATGTCAATACAATGCAATATTATCCACTAATTTAACTATTATCAATCAAGTCATGAAAAGACCTGGAAGAATCTTAAATGCACATCACTAAGTGAAAGAAGCCAGTGTGCAAAAGGTACACATTGTGTGATCCAATTACATGACATTCTAGAAAAGACAAATCTATACAGATGGTAAGGATATCAGAGGTCTTCAGGGATTTGTGGAGTTACCAATGGATGAAGCACAAGGGATATTTTAGGGCAGCAGAATTACTCTTTATGACACAGTAATGATGGATATATCAGTCTAAGCATTCATCAAAATTCATAGAACTGTAGAGCATTTCCCCACGTTGGAAAAACTGTGACATTAAGGGCACAGCCTTCCAGGTTGTAAAGTCTACCAAAGACTTGTGGTCCCAACTGCAAGAAATTAGGGTCCACATATCAAGTTTGGGGACACAGTTTCCACATAAGACCACTCTCATTGGTGACACCAACTACATTTGGGATTTCTAAAATGAGCTTCAGTGTCAAAAATTGCTAAGAAATTGCATATACCTCACTAAAACCTGTTATATTTATAAAGAGACTTATTACAGAGAAAGGATACATGAAAATCAGCCAAAGGAAGAGATACATACAGCAAACTCTAGGAAGTTCAAAATATAAATTTGCATTGCCTTCAGAATATGGCTTTCTCCCAGTATCAATGTGTAACAGATAGCATGGAGTATTGCCACTCTGGGCCTCTCACCCATGCTTCAGTATCCACAGGCTTCACTACCTAAGCGTTATCGGTCAATCGATTGCATACATGGCTGAGCCCAGTTGCTAGGCTGACTGATAATAATCGTGTTACCCAAAGCACATAATAAATCATCTGTTGGGCTTTCTAGCACTTCCCATCCTAAGAACATCGAGTGTAGCCCGGTGTCCTGAGTCAACTCCTTAGCATAAACTATCAGCTGTGCTCAAAGAGGAAGTTCGCCATAAATAACAAAGATATCCCTATCATTCAGGATATCTCAAGGGTTTAGAAGTTCCCTTCCAGAAGACTGGACAAAGGCCAGACCCCTCACTGAGCGAGGCCACATTCTCTATTAACAAACAAAAAGAGTGAACTTTAATGTATGAAAATGTCTTAAAAATCATTTAAGTGGTCAAGAGAAACCAAGATGAAATTCAAAATGTGGCAATGATGTCACTGAGGGTTGTGGGAAAATGCTTGCAGGTTTAAGTAACTTTGGATGTCAGTGGAGTCTCCTAAACTAGAAGTTTAAGAGGCAAAAGAATCTGTATATAAAAAGTGTGGTCTAATCATTAATGTTTTTCCCAAGGGACAGTGCTTAACAATTCTGATACTGCCATGAACGTATACCAAAACTGATTAATTTAAAAAATGGAGAATGGTGGGAGATAGATCTCACTCTGGGAGGGGAATTGTACACATAACAAGGGGAGTTGAGGCTACAAAAATTCATGTAGTAATGGAATAGACATAGAGACATCAGTAAGATCTCATTTAGCTCTATATAGATACAGATATGTGAGTGTATATAAATACAATTTCTTTCTCCGTGAGCTGAAAGGACCAAATGAAATGACCTCTAGTAGCCATGAACACTAAATCTGTTCATGTTTTCTAATACCTTGTTTTCTAATACCATTCTGCAATATGATAAACCAGGGATCCTTGGAGAAATGGCTGATTTTAGGATTAGGAAAAGAAATATACAAGATGAGACCAGAGGATCTATGGAGTAAAGTAAGAAGGGCTAGACACACACACACACACACACACACACACACACACACACACACACATTGATGGAGGGATGCCAAAGGGACACAGGAGTCCACTAAAAGAGTTCCCAATGGTCAACACTGGAACAATTTGAGCAATGGAGTAACAAATCAGTAATATATTATAACTCATCAATAGTGAAAAGTCATGTCGATAATATATGTGTTAGACAGGATGTGATGAAAAAGCATTTTGCCTATGTGGTCTTCCCAGAAACCTATACTCTCATACTCTTCATGAGCAAAACACCAAACAAATTCCAGTAGGGAGGCATTTTACTAAATTCCTGACTAGTACTCCTGAAACTTTCAAGGTCATCATAGAGAAGGAATGTCTGTGAAACTGTCCCAGCCAAGAAGACCT
This sequence comes from Panthera pardus, assembly GCF_024362965.1. Taxonomy (NCBI): domain Eukaryota; kingdom Metazoa; phylum Chordata; class Mammalia; order Carnivora; family Felidae; genus Panthera; species Panthera pardus. Next base: position 3,087,482 of record NW_026527002.1, on the reverse strand, counting down.
TAAGAGACATGAATATATGCCATTTGGTATCCTCGAGAGGATCATGGAACAGAACAGGGCATTAGGTTAAAATTAAGAAAATCTAAATAACTACGGACTCTACTTAATACTGATGTATCAATATTAATTCATTAATTCTAACAAGGGCACGATGCTAATGTGCTGTTAGTAACAGGGGATACCATGTTCAGAGGCACATTGGAAGTCCATGTTATATTTTAAGTTTTTCTAAGTTGGAAACTCTCCTAAAAACCAAGTTCATTAAATATATATATATATATATATGCCACCCATATTACCATACATGCACATCAAGGAAACTACAAACTTTCTCAACCAGAAAATACAATAATCATGTGACCTTCTTGAAGAAACTGCTTGGCAATTGAAAATCTTCAATTTAGATTTGAGTGATAATAAAGTTCTCAGGAATGAAAAATCAGGTTAAGATAGTAAAAATGGTGGGCACTGAACTCATAAGAACAGAGACGCTATTATGAAAAAACTTTGGAACTTGTGATGACAGAACAAAATGTGAATTGACATAAAATTGTTCATAACTTATATGAAAAAACTTATATTCGCAACTTCACAATTGCATCCTTTAAGATAAACTTAAAACAAATACAAATATACTTATGAAAAGCATGAAATAAGGGGTTAAAATGACAAACTAATCCTGGTAGATACATTTTGGTCTACTTATTCATTCCATTATACAGTGAATAAGTAGAAAAACATGCTGGTAAAGTTCATCAAGTTGATGCTTGAAGTTTATTTATTTTGAGAAAGAGCACATGCATGAGTGGGATAGGGGCAGAGAGAGAGGGAGAGAGAGGGAGAGGGAGAGGAGAGAGGAGAGAGGAGAGAGGAGAGAGAGAGAGAGAGAGAGAGAGAGAGAGAGAGAGAGAGAATCCCAAGCAGGCTCCACACTCAGCACAGAGCCCAACATGGGGCTTGATCTCATAACCGTGAGATCATGATCTGAGCCGAAATCAGGAATCAGTCACTTAACCGACTGAGTCACCCAGGTACCCAATCAAGTTGATTCTTAAAAATATTAATTCAAAAGTTTATAATGCTTTTCTCACTTTTTTTCCTTTAGTACCAAGAAGCAGTAATAACATACTGAAATCATGGCATCTTTAAAGTTTTCTTAGTACCATCTGATTTCATTAATTTTATTTTTGAGCATTTTACTTTGCTTTACCCACACTCTTACTAACTTTATCAAACACTAGTGATTCTCAATCAGATTATAATTTATTTAGGTAAGGAACCGTGCTTTTCTGCATGGTTTTTATGAACCCAGTAAGTTTCCAATAAAAAGGAGTTAATTCATTGTACAAAGAGCAGTTTTGTGAAAATATTTGCAAGCATACTCTCATATCCTAAACTCATACTCTGTTATAAATTATGATGTTAACTGTGCTAGCTTTTATAACAACAACACCATAAGAATGGTATGATCGCTAATAGGACTTCAACAATGTTACAAATATTCCTGGAGCTCCTGTAGCAGAAAACAGCAGTCTAATAACCCTAAACTGCTCCTTTAGGGATTAAAGTTTCAAGATAAGAGTGTATCTACTTTTCCTGAAACGTTGTAGCTAATGTAAAGCTTTCTGCTGTTGGTTTCCCCAGATATGTAGCTATTTTGATTTAATGTACAGGTTAAAAAACTTCTACATTTTTCTGGGTTCATTTTTTTTTTCTTACTCATTTTTTTTCTCCTTTACTTCATGTTTCAGATTGTTGACTTAGAGTCCACTGATGTTTCCCTGAAGGTTTTATACAACTGGGTTTATTTGACAAATAAGCAACCCATAAGAGCCCTAGCATTTAGCTATGAATCAACATGCAAAGTTTGTATATCTTAAAGAATCCTTGTTTATGATTCATAATAAATTCAATCACAGGGAGTTCTGAGCAGATTTCCATTTCAATTAAGCAGGCCTCATTATCATACTTTTAGTGAAGCAGAAAATACATTACAAGGTCAAAGTCAATAGGAAGCAGCAAAGCACAAAACCAATAAAATAAATCTCTGCAATTTCAAGGAGGGGCTAGAAATAACTAAGTTGTCAGATAAAGAAACTTCTTGTCTTTGGGAAATATTACATTCAACTGTGTACAGAGTCATTCTTTTTTTCTAATTTTGGAGAAAGAACAACTTATAAAGTTAATTTTTTAAGTTTTTTAATGTTTGTTTATTTTTGAGACAGAGAGAGAGACAGAGCTCTAGTGGGGGAGGGGCAGAGAGAGAGGGAGACAGAATCCGAAGCAGGCTCCAGGCTCCGAGCTGTCGGCACAGGGCCCAAAGTGGGGCTCGAATCCACAAACTGTGAGATCATGACCTGAGCTGAAGTCAGACGCTTAACCAACTGAGCCACCCAGGCACCCCAAGTTAATTTTTGTTCATTAATATAGGTCCTGAATAGGTGTCTTTCATAACCATCACATTTAATGTAAAACCTTGATAAAAATTTTTGATAAACTAATAAGACACAAATAAAATTATTTAATAAAAATTTAATTAATTTAAATCCTGATTGAGTGACTTCATTAACATCAGTAAGACTAAAAACAGGATAGTTATACAAAAATATTTGGTATTTTCCTGATGCATTAATTATATATATATACACACACATATATATTTTTGTGTGTATATGTGTGTATACATATATATATATGTGTGTGTATATGTGTGTATACATATATATATGTGTATATATGTGTATACACATATATATGTGTGTGTGTGTGTATATATATATATATATATATATATATATATGTTCTGAAAACAGGACTTGGGAAAAGTTTGTAGAATATCTACACCCTGGACAAGAAATAAATAACTATTTACATCAACATAGGATGATGTCGCATCTTTGTTAACTAATAGCTAATGGAAGAATTCAGTGAGTCATTGCCTCACTACAGTCTTCTAGCATTCACAACCTCAATACATCTAAGAAGCATTATTTAAAGGATGGGCTTATTGGTACACTGAAGTTGGCTGAGATAAGATAAGAGAGCTTGAAGATATGCTAACAAAAACTTCCCAGACTGAAAGGAAAAAGATAAATGCATGACAAAACAAAAACAAAAACAAAAACAACCACCCTCGGATATCTAAGAACTGTGAAACCAGTATAAGAACTGTGCCTTATGCATAATTGAAACACCAGGAGGAAAAGAGAGAACAGAAAAGAAATATTTGAAGTAATAATGCTCTGCATTTTCTAATGACAGAGACCAAACCACAGATACAGGAAACTCTGAAAACACCTTGCAAGATAAATACTAAAAAATTTACACCTAGGCATGTTAAATTCAAACTGCAGAGAATCAAAGACAAGGAGGATATCTTGAAAAAAGGCAGCGGGGAACAAAACATTGTACCTACAGAGAAACATTGATAAGAATTATATTGGACTTCTCATCAGACACCAGGAAAGCAAAAGGGTGGTGGACTGAAATAGTTAAAGTACTGGGAAAAACAAACAAACAAACAACGACAACAACAAACTAAAACACCACTACAGATTATGTACCCAGTAGTGAAGGGAAAAGTAAAGACTTTCTCAGACAAATAAAAACTGAGGGAATTCTCCTCACTAGATCTCCCTTGCCAGAAATGTTAAAAGAAGTTCATCAGACAGAAGGAAAATGGTGTATGTAAAACTTAAATCTACATAAGGAAAGAAGGAACATCACAGAAATATAAGAAAAAATGAAAGATTTTATTTTTCATATTCCAAATTGATCTGATAGGTAGCCGTACAAAGTAATAACAGCACCAATGTGCTGGGTGATTACAGCACCTACATGACTGAAAGGAAAGACAGCAAGGTCCTAACAAGGGGAGTGAAGAACGGCGAATGCCCTTTTTCAAGGGTTATCAGGTATCCGTACTGTTTGAGATGTGTGACATTTGGAAGTGGACCTAGATTACTCTACAACAAACATTATGGAGAGTTTTAAGATTATAGTTGAAATGCTAAAAGAGGAGAAAAATAGAATCTAATAAAGTAACTTAAAAGCAGAGAAAGAAGAAAGAGGAAGACTACAAAATAAAAAAAAGAACAAGTATAACAGAGGAGACAGTTACGAATATTGTAGAGTTTAATACAACTATATAAACAATCACTTCAAACATCAATGATCTAAATACACCAATTTGAAGACAAACACTGTCAGAGTGGATTTAAAAAAAAAAACTATATGTTGTTTATAAGAAATCTGCTTTAAAGATAAAACATAGAGTAAAGGGATAGACCAAGATATACCTGCTAACACTAAGCCCAAGAAAGCTGGAGTAATATTAATATCACACAAAGTAGACTTCAGAGCACAGAATATTATCAGTAATGAAGAAAATAACTGAATAATTACAAAGTGATCAGTTCTCCAAAGACATAACAATGTTTTTTTTATTTTAATTTTAATTTTTTAATGTTTATTTATTTTTTGAGAGAGAGAGAGAGCGCACAAGCAGGGGAGGGGCAGAGAGAGAGGGAGACACAGAATCCAAAGCAGGCTCCAGGCTCCGAGCTGTCAGCACAGACCTGACATGGGGCTCAAACCCACAAACCGTGAGATCATGACCTGAGCCAAAGTCTGGTGCTTAACTGAGTCACCCAGGCGCCCCCTTTTCCTAAAATTTTTTTAATGTTTATTTATTTTTTGAGAGAGAGAGAGAGAGAGAGAGAGAGAGAGAGAGAGCGCACAGGCAGGGGAGGGGCAGAGAGAGAGGGAGACACAGAATCCGAAGCAGACTCCAGGCTCTGAGCTGTCAGCGCAGAGCCTGACATGGGGCGACATAACAACGTTTAATGTATATGCGGCTAACAACAGAGTGTTAAAATAGATGAGGTATAAATTGATAGAACCACAAGAAGAAATAGATGAATCCACTATTATAGTTGCATATTTCGACATCCCCCATCGGATTTCAGCACCACTCTGTCAGAAATGGAGAAGTATATGGGGTGCCTGGGTGGCACAGCTAGTTGAGCATTTAACTCTTGATCTTGGCTCAGATCATGATCTCACAGTTGGTGCCGCGTTGGGCTCTGCTCTGATGGTGTGGAGCCTGCTGGGGACTGCGTCTCTCCATCTCTGTGCCCCTCCCTGCTTGTGCTTTCTCTCTCACTCTCTCTCTCAAGATGAATAAACAAACATAAAAAAAATTAAGAAATGGACAGATACAGGAGGCAGAGAATTATAAGGACATAGTTGAACTGACGAGCATCATGGATCGACTGGATCTAATTAACATTTATAAATTACTTCAACACTTCTGAAAGACTCAGAATTGTTAGGATGACAGTTCTACCCAAGTTAGGCTGTAGATTTATTGCAATCCCAATCAAAATCGCAAGACAGTTTGTGGATATAGACATGCTGATTCTAAATTTTACATGAGAAGACAAAAGACCCAGAATAGCCAAAACAACACTAAGGAACAAGTTGGACAACTCACACTATCTGACTTCACGATTTAGTATGAGGAGGCATGCGATAGTGATGCAAGAATAGACACATAGATCAGAGGAACAGAATAGAGAGCCCCAAAACAGGGGAAGCAAATTAAATGCACAGCGAGACACCACTACACATATTATTAGAAAGGCTGGATGTTTTTAAAGACTTGACCATACAACATTCTGGTGAGGATGTCGAGTACCAGGAACTGTCATTCGTTGCTGGTGGGAGCGTACAATGGTAGAGTCCCTTTGGAAGACAGTTTGGAAGTTTCTTGCTAATCTAAATACAGTCTTTCCATATGATCGAGCAAGCCTACTCCTATAGCGTTACCCAACTGGTTTGAAAACATACGATTGCACAAGCAACTGCACAGAAATGTTTACGGCAGCTTCATGCGTAATCATCACAAACTGGAAGCAATAAGATGCCCTCAAATAGGTAAGTTGGTAAACAAATCATGGAATACCCATACGGTGGAATATCATTCAGCCAGAAAAAAATGAGACCTCCATCCACAAAAAGACATGGGGAACATTAAAAGCATGTTACTCAGTGAAAGAAGCCAATCTTAAAAAGCTATACACTTTATGATTCTAACCATAGAAAATTCTGGAAAAGGCAAAACTGTACAGACAGTAAAAAGATCAACTCTTGCCAGGGATTGTGGATGTGGCTGGGATTGAACAGGTGAAGTACAGTTGACTTTTCAGGTGCTGAAACTATTCTGCATGATGCTGTAATGCTACATATATGGTATTACGCGTTTGTCAAAACCCACAGACCTGTACAACACAAAACAGAGCCCTTAGAGGAAACCGTGGATTTTAGTTAATAATAATATTGGTTCATTAATTGTAACACATGTATTCTACTAATATTACAAGTGGCCAATAGGAAGATAAACTGTGCGCAGAAGGGACCTTAGGGAAACTTCATCTACTATCTGCTCATTTTTTCTCTAAACCTAAAACTGTCCTAAAAATAAAGTCTATTAATTTAAACCGTTGTTTGTTTTTAGAGGGAGATATCAGGAGAACTCAGAAAAGTCTAGCTAAGGGAACCATGCCCTTTACCATCCTTTTCTCCCGTATGGGTTATGGTTCTATTGCTTCTCGAGACTACTTGCTACCCTTTCATGACACTGTTTCCTGTCTTTAATTTTTTTTTTTTCAACGTTTATTTATTTTTGGGACAGAGAGAGACAGAGCATGAACGGGGGAGGGACAGAGAGAGAGGGAGACACAGAATCGGAAACAGGCTCCAGGCTCTGAGCCATCAGCCCAGAGCCTGACGCGGGGCTCGAACTCACGGACCGTGAGATCGTGACCTGGCTGAAGTCAGACGCTTAACCGACTGCGCCACCCAGGCGCCCCATCCTGTCTTTAAATACCTAGGATATCCTTGGTTTTTCCTACATAAATTGCCATATCTCATCTGTTAGTTTCTATCCTGTTACCCATTTTATTTTATTTTATTTTATTTTATTTTATTTTATTTTATTTTATTTTATTTTATTTTATTTTACAGGAAATATCACAGTCTATTTTATTGCTAGCTTGTGTGTTTACTAGTCTCTTCTCACTGGTGTGTAAACTTCTAGTCTCACTGCTATCCTCTGTTCCTTTCCAACATCAGCTTCTAGAGCAATGCCTAGCAATGAGCTTTTCTCTATATACATGTGTGTGTTTTAGGAAGAGAGAAGAGGGAAAATGACAGTGGGATATCACCAGATCTGAACCCATACCACATAGGTCTACTAAGAAAAAATGGGTACTTTTCTACACTCAGTAGATTATGTTCTTGAAAAGTTTTGTTTAATCGTGAAAACACCTCTGATACATTAGGATTTGTGAATTCTTTAAATAATACTTCTCCAACATCTAATGATTCAGTATTAATTTTGTAAACCTGGATTTTTCCTAAATTTTCTCAGCTTATCGTGTGTGTGTGTGTGTGTGTATGTGTGTGTGTGTGTGTGTGTGTGTGTATGATATCTGTTATCTTCACTTGTCAAATTGCTCCGTGGAACAACTTCATAAATTAATAATAGGTATTCCTTACCTACATTTGTCAGAGGATGCTTTGGCAAGGCAACTTGGAGACACAAACAAAATCTAAAAGGCTTTTTTTTTTTATCAAAGAGTTCTCAAAACCTCTTTGTGTTCTGATTCTCCTGCAGGCAGCTATTTAAACTTATCAGCACCCCTTAAAAAGTATATTCCACTCCTATTGGAAACTTTACCTTGGATATCTAATAGCATTTTCAATTCAACTTTCAAAAAATAAACACCTGCTATCTGACTGTCAAAATAGGTTACACTCAGAGCCTCCTTCTTCTCCAGGGATAGCAACTCAGTCCTTCCTGATTCAAAAGGCTAAAGCTACGGGCTCATCCGTGACTCCTCTCTCTCAGTCAGGTTCACATGTAATCCATCAGGGAATGCTATTGCTGTACCGTAAAATACAGACCCCTTTCTTCCCACCACCTCCTCTGCTATCTCCCTCATCAGGAGCCATCCTAATGTGCACGTGGGTACTCTATGCCTCTTACTGGTGTTCAGGACTAGACTTTTGTGACTAATGTCAATTTTTCTCACAGCAGGTGGGATGAACTTTTGAAAATGTTTTGGTCTGACCATGTTAATCCTCAGTTCAAACCCAGAGGTGGCTCCCGCCTCACTGCATTATAAGCCTAATCCAAGACTAGAAGATGCCTAGTCCTCAGGTTACACCCTTCCTGGTACTTTCCCATTACATCTCTGGCTTCCTCCCATCTGCCTCTCCTTCTCTCCCTTCATTCCAACCATTCTGGCTTCCTTGCCATGGCTGGGCCATATCAGTCATGAACTCACACTGTAGGGCCTTGGCATGGCTGCTCCCAGGATATAAAATATTCTCCATGGACATTGTTAATCCTCTCACTTTCTTCAAGTTTTTGTTTAAATGTCAGCTCCAGGAGACCCACGCCCACCTTTCCATTTGAAATTGCAACGTGCATCTACCCCCTTCCGGCACCTGCACTTCCTATCCTCAAGACACTGATCGATGTTTCCATTTTCTCCATAACACTTAACATAATCTAACATACCGTGTATCATTTTATTATTACAGTGATAGTTGCTTTTCCCTCTGTCCCGAGTAGAAGTCCAACAGGGTGCAATTACTTTTGTCGCGGACAAGTCTCAGCACCTAGGACAGTGCCTGGCACGTAGGTACCCTGCACATGTGTGGAATGAGGGGTGAAGGGATAAAGCAATGATCGGATATGCAGTTTGAGGCAGAACTTCTATCAGACCTGTGTTCTCCAGAGACCATTTCAACTACATTGGATTAAGTGTTTGCATAAGGCTCTTCGTGTGGCACGATGCAACTCCATTCTGAATGCCGCTTTTAGTTCCCTCAACATCACATGACCACCTAAGAATGACTCATTAAAAATATCCTAGAACGATTCTAAACTTCAGAATACTAATCATCTTCCATATTGATTCAAATCCTATCTCATTCCAAGAAGAATTTGAGACAATTTCTTAGTTCCAAAGTGGAAGATTTGAATAAACCTTAAAAATTTAAAAATATATAGGATTACCGGTTGTATCATCTCAATGGCACATAGTGCTTGTAATCACTCTGCCAGCCGAGTCCCGAGGCTCTTGTCTTTGTGTCTGATGTTGGCAGTTAAAGTCCACAGGACAGGCAGTGCGAGAGAAAGACAGATGGGCCACAGAGGAGGGCAGGAACAGCCGAAACCGTCAAGTATGAGCTGCCGCAGGAAGGACCGAACCTGGCGTCAGTTCTTGCTGTACGTGATCTTAATGGTATGGGGACCTGGCAGAAGTCGGGGCTCTTTGTTACGGAGCTAAGTGTGCACCCCTGGCCAAGGAAACAAGGATGCTAGAGGCGGGTTCGAGGGAAGATGGCACTTACGAGCCTGGCCACTGATTCAGGCCAGTGAGGTCAGCCAGCAGGGCAGCGAGCATATGTGGGACCTCTGCAGTGGTCAGTGCTTCACCTCTGCCCCTTAGATCCCACATATGGATACCCCCTGTGGGCCGGAAATACACAGAAAGGAGAATTCTGGGAAATGTAGCGCAGACTAGTCAAGTCTGAACATTTGAGAAAGCCACAAATGGATAATGTTACAGCTGAGTATGCACGGTATGTGTCTACCTTAACTTAAACGCAAACAGCTCCCCAAGAGAATCTTAACGACAGGATTTTCAGGGTCAAAATGTTTAGAAAGTAACCTCTAGTACAAATATGCTGGCTAACTCCCTAATTAGGCTCAGTTGAATCATCCTGACGAAAGAAAACTGAATTATACCTTAAGTGTTTAGCCTGCAATTTAATTCTTGGAAAGCAAACTGCTATAAGAAATCTATGTAGGTATAAAATAAACCCCTATAAATATAATCAGGAACAGAAACAGCTCATCTAGAGCTGATTAAAATGATGTCACTGCCTATTCATTACCAGAAAGCCTCCTAGACCTTCAGACTTTAAGCAGATGCCAAAAGAATTTGTTATTTTAAAAATAAGTGAAAAGAAAAACACGCTGTGAATTTGGACATAAAAAAAATTCTGAGTTCTGGATACACATGAGAAATATGGTGCATTAAAATGGAAAGTTATACTGTTTGTACTTGCTCAGTAAATGTCGCCATCATTATTCTTAGTTTGTTGGCATAATAATGCATCTTCAGAAAGGGCTAGGGATGAACTACCAAAAACGAACCTATTTTTAATACTTTGATTTTCTCACATGCTTCCATAATCTTTACCTCTAATCACGTTTGCCAGGAATATTGCTATTCCATTTAATTAGCCAACCTTAAAGCACTCGTTGTTGCTTTGAATTTGGTACATAGTATCTCATGTTCTCCCTCAGAAAAAATAACCAGGTTCATCTATTTTTCTGACTCTGACTGTTTCTAAGTAGCAATAACGGAGGCAGCAAGGGCATATTTAAAGTAACTTTCACCTTATTCCAGCTACGCCCAAAGGCATAGCAAACAGCTAAGCTGTGATGTTCTCATAACTCACGGGGCACTGCTATGATTTCTCCAGTCTTTAAAGGAATTCTGGCCTCACCAGATACCAGTGCCTCAACAGCTTTGCTTTACGTCTTCCCTTTCTCTAACACTCAAAATCAATATTCACTAAGTCTAGTGGTTCTATTTCATGTACACGTGCGTTCATAATCATTTAAAATACATATCGATCTGTTGTTCCATGCCAAACCCCATGCAAGGCGCTGAGCCTACAGCCCTGAACAGAGACCGTGAGTCCTTCCCTCATTGAGTTTACAGGACAGAAGGGCTCTTGAAGCCATCTTGACCAAGAAAAGAGGCAGAACCGAAATGAAACAAAAGCTCTTATGAGGGGTCTTAGAATTGCAATTTGGGGCACAGATTCACATGTTCCCCGTAGGGAACAAAAGGCAGAGGTTTTTTAAGACACAAGGGAACACTTGTACATGTTGTTTCCAGAGAAATTTTGATTGGTGTTGGCAACAGAAAACTAATCTTGGCTACACATAAGTGGTTGCTAGGGCTATCACTATGCAAAAGTCTGTTCATGTAGCAAGTTGCAGGTTTTTGGGAGAGTCCTTGGAACATCTTTGGTTTGGTTGAGTTCAAAAGTTTGCGGTTCCTCTGGTGAGGATGGGCAGAAGGCCCATCTCCTTAATGGCCTGACGCGGAGCGCTCACGAACCATGAGATCATGACCTGAGTCAAAATCAAGAGTTTGACGCTCAGTGGATGGAGCCACCCAGATGTCCCCCAGAATCTTAATCACATTCTTTCGTTTATGTCTTTCCTTATGAACCCATCACACTTCCTGATTACTGTAACTTTGAAGAAAGTATTGAAATCTGGAAGTGTGAGTCTTTTAGCTTTCGTCTGTTGTTTCAAGATTGGATTTGATAACTTCAGTCCTTTGAGTTTCTATATAAATATTAGAATCAGTTGCTCATCAATTTCTGCAAGAAAGCCAACTGGGGTATTGACAGGGATGATCTGTAACCTATAGATCAGTTTGTAAAACTTATCCCCCTTAACAGTGTCTTCTTACAGTCAAGGAAAATGGAATGTCTTTTTAATTATTTAGACCTTTAATTTCCTACAGTAATGTTGTCGATTTCACTGTACATGTTTTCTGGTATTTTTGGAAATTGTCACATATACATATGCCTTTCTATATTAGGGTAATACTGACCTCAGAGAATGAGTTAGGAAGTATTCACTTCTCTTAATTTCTTAGAATTATACATCAAAGACTGGTATTAATTATTCCTTAAATGTTTGATGGAATTCATCAGAAATGCCATCTGACCCTGGGCTTTTTATTTCTAAGGAAGTTTTTGAATTGCCAATTTAATCTCTCCAATATTTATAGGGCTGTTCTAATATTTCTTAATGAGTTAGTATGGTACTTTTTTTCCTTCTAGTAATTTGTCCATTTCACTTATTTATCTGTAAGTATGACGTTGTTTATAGTGTTTCTTTAAATTCCTTTTTATTTCTGTAATCTCAGTACTAATGTCCTCTTTTTTAGTTTTGATTTTAATAACTTGAACTTTCTCTTTTATTTTGTCAATCTAATTAAAGATTTTATAATTTTGTAGATCTTTTCAAGAATTGACTTTTGTTTCCGTTGATTTTCCTTATTGTTTTTTTCTATTCTGTATTTTTATTTCTATTTTATAATTTCCTTCCTTAATCTTTTTTTTTTTGGACTTTGCCTTCTTTTTAAAATTTTTTAAAGATGGAAGTTATATTATTTGAAATCTTTACCTTTTTAATATAGGCATTTGCAGCTATAATTTTATTGTAAACACCACTTTAGGTGTAGGCTCTGGTATATTGTATTTTTATTTAATTCATACCAAGTATTTTCTAATTTCCATTGTAACTTCTATTTTGATGTTTTGACTGTATATAAATGTCTAATTTTCAAATATTTAGAAGTTTTTCAAATTTCCTTTTCATTCTTTTCTAAATTTCATTCCACTGTATTCAAATACATATCCAAATGGAAATATTCTATGTTAGTAGCATCATTATGATATTTTGGGACATTCTACATAGGCAATCATGTCATCTGTGAGCAAAGACAGTCTTATTTCTTCATTCCCTATCTGTACACTTTTTCTTTCTTTCTTTCTTTCTTTCTTTCTTTCTTTCTTTCTTTCTTTCTTTCTTTCTTTCTTTCTTTCTTTTTTGTCTTAGTGTGTCATTTAGGACTTTTCGTATGATACTGAATAGGAGTGGTGAGAACAAACATTATGTCTCTGTTCTCATCTTACCAGAAATGAATCTAGTTTCTCTTCATTAAGTATAATGTTAACTGAAAACAGAGGAACATAGGAGAAAGGAAAAAGGAGAGAGAGAGAGAGAGAGAGAGAGAGAGAAGCAAACCGTAAGAGACTCTTAACTATACAGAACTGAGGGTTGATATAGGGAAGGTGGGTGAGGGATGGGCTAAATGGGTGATGGGTGTTAAGGAGGGCACTTGTGTTGACCACTGGGTGTTATATAGAAATGTTGAATCACGAAATTCTTACTCCTGAAACCAATATTACACTATATGCTAAATAACTGGAATTTAAATAAAAATTGGGGGGTATAATATCTGTAGAGTTTTGTAAATGTTTTTCAGTAAGTTGAGGAGTTGACCTCTATTCCCAGTCTCCTGAGAATTTTTGTCATGAACGAGTGTTGAATTTTGTCAAATGCTTTTTCTGAATCTATTAATATAATCATGTGATTTTTCTTCCACATCCTGTTGATGTTGATGTTGATATAATTGGTTCTTAAATAACCAGTCCCTCGTACCCACCTAAATTCCCACTTCTTCATTGATTTATAATTGGTTTTTATTGGATTGTCATTTTCAGTTTCCTAATATTCTAAGGATTTATGCATTTATATCCATGACAGATACTGGTCTGTTGTTTTCTTTTCTTGTAGTGTCTTTGTATGGTTTTAGTATTGGGGCAATGCTTGTCTCATGGAATAAGTGTGAAAGTATCCCCTATGCTTCTATCTTCTAGAAAAGATTTATAGAATTGGCATAATTTTCTTCTTAAATATTTGATAGAATTAAACAGTAAGCTCATCTGGACCCAGTGCATTCTGTTTTGGAAAGTCTTCAATAATTGATGAAATTTCCTTAATAAATATAGGCCTATTCAGATTGTCTTCAACTTGGTTCACGTTCATCTCCATTACCAAATTTGTGGACATAAGTTGATCATAATATTAATTTTATTATCCTTTTAGTAAGATCACTAGAGATGGCCTTTCTTTCATGACTGATATTAGCAATGTATATCATCTCTCTTTCTTTTCATAATTAGCCTGGCTGGGAGGTTTAATAATTTTATTAATGTTTTCAGAAAACCAGCTTTTTGTTTTGCTAATTTTCTCTATTAGTTTTCTGTTTTAAATTTCATTGATTTCTGGTATAGTTTTGGTCATTTTTTTCTTCCCCTTATGTTAGATTTAATTTGTTCTTCATTTTCTAGTTTTCTAAGGTGGTACCTCGTAGATTTTATATCTTTCTTCTTTTCTAATATATGCATTTAACATAAGTTTCTCTACACACTGCTTTTACTACCTCCCATAAATTTTGAGAAACTGTATTTTCATTTAGTTAAAATATTTTTAATAACTCAAGGTTTCATCTTTGACCAATGTTGCTATTTAGAAAAGTATTTTTTGGAGTGCCTAGGTAGTTGAGTTGGTTGAGCATCTGACTCTTTATTTTGCCTCAGATTATGACCTCAAGGTCATGAGATTGAATCCTATGTTGGGCTCCACACTGGGCATGGAGCCTGTTTAAGATTCTCTCTCTCCAAGGGTGCCTGAGTGGCTCAGTCAGTTAAGAGGCTGACTCTTGATTTTAGCTCAGGTCATGGTCTCACAGGTGGTGAGTTCAAGCCCTGCATCAAGCCCTTCACTGAGCCTCATGTTGGGTTCTCAGCTGACAGTGCAGAACCTGCTTAGGATTCTCTCTTTCCCTCTCTCTCTCTACCTCTCCTCTGCTTGTGTGCTTTCTCTGTCTCTCTCAAAATAAATAAACTTAAAAAAAACTTCTCTCTTCCTCTGCCCCTTCCCTGCTCACAGGTGTGCTTGCATGTTCTCTCTTCCTCTCTATTATATATATATATACGTTATATATATGTATATACTATTATATAGTATATAATACACTTCAAGTATTTGGGGATTTTCTATCTATATTAATGTGATTGATATCCACCTTAATTCTGTTGTGGTTTTGAGAGCACACATTGTATGATTTCTCATCTTTTAAATTCATTAAGGTGTGTTTTTTGGCCGAGGTTGTGATTTTTCTTGGTGAGTGTTCCATGTGAGCTTATGAAGAATTTGTGTTATGCTATTTTGGGTAAAGTATTCCATAAATGTCAAGTATATCAAGTTGATTGATAGTGGTGTTGAATTCAACTTTGTCCTTACTGATTTTCTGCCTGCTTGATCAGTCTGTTATTGACAGAGGGGTGTTAAAGTCTATAATAGTTGATTCATCTCATTTTCCTTGCGGTTCTATGCCTTTTTTTTTTCTCATATAATTTGATAATCTCTTGTTAGGAGCATATATACTAAAGATTATTAAGTCTTCTCAGAGAACTGAAACCTTCATGATTATCTAATACCCCTTAATATTCCTGATAATTTCCTTGCTCTGCAGTTTGCTTAATATAACTACTACTAACAACTATAATTCAGCTTTCTTTTGAGTAATGTTAGAATTGCGTATTTTTCATCCCTTTAATACAGAATCTATATGTGCCTTTATATTTAGAGTGGGTTTCTTATACAGTTGAACCTTCTTTCATAATCCAGCCCAGCAGTCTCTATATTTTAATTTGTATATTTGGAATGTTGATGTTCAAAGCAATTATTGATATCTTTGGATTAATGTGTATCATATTTGTTAATGGTTTTATTTTCTGCCTTTGATCCACATGTTTGCTTTTGCAAAAATATATATATATATATTATATACATGTATACATGTATATGTACACATATATGTATACATTATATACACATATATAATCTGCTAAGAGAGACAGTTTTATTTCTTCCTTTCTGATTTTGGTACTTTTAAATTTCCTTTTTCTTGTGTAATTCCTGTAGCTAGGACTTCCACCATTAGTATGTTGAATAAAAGTAATGAATTGACATCTTTGTCTTATTTCTGATATTAGATGAAAAGCTTTCTGGTTTCAATTTGAGTATTATGTTATTGGAGGGGCTTGTTCCTCATTTTTATCTTCTACTTTTGTTTTACTTTCTTGGTTTTAATTGAATATTTTATATGGTCCCATTTTCCCCCTTTTAACATATCAATTTTACTCATTTTTTATTAGTTGTCCTAGGTTGGCAATATGCACTTACATGTAATCCAATTCAACTTCCATATAACTCCATACTGGTTTATGAGTAGTAGAAATACCTTCCAAGAAAGTATTTCCAATTCTTCACTTTCACCCCTCTGTCCTTCCTGTCTCCATTTTACTTATCCATGAACTCTATCCACCAAATACATTATTGCTATAATTGTTTCGAACAGACTATTACCTTTTACTTCAATTAAGATATAAAAAATAGGGGCACATGGGTGGCTCAGTTGGTTAAGTGCCTTGACTCTTGATTTCAGCTTGGATCATTATCTCATGATTCGTGAGATAGAGTCCCGCATCAGACTCTGCACTGACGACGTGGAGCCTGCTTGGCATATTCCCTCTCTCTCTCAACATACATAAATAAATAAATAAATAAATAAATAAACAAACAAACAAACAAACTTCAAAGAAAAAAAGAATTAAAAGCTAAAAGATTTAATCTTCACTTATTCTTTTTCTCATGCTCTCCTTTCTTTATCACCCAAGTTTCTACCTATACCATCTTCTTGTTTCTGAGAAACCGAAAACAACCAATAAATGTCTTTGATGTTTGCTCTGCGAGGTACTCTTATTTCTTTTTCACTTTCGAAAGATACTTTCACAGGACACAGAATATTAGGTATGTGGGTTTCACCTTTTTTCAACACTATGTATTTCATTCACCCTCTTCTTTCTTGAACAGTTTCTAAAGACAAATCTGATATGATTCTTACCCTTGTTCCTTTGTATGTAAGTTTATTTTTCTTCTCACTTTTGTCTTTCTTTCTTTTTTTTAATTTAAATCCAACTCAGTGTAATAATGATTTCAGGAACAGGTTTTAGTGATTCATCATTTACATATAACACCCAACACTCTTACCAACAAGTGGCCTCCTTAATGCCCATGACCCACTTAGCTGATTCTCCAGCCCAAAACCCCTCTAGCCACAATATTTTCCTTGTATTTGAGACACTTATGGTTTGTCTCCTACTCTGTTTTTATGGGTTTTTTTCCCTTCCTCTGTATTCATCTCTTATATTTCTTAAACTCCACATATGAGTGAAATCATATGGCATTTGTGTTTCTCTGACTTATGTTACTAAGCATAATACATTCTAGTTCCATCCACATTGTTCCAAAAGGCAAGATTTCATTCTTTTTGATTGCTGAGTAATATTCCATTGTATATATATATAGACTACATCTTCTTTATCCATTCATCAGTCAATGGACACTTTGGCTTTTTCCATAATTTGGCTATTGTTGATAGTGCTGCTATGAACATTGGGATGCATGTGCCCATTAAATCAGCACTTTCTTTTTTTGTCCTTTGAATAAATAACTAGTAGTAAAATTGCTGGATCATAGGGTAGTTTTATTTTTAAAAGTTTTTGAAGAAACTTCATGCTGTTTTGATACTGGCTGCACCAGTTTGCATTCCCACAAGCAGTGCAAAAGAGTTCCCTTTTCTCTGTGTCCTCACCAACATCTATTGTTTCCTAAGATGTTAATTTTATCCATTCTGAAGGTGTGAAGTGGTATCTCATTGTGGTTTTGATTTGTATTTCCGTGTTGATGAGTAATTTTGAGCATCTTTTCATGCGTCTGTTAACCATCTGGATGTCTTCTTTGGAAAAGTATCTATTCATGTCTTTTGTCTATTTCCTCACTGGATTTTTTTCTGGGGTGTTGAATTTGGTAAGTTCTTTATAGATTTTGGACACAAACCCTTTATCTGATATGTCATTTGCAAATATCTTTTCCTATTCTCTCAGTGCCTCTTACTTTTGCTGATTGTTTCCTTCACTGTGCAGATTTTTATCTTGATGAGTCCCAATAGTTCATTTTTGCTTCTGTTTCCCTCGCCTCCAAAGACAGGTCAAGTAAGAAGTTGATGCAACTGAGATGAAAGAGGATGTTGTCTATTTCCTCCTCTGGGATTTTGATGGTTTTCTGTCTTAACATTTTGGTCTTTCATTCATTTTGAATTTATTTTTGTGTATGGTGTAAGAAAGTGATCCAGGTTCATCCTTCTGCATTTTGCTGTCCAGTTTCCCAACACTATTGCTGAATAGACTGCCTTTTTTTTTTCATGAGATATTCCTTCCTGCTTTGTTAAAGATTAGTTGGCCATATATTTGTGGGCCCATTCCTGGGTTCTCTATTCTGTTCCATTGATCTACGTGTCTGTTTTTGTGCCAGTACCATACTGTCTTAATGATTACAGCTTTGTATTACAGCTTGAAGTTCGAAATTGTGATGCCTCTACTTTGCTTTTCTTTTTAAACATTACTTTGGCTATTCGGGGTCTTTTCTGGGTCCATACAAATCTTAGAATAGTTTCTTCTAGCTTTGTGAAGACTGCTGGTATTATTTTGATAGGGATTGTGTTAAATGTGTAGTTTGCTTTGAGTAGTATCGACATTTTAACAATATTTATTCTTAGAATCCATGAACATGGAGTGTTTTTCTATTTTTTATGTGTCTTCTTCAATTTCTTTCATAAGCTTTATAATAGTTTTCAGTATATAGGTCTTTTACTTCTTTGCTTAGGCTTATTCTCATGTATTTTATGGTTTTTGGTGCCATTGTAAATGGGATCAGTTTTTTAATTTCTTTCTGTTGCTTCATTATTGGTTATAGAAATGCAACCAATTTCTACACATTGATTTTATATCCCACTGAATTCATGTGTTGGTTCTAGCAGTTTTTTTGTGGAGTCTTTTTGTTTTTTCCACAGAGTATCATGTCATCTGTGAGAAGTCAAAGTTTACCTTCCTCCTTGCTGATTTGGATGCCTTTGACTCCTTTGTGTTGTCTGATTGCTGAGGCTAGGACTTCCAACATTGTGTTGAATAACAGTGGTGAGAGTGGACATCCCTGTCATGTTCCTGACCTTAGGGAGAAAGCTCTCAGTTCTTCCCCATTGAAGATGGTATTAGTGGTGTGTCTTTTATATGTGACTTTTATGATCTTGAGGTATGATCCTTCTATTCCTACTTTCTTGAGGGTTTTCATCAAGAAAGGATGCTGTATTTTGTCAAATGTTTTCTCTGTATGTATTGAGAAATCATGTGGCTTTATTCCTTTCTTTTAATAATGTGATGTATCACATTGATTGGTTTGTGGATATTGAAACAGCTCTGCATCCCAGAAATAAATCCCATGTGGTTGTGGTAATTCTTTTAATGTATTGTTGGAACCGGTTGGCTGGTATCTTGTTGAGAATTTTTGCATCCATGTTCATCAGGGAAATTGTGTGTAGTTCTCCTTTTTATTGGGGTCTTTATCTGTTTTTGGAATCTATGTAATGCTAGCCTCATAGAATAAGTTTCTATTCCATTCCTATTTTTAGAACAGCTTCAAAAGAATAGGTGTTAACTCTTCTTTAAATATTTGGTAGAACTCCCCTGGAAAGCCATCTGGCCCTGGACTGTTGTTTGTTGGGATATATTTGATTAATGATTCAAATTCTTTACTGGTTATGGGTCTATTCAAATTTTCTATTTCTTCTTGTTTCAGTTTTGGTAGTTTATACATTTCTAAGAATTTGCCCATTTCTTCCAGATTGCCCAATTTGTTGGCATATAATTGATCATAATATTCTCTTATTATTGTTTGTATTTCTGCAGTGTAGGTTGTGATGTCTCTTCTTTCATTCATGATTTTATTTATTTGGGTCCTTTCCTTTTTCTTTTTGATCAGTCTGGCTAGGGGGTTATCAATTTTTTTTTTAATTCTTTCAAAGAACCAAGTCCTGGTTTCATTGATCTGTTCTAGTATTTTGTTTTGATTTTTGATTTTGATATCATTGATTTCTGCTCTAATCCTTATTATTTCTTTTCTTTTGCTGGTTTGGGACTTTATTTGCTGGGTTTTTTTCCAGCTTCTTTAGGTGTAGGGTTCAGTTGTGGATTTGAGACCTTTGTTCCTTCTTCAAGAAGGCAAGATTGTTATGTACTTCCCTCTTATGACTGCCTTTGCTGCATCCCAGAGGTTTTGTACTGTGTATTTTCATTTTTTGACTTTGATGTACTTTTTAATTTTCTCTTTAATTTCTTGGTTAACCCATTCATTCTTAAGTATAATGCTCTTTAATCTCCAAGTATTCGTGGTCTTTCCAAATTTTTTCTTGTGGTTGATTTCAAGTTTCATAGAATTGTGTTCTGAAAATATGCACGGTATGATCTCGATAATTTTGTACTTGTTGAGGGCTCATTTGTTTAACCTATTCTGGAGGACGTTCATGTGCACTCGAGAAGAATATATATTCTGCTGCTTTAGGATGAAATGTTCTGAATATATCTGTTAAGCCCATCCAGCCGTGTCATTCAAAGCCATTGTTTCCTTGTTGATTTTCTGCTTACATGATTTGTCCATTGCTGTAAGCAGCGTGTTGAAGTCCCCTACTATTATGTTATTATTATTGATGAGTTTCTTTATGTTTGTGATTAATTGATTTATAGATTTGGTGCTTAATGTTGGGGACATAAATGTTTACTACAATTGTTAGATCTTTGTGGATAGACCCCTTGATTATGATATAATGCCCTTCTTAATCTCTTGTTACAGTCTTTATTTTACAATCTAGTTTGTCTGATATAAGTATGGCTACTCTGGCTTTCTTTTGACATTCATTAGCATGATAGTTGGTTCTCCATCCCCTTACTTTCAATCTGAATGTATATTTAGGTCTAAAATGAGTCTCTTGTGGGCAGCATATGGATGGGTCTTGTTTTGTTATCCATTCTGATATCCTATATTTTTGATTGGAGTGTTTAGTTCATTGACATTTTGAGAGAGTAGTGAAAGGTATGAATTTTGTGCCATTGTGTTGCCTGTTAAGTTAGTGTTTCTGGTGATGTTCTCTGGTCCTTTCTAGTCTTTGTTGCTTTTGGTCTTTTTTTGTTTTGTTTTATCTTTTTCCACTTAAAGTGTCCCCCTTAAAATTTCTTGAAGTCTGGGTTAGTAGTCACAAATTCCTTTAGATTTTGTCTGGAAAACTCTTTATCTCTCTGATTTTGAATGACAGCCTTGCTGGATAAATAATTCTTGGCTGCATTTTTTTCTGATTCAGCATGGTGAATATATACTGCCACTCCTTTCTGGCCTGCCAAGTTTTTGTGGACAGATATGCTGTGAACCTGATCTTTCTTCCTTCGTAGGTTAAGGACTTTTTTCCCTTGCTTTCATAATTTTTTCCTTGTTTGTGTATTTTGTGAATTTTACTATGATATGCCTTGGTGATGGTCAGTTTTTGTTGCATCTATGGAAGTTCTCTATGCTTCTTGGATTTTGATATCTGTATCATTCCCCAGTTTATGAAAGTTTTCTGTTATAATTTGTTCCCATAAGCCTCCTGCCCTTTTTTTTTTCTCTTTCTTCATCTTCTGGGACTCTGATGGTTTGGATGTCATTCCTTTTAAATAAGTCACTGTGTTCTCTAAGTTTTGTATTGTGATCTTTTGCATTTGTTTCCCTCTTTTTTTTTCTGCTTCATTATTCTCCATAATTTTGTTTTCTATATCACTGATTCACTGCTATGCTTCATCCATCCCTGCTGTCACAACATCCATTAAGATTGCATCTGGGTTATAGCACTTTTAAAATCAGCCTGCCTAGATTATGTTTCTTTTATCTCTGCATAAGGTTACTTTTGGATGTTTTATATGTTTTATTCAACCCCACCTAGTATTATTATAATCATGGTTTCAAATTGTAGTTCTCACATCTTACTTATATCTGTGTTGATCAAATTCCTGGCTGCCATTTCTTCCTGTTCTTTCTTTGGGGTGAATTCCTTCATCTTGTCATTTTGAAGGAAGAAAAATAATAACAAAATAAAAATTTAAAAATTTAAACTGAACAAAAAAATCAAATAAGAGAAGCGAGATCCTCAGTTTGTTTCAGTCTGTTTGTTGAAAGGAGCTTGATAGAATAGAGAAAAAAAGGCAAAGGAAAGAAGAAATTCAAATATTAAAAAAATATATATAATAAAGTAAAATAAAGAAAATAAAATAGAATAAAAATTTTTAAATATCAAAATAAAAAAATAAAAAAGAATTTGTTTTTTCTGTATCCAAGAAAGAGAAAGAAAAGAAAGAAAAAAGAAAACAATTTAAGCAAAAACAAAAACACACAAAGAACCATCAAACAGAATGAAACCTGAATGAAGTTATATCCAGTTTATCCTCCAACTGAAACTTTGAAGCACTCTATGATTCATACACTAAGCAGGTGGAGGGATTTGTCCTGGTCTTCTGGGGCATATGCTTGGAGGGTGCAGTTGGGCGGGGCTTGGTGTAATGGCTCTGTTCTCCATTAGGTGGCGCTGCTGAGCTTACTGGGGTATATAAGTGTGACCGCACATGTGCAAGCATGGTAGAGGTAAAAATGGCTTAACCCAGGTCCCTAGTCTCTGGCAAAGGAACTTTGCAGGAACTTAGCGCTCTCACCTATGATTAAGCACCTCTCCTTTGTCTCAGGCCTCCATCTGCTCCCCACCTCCACTCTTTCCATGTCCAAGCCATCAGCCTGCCAGGTGGTACCTCCCTCCAGAGTTTTATCTCAGATGGGATTGTATTTTATGTCAGATAGGAATGTTTGCGTGATGGAGCAAATGTGGCAAATCACAACACACAGACAGTGCTAGGTTTCACTACACTCTGGCATCTTTGTCCCAATACCAACAAACATGGCTGCTCTCCAGGGTCTGCTGGGACCTTTGCCTATGGGGAAGCCAGATGGTCTCTACCAAATGCACTCCAAACAGGGGAACAGCTTCTCTATGTGTGGCACATGGACCTCTCAGACCCCATTGCCTGCCCTGCTTCTTCACCAGAGCACCTCCAGCCACAGAGCTCTGGAACTGCAGACTCTGTGCTCCACTGTTTATAAAATCCTGGTGGTTTGTAACCCTTTCCTTTCTCCCTGTCAATGGTTTTGGGGAACAGATTTCTTGTTCAATCACTTGCAAGTGTTTCCACTGTCTTTTTCTCTCCATCTACTTTCAGGGGAGTGCTTTTCTTGCACAATCACTATGTACCAAACTCTCTCCCTTTCTCTCTCTGTCCTCTTTCAGTAAAAATGGCTCCCTACCCTCTGCAGCTTTTTTCCCTCCTAGTTCACCTCTCCACACCATGTACCTGCCAAGTTCTGTGGCTCAAGTTATGCAGATTGTTGTGTTAATACTCAGATCAATTTCCTAAGTGTTCAAAATGATCTGGTGTTGATATGGCTGCATTTCAGGGATGAGACAAGCTCAGGATCTCAATACCGTTTCACCATTTTAACTCTTCCCTCTTCTCACCTTTTTCAAAGTTTAAAAAAATATGTATTTGAATTTTTGCATTTTGAATACAGTGTGCATGCTTGTTGTTCTTTTAGTTTCCTAGATCTTTAGTTTGGTATCTAACATTAATCCTGGAAAATTCTCTGTCATCATTGCTTCAAATTTCTTCTGTTCCTTTCTCTATTTCTTCTGCTTCTGATATTCACATTATGCATATTTTACAATCTTTCCCAGAACCCCGGGAGAGCTCATCTTAGCTGTCTTTTTATTCTAATTCTCCCTCTTAAACTTTTAGCTGGTATATCTTTTCACACCTTCTTAATTACTGACCAAAAGTTTCCACTTGTTTTCCAAAATACCCTTAGAAAATCGTAACAAAGGTGGTCTCCTTAGGGTAAGCTGTGAAGTTCTCTGTTCTTATGGCCTCTCTTTAACACTTGGCATGAACTCCATATTATTGCACCAGGATATGTATACCCTGCTTGCAAATAGCTCTACTCTAGGAGCAGGGTGCTAGATGAGGACGGTAGCCTCTGGGAGTTTTGTTGTTGCTATGAGTGTTGTGGCTTGCCTCTCCTGGCATGGAAAAAGCACCCTATGAGTGGACTCAGTGGGGAACTATCAGGCCCAGTATTCTCTGCCAGTCATATTTGCATAGAGCTTCTATCCTACTTAGTATGGGTTTAGTGAGAGAGGGATCCTCAGTATATGCCATGCCTGCCTCTAACAGCTCCTGCCACACAAGAGGTTGATGAAAGATGCTGGTTGTCTCACTCTTGCTGGGATTAAACCATACTTATGACGGGCAATCGAGGGAGAAAGAGTCCTATCTTCTTTGCCGTACTCACACAGAATAGGTCTTCCATCACATGGAGCTGAGAGTGGGGATGGGAGCAGGTGTGGCTCTAATGCTACAATTCTTGTTATTCTGATTAATATTGAGTAGTTTTTGTTGAATAACCAAGTGGTTATTCATTTTATGTATGCCACTAGGAGAATGTCCAGAAAGCATACATATAGACCACGATTTTCAGTGAAGTAGTTGTAGTTCCGTGGTTGTAGAGAGGGTCCAACACTTGAGCTCTTCACGATATAGTTTTGAAAGTCATAGCTTAAAATTACATTAATTTCCTTTTATTTTACTTTCTATTAAAATCCTTATTCAACACATTCAGTATTAATCAATTTTCCCAAAACAATGTTGTGGGAATTGATTTTCCCTCAAGTCTGCTATTTTCTCATGTTTTGATCATTTCCCCAGTTTATAAACTTCTTGAAGATATGTTTTACTCGTGTTCATATAGTTTATGGGACATATTAGTTACTACATAAATACATAAATGAGTGTCATGATTAATTAGGCCTCGAGACAGAAAATATTTTAACACTAAATGTTTAAAAATCTTAAATATTTTATGGTAGATGAGGTAGTTCATTGGTTAATACAGTGATTAGTCTTTCCCTTTTCATTCTCCCTGATTATCAATCTTTTTAAGAAAAGAGTATATGAGTATCTACTATGTTTCAGACACTATGGCAGGACCTGTGAGAATTATAAAGAATGAGAGGTTTGGCCTCTGTCTTGTGATGCTCACAGTTTAATAAGATACATAGGGGTGTACACCAGGAGATTAATCCTAATATATGGAGCCTATTTGAATATGGAAACAGTTCTGTCATTATAAACAGTTCTGTCATTGAATATGGAAACAGTTCTGTCATTCGTATCTTAATAAGAACAGGAAATTTGTAGACAGACATGCACACAGAGAGAACACCATGTATAGATGGATTACAGTTACCTTTCTACAAGCCAACAGATACCAATCGTTGCTAGCAAACCACCGAAGCTAGGGGAGGGATGGAACAGATTTTTCTTCGCAGCCTCAGAAAAGATCAACCAACTCTACTGACACCTTGATTTTGGATTTCTAGTCTTCAAACTGTGAGCACATAAACTTCTGTTCCTTAAGCCATCAGTATGTGGTACAGTGTTATGGCAGCCCTAACTAATACATGTGATGACAGTGAAGGTTACGGAGAATTATGATATCCTTTAGAATTTAGTTCAACACGATAGAAAGTTGACATATTTATAAAATGAATGAGAGAGAAAGAAGCTTTCAGAGGGAAGGAAACCAGTTAAGTGGTAAGAATAATAATCACGGCTAAACGTGATAAACACCCATGCCCCATTCTAAAAATATAAGTCTGACATTGCAATTACAAATGACCCTGATGAGAAAGAAAACTAAGTGTTTCTAAAGACTAATTATGGATGCAAAGATAGCTCTCGGCTCTGTGATGAGCTCAGATCTAAAAGGGTCAATTAAAAAGGACAGAAGTTACACTGAATAAGCTATAGCAAATAAAGTCACAGAGATGAATAATATCAGAAAGGCTACAATTCAGATTGAGATGAATTTAATGAGAATTACTAGATAACAAAAATGTTTGCAGCAAAAACAGTGAGAATGAAAGAGACAATCTATTCCCCAGTAGCAGAAGTCTTGTAGAATAGGAGCACCCAATTGACCTTCCCCATTCATTTCTTTTTAGTCCTGACATTACCGAAAGGAAACCTAAGACTCTAGTAGGAGAACAAGGTGTAAGATATGATCTAGGCGTTCCCATGATAATTACAACCCAAGCTATCTAGGGCACACTGGGAATGAGATTTCACCCCTACTTTTAGTACCTTTGAGTTTCCAGGAAGGAGACCAAAATGAAAGTAGATTCTGCCAAACAAACTGCATCATCCGACACAAACTTCTCTCAAAGCTTATATTCTTTGCTAGGCAATAATTTGTATTAGTTGAGAATGCAGTCTTTGACGTTCATTGCCATGGTTCTAATCCTGGCATCCCCATTTAATGATTTTACAAGCTGGAAGGCAGGTTATTTAACTACATTGTGTCATATTTCTATTTGTAAAATGAGCGTAAAATTTGTGAAACAATTAAGGCATATATGGCACATGGTAAGTAGTTAAATAAACACGAGGCCTTCCTAGTGTCATGATCAGTGTTACGAGTATTTTCATTGCCAGCCTTTCACTCCGATTCTTTATTTGTTTTAACCCAAATTGAGTGGTTGCTGTATTCATTGTACCTTATTTTTGTGCTGGCCTCTGGAAATATCTAGATACAGATAAATAGAAAAGAATTTTTCATTTCTAAGAGCATAAACTCATTATAAAGAGCAGGCAGACCAGGGAGATTCTGTAGAATTTACTGTTGTCAAGACTGGGGTAAATGTTATAAGGAACTTCACAGGGGAATTGACAGTCTGACTGAGTCCAGAAGGATGGGGAGAAATTTATGAAGGTGTCAAGCAGAGAAAAAGCTTTTGGGAAAAAAGGAAGTCAACACTTGAAAATCAGAGAGATATAAGGGCATATTTGTCCTTGGGGGAATTGTGTTTAAGAGCATGCCTAGAGAGAAGCTGAAAGTCGAATCTTAATAGAGGCATTGTGGGAAAGATTTTTCAGTATTACTTGACAAGCCGAGAGGCCTGTATAACTATCAAATAAGGAGCTTTGATTTGAGGGCTGTCCTCTTCAACACGGAGTATGCTATAGGTTTGCGTTGCCTCCAAAATCTGTACGTTGAAGTTTGGGCACCCAATACCACAGAATGTGACCTAATTTGGAAGCAGGGTCCTTATAAAGGTAATCAGGTTAAAACAAGGTCATTAGGATGGACTTTAATTCACTCTGACTGGTGTCCTCATAAAAAGGAGAAATTTGGATACGGAGACAGACATGCATAGAGGGAAGACCTGACATGAAGAGACATAGATGGTTGGTCATCCACAAGTCAAGAAGAGGCCTGGAACAGACTTTTCCCTCACAGCACCCAAAAGGAACCAACTTTGTCAATACCTTGATCTTGGACTTTTAGCCTCCAGAACAAATACGTTCCACATTCAGTGTGGAGCCAGACATGGGGTTGGATCCCACGACCCTGGGATCATGAACCTGAACCGAAATCAAGAGTGGGATGCTGAACCTACTGAGTCACCCAGGCGTCCCCAGATATACATTGTTTCTATGCATGAACCATTTTGAAACATTTGAATACAAATATTTAATGATTTTCACTTTCTTTCTTACATTTTTCAATTTTTGAGGAATTCAGAAAGCTATGAGATTGATCCTGGCTTCTAAGATTACAACTGTGTCACATTCTCCCAATGCAAAGACAAGTGGCACGGACTTTACTGTAATCTTTAATAGTTCACCTCGTTGCCGGAGCTTCCAAATTAACTCACATGTATTCCATCGTGGTTCATAACAAAGGTAAGAGGAAGGTGCTCTCCTCCCTCTGGCCTTACCCTTTTGACAGATGAGGAACTTGAGGGCAGATGGATAAATGAAAAGCCCTAGGCTGCAGTCAGCAGAGGAGTCTACCTCTAGTGTTCCCTTGTTGCCATCAGGCTCAAAAGAGCGGCACAGACCAGTGTCTGTGGTCTGGCACTCTGCCTCAAAGCAAGCAACTGTGAGACACTGCAAACCCCAGATCACTGCTCTCAGGAGCGAGAGAGTGGCCCCAGGCAAGATTCTGAAGTCACACTCATTTTGGTGTGCTGACTTGTTAAGCCATTTGGAGAAAAAAACAATCGGATTTGGGGCGTCTGGGTGGCTCAGTCGGTTAAGCGTCCGACTTCGGCTCAGGTCATGATCTCGCGGTTCATGAGTTCGAGCCCCACGTCAGGTTCTGTGCTGACAGCTCAGAGCCTGGAGCCTGCTTCAGATTCTGTGTCTCCCTCTCTCTCTCTCTGCCCCTCCCCTGCTCATGCTCTGTCTCTCTCTGTCTCAAAAATAAATAAAACATGAAAAAATTTTAAGAAAACAATCGGATTAACCTAGTATACGAAACATGTTTATTGATCCATATGCATGCACTGAGAATATTCCAAGGCACTTTGAGGGTTATAATTGGTCTGATCTAGCCAAGAAGACTTAATAAAAACTTTGCTGAAAAAATAAAAATGGAACACTGGAGAAACTCTATTTGCTCCGACTCCTCTAAACCGTTAACACTTTAAGTGGCAGAATATAATGTTTCAAAGGAAAATAAGCTCTAGGTGTGTAGATGTCTTGTGTCTATCCCTTTCTCCCTAGTGAGTTAAGCTTGTAGATTAATACACCAGAAATAGTAGCCTACCATCCATTCTGCAATCGCCAAGGATATTTGAGGCTACAGGATTTTTCTTAAAAAAATAAAAAAAAAAAAACAACAACGTTGAGACACATATGTCTCCACATTGTGCTGGCCATTATATGATCCTGCACTGGCAAAGGGTTGATAATTTTTCATGTTTGTGGAGGTTGTAGATACACAGGATGAAGACCATCGAATGTCTGCTGTGCTAACATAGCTTCCAGCTTGAGAGGGGTTAGCTTTCACACTGAAATTTAGAATGTCTGTAGCATTCCTGAAGGAAACACAGAAGATTCAGCATGCTTTATCTAAAGTGTAAATAGGTAATGGACTTGATTCTGAAGTCCACGACTTTTCTGTTTTAAGAGACAAACATGAAACGATATTGAGAATACCAGGAGGATATAGGGTAGGATTTTCAAAGGCCTGCCTTAAGACTCTGAGTAGGTCACTGACGGTGAAAGGCAGAATGTGGAAATAAGTGACTACATCAGAACATGAATCTCCCCTCTTGCCAAAGGCCTCCTTTGGCCCCAGAAAGCAGCTCACTGCCACCAAGGCCAGTTTTTCGCTCTTCTGAGACCCCTTCAAGTTTATCTCAATAAGAGAAAGGAAATGTCAGAGAATGTATTTGTTTTCCATATCCTCTATCCCATGTAGATTCTTGTACTATGTATTTGTGATTTTGAAAAATGAAGAGGAAAACTTCCAGAGTTCAAGTTTCTAATCTAACCATCTAGATCTTGTGATCTGGATGTATGCCCTTGGCATAACATGGAAAAACGAAAAGTTGGAGGTTTTCCACTGACATTGGGCCCGCAGACAAAGACCTTAAAATACATGGCTTATGCTCTTAAGGAGTAGTCCCAAAGAGTGTTGTTAAGCTGGGTAATTCACCATCCCTAAAAATGTTAAATAGTCCTTAGTCAATGATGTAACGAAAATAGCCTAGAGTTGGTGAGACATCAGATGGACATTTGCGGTCTAAAATCCATGCAAATCCTGAGAGATTTTATTTCTAATATTAGTGCAATAGAGGTGAAAATGAAGATATTGATGTGAGAGGATTAACAGTCAAATTGACCTTGCAAACACAGTAAACAGGGAAAAGTACTCATAAACAGAACACTCAAAAATATCCACTAACTCTATGTACTAATATGAAACCCTAAAAGAACAGTCATAGCTAAAATTGCTTGTGGAATCTGAAATATCAAAGAATATTGTTATAATTTTCTTATCAGACTGTCACAACACTAAACTTAGTAACTGTCACACCAGTTTGTCTTCTTTTTTTGAATTTTTTTCCCTTTCCTTTTCTTTCCTTTTTTCTTTTCTTTCCTTTTGTGTTTTGAGAGAAAGAGAGAGAGAGCTAGTGGGGGGAAAGAAGAGAGACAGAGGATCTTAAGCAGATTCCGTGCCCAGCAGGGAGCCCAATGTGGAACTCGATCCCATGACCCTGGGATCATGACTTAAGCTGAAATCAAGAGTTGGATGCTTAACGATTGAGCCACCCAGACAGCCCTCACACAGATTTTTTATTTTTAAATATGTATGAAGGTAGCAGTTCAACACTGACTTATCTGGTACACATATAATTAGCTGTCAATTTATTCCTAAATGTTTTTTTAAATTTTTTAATGTCTATTTATATTTTGGGAGAGAGAGAGAGAGAGAGAGCAGAGTAGACAGAGAGAGAGAGAGACGGAGGCGCAGAATCCGAAGCAGGCTGCAGGCTCTGAGCTGTCAGCACAGAGCCCGACAACAGGGCTCAAACCCCTGAACCACGAGATCATGGCCTGAGCTGAAGTCAGATGCTCAACCGACTGAGCCACCTGGACGCCCCCATTCCTAAATGATTTATAGATATGTTTCTGTTGTTGCCGAACATATGCTTAATTCTTAGCTATGTATCTGTTACTCCCTTAACATTCAGAAGTAGAATTTAATTCTCTAAGTCAACATTTAATTAATGAGTCCAACACCTCAGTAGAAACAGCAGACAAGCTCCTTGATCTTGACAGTGACAGTAAGTCTTGCAGGAATCAAAATGAATTCCATGACTTCTATGCAGTTCTGCTACTTATTTATTTATTTATTTATTTATTTACTTAGAGTATGAGTGGGGTGTGAGGGTGGCTGAGAGAGAGAATCCCAAGCAGGCTCCATGGAGTCAGCACAGAGTTCAGCTCAGGGCTCAATCTCATAAACCATGAGATCATGACCTGAGCTGCAATCAAGAGTCTGGCACGTCACCACCTGGGCCACCCAGGCACCTCTTTGCAGTTCTGTTCTATAGACAGACATCATTATCTCTTTTTTATGAACAATTAAATTAAAGGTTGTATACACATCGCTATAGGTATAAAAAAGGTTTATTGGAAAGAGTGTCTACACACTGCCATCCTCACCTAGTGGAATGTGTGTATATCATGGAGGTTCACATCAATATGCTAAATGGCATAAACAGCTACAGAAGAAATAGTGTGTGTCTTTGAGCATCAGTCTTCCTCACAGATTTAGAAGTTGTCTTAGGATTAACCAAACACACATATCAATAGAGTAGATGTGAAAGAAAAACTCATGTGAAAAAAATAACTTCTGGGTTTGAAAAATGTATTTATGCCATTGGTGCCTCAAGATGCACCTTACCTTTAGATATGTCAGAGTGCACATGAAGTTCAAAGTCCTGAATTGAAGTTCCCTTGAAAATCTGGGAACAACTGCTCTGCATTCTTCATAAAGGCTCTGCTGCTTTAGCCTCTAACTAATTCTTAATCAAACACACTTTCCTTTTGTCATTGTAGATTTTGTAAAAGGTATTCAGTTGCACCAAGTAAAGGGAAACAAGGCTTCACTGTTAACTACACAGGTCCTTTTGGGAAAGCATAGTTTCAGCTAGAAAATTCAAGTGTCAACCCCCATAAGGAACATGATGCTTGGGCTCCTCTCGGTGTGAATGTTCTCTGGAGATGTGTTAAGCAACCAAGGAACATTTGTATCATTTGTCCATCACTAAGGAAATCATTTATTTCTTCCTTTAGTAAAAACTATGGTTTTTACTAACCAAAAAAAAAAAAGGAATGTGCTTTTGCAAAAGATATGGAGGGAGACCCACTTTTTAAAAACTGTCAAGAATTAATACTAGTAATTAATAAAAAACAAATGGTCATAAGTACAATGACTTTGGGATGTAACAGAAAGAACATGTTAGAAAAACACCCGACATTGTCACATGCCACACGTTTTACCTTGCACAAACATCCCAACTTCTTCAAGGCTATTTTTTTAAGTTTTTTTTAATGTTTATTTATTTTTGAGAGAGACAGGGACATAGCACCAGCAGGGGAGGGGCAGAGAGAGAGAAAGAGAGAGAGAGAGAGAGAGAGAGAGAGAGAGAGAGAGAGACAGAATCCGAAGCAGGCTCCAGGCTCTGAGCCATCAGCACAGAGCCCAATGCAGGGCTCAAACTCACAGACTGTGAGATCGTGACGTGAGCTGAAGTCGGGCGCTTAATCGACGGAGCCACCCAGGTGCCCCACGGCTATTTCTTTAATAAAATTTTGAGATAATAATAGATGCTTTGTTTAATTAACTAGCCACGATCAGAAAAACCCTCTACTACCCTCTACCTCACCTCCAAGCACATCCACCTCTTTCCACTTGTAATGTCAACAGCTCTAAGACTCAGGGGTTGTGGATCAGTCTGGGCTACCGATTATCTAGGCGTAATGTAGAAAGAAGGCAGGAGCCCTAGCCTATGTCTTCATCACTTAGTAGTGAGGTTTATGCTTGCACTGAGGACCTCAGGACCACAGGACTGTCTATGAATGGTCCTTGTTCAGATGGCTTGAGGCTGGTAGGTTAGCTTTGCCCAGTAGATCCCTATCGCTTCTAAAGTTCCAGCTGTACATACATCTTGTGGTCCATCTGTTCTGACAACAAAGCTCATCGCATACTTTAGAAGTCTATCATCCCCCCATGGCTGAAGACTTTCCCCCTGCTCATCTTAAGTTTCTACCTCAGGTCCTGTTTCTCAGAACACTTTGTGGCAACTGTCATTCAACTCCTCCGAGGGCCGTGGCATCCATCTCGTTCCTCTTCTCTCCCCAAGATCTAAACTCTGTCCGCTTAACCCAGGAGCAGTACTCAGGGGCTTGAAGGGACTCCTTGCATGCCTGGCCACTTGGACATTGGAGCATCAACCACCTAAATTTCCTGTTCCCTTACTGCAGCTCCTACACGTATTTACAGAAAAGGTCATACACCTTCATCCTGGTTAGTCACTGCTGTTGGCCAGAGGCTAACCTTCAGCATTATTATGATACTGCAGAAACACTGTTGCTCCTTTATTCATCGGAGACCTTTCTGTCACCTCATCTAACCCCATGTAGTCCGAATGTGTCTCTCCCAAATTGTAACTCTCATGCCAAGCTGTTCCCTCTCATGTTCTCTGCCCTCCTTCCTGGATTTTAGGCCTTAAATATAACACAATGATTCACACAAATCTAAAGCTGGAAAGTAGAAAATGTTAAAAAAAAATAAGTATGTCAAAACACTTTGTAAAATAAAAAACACCAAACAAATGCATTGATCTTTTTGTTGTTGTTGTTGTATTTTCTTTCTTTCTTTTCTTTCTTTTTTTTTTTTTTTATTTAAATTCTAGTTAGTTAACACATAGTGTAACATTGGTTTCAGGACATTTATATACCTTCTAAACTTTTAAATTTTTAAAAAAGTGTTTACTTATTTTTGAGAGACAGACAGACAGACAGAGCATGAGCAGGGGAGGGGCAGAGAGAGAGAGAGGGAGACACAGAATCCGAAGCAGGCTCCAGGCTCTGAGCTGTCAGCACAGAGCCCGAGGAGGGGCTCGAACCCACAAACCACAAGATCATGACCTGAGCTGAAGTCGGACGCTCAACCGACTGAGCTACCCAGGTGCCCCAATCTATCTTCTAAATTTTAAGTGTATAATAACCTCTTACTCTACCATTAGTCCTTAGTCCTTATCTACAACTATGTGGCACAGTCTTTTTGTTTATTTTAATTCTCCAATAAAACAGAAAATTATCCTCTGCCCTCATGAATTTCTAGATGGCTTTTTAGAGTGGATACTTCCTCATTCTACCCAGACTAATTCATCAAAGAAAGCTTCCTCTCTTTTCTTTACCATCCTTCATTGTTAGAAAAAAAGTACCTATCATTTCCTTGAGATGAGATACACATTCAGTGGTCTCATGCATGGGAAGGAGCCTTGTGTCAGTGCTGACAGCATTGAGTCTGCTTGGGATTCTCTCTCTCCCTTTCTCTCTGCCCCCCCCCCCCCCCACTCAAGTGCACTTGCACACGTGCACTTTCTCTCTATCAAAATAAATAAGTAAATTTTCAAAAATATTAATTCAGAATATAAATCTCTCACAGGTAAG
This sequence comes from Panthera pardus, assembly GCF_024362965.1. Classification (NCBI taxonomy): domain Eukaryota; kingdom Metazoa; phylum Chordata; class Mammalia; order Carnivora; family Felidae; genus Panthera; species Panthera pardus. The sequence goes on along the minus strand of NW_026527002.1, from coordinate 3,053,681 downwards.
AAGGAGCTCTATTTAAAAAGTTGGTAATTGAAATTACATAAGCCTAAAGTTTTGTTCTGTTTTGTTTAAGCACTATATTATAAACCATTTCACTTGTAGATAAGGGGCTTAAATTTAAAGAACTTCTATTGCTAACCCATCAGCTGAGGCAATTTTGAGGATTAACCTTGATTTTGTTCCATCATAAGCAAGAGTATCTCCCCTGTCTGTTTCCAGCTTTCACTGCTCACCATAGATGAGAATTCTCTTGGAATAAAATATCGAATGTAAAATTTGGAAGCAAATTTGTTACACAAAGTCACAAAACAAAAGTAGGATGAAAAATTAATGATGGTTCATAAAATTTAAATTCCTTCAGCTATAACTAAAGAGAAAACGCTGCAATTTTAATTCTTTTAACTAAGTAAATCTCATTTATCCCACAAACATTATCGAAATGAGAAGTGTGATTTTCAGTATTTGAAAAAGCAGCTCAGGCTGTCATCACCTTCTGCTGAAATTAAAATTAAAACACAGCATGGCAAAACTTAAATGCTTTGAATCGCCATAAAAATAAATAACACACAAAACTTTGTCCATACTTTATGGACTTTTTATTGACTGTTGTTCACATGCCTTCTAGAATGGAAACACCTGGGCGTATCTGCCACAAAAGGCTAGCAGACGTGTTGATGACTGGACTCTGCAAATCTCGAAGAGTCTTCCTGTTATCCAGAAAGACTTAGTATTATCAATACCCTTAGAATTAACTGTTTCCACAACTATTCCTTCAGCTATCCACCCATTAGTAGAAGCCAAACTATTAGAATTACTCATCAATTATAATGTATAATTTCAAGTTGTATTAGAGGTCAAAGGTTGTTCTTGCGTCAGTAGGGAGAATAGGGACTTTTAAATGTGATGCTATCCTAGGGGCGCCTGGGTGGCTCTGTGGTTAAGCCTCCGACTTCATCTCAGGTCATGATCTCACAGTCCGTGGGTTCAAGCCCCGTGTCGGGCTCTGTGCTGACAGCTCCGAGCCTGGAGCCTGCTTGGAATTCTTTGTCTCCCTCTCTCTCTGCCCCTCCCCTGCTCTCACTCTATCTCTGTCTCTCTAAAAAATAAATAAACATTAAAAAAATCCTTAAACGTGATGCTATCCTAACTACTCAAAATATCAAATTGGATGATTGAGATCAAAATCTGGTTCAAGGTGTTGACGGGTTCACACACTTCCCAATCTTTAACCCTCTCCTAAGCCCTGAAATGAAGTGAAACAACGGAGCAAGTAGCATAAAGCAAAGAAAGAAAGAAAGAAAACCATGGACAGTATCAAGACTAATATTGAGAAAGGAGCCTCACGGACCCGACTTACTTCCCAGGGAACTTAAGGGCACTGGGCAGTGGCCCCGGGTGGTGTCAGCAACTCTGCGGGACTGTGTGGACCAGGGAAACAAACTATTCGGTTAGCTCCGAGAGTATGAGAAACCGAGTTGCCAACCATCCCACCTTACAGCACAGTGTCCTCCCTCAGTAGGAAAAGATTCTCGGCAGCCAAAGATGGGCTTCGTTTTAGGTGATGACCGAGCCCAGATGACAGAGAATGTCATCTGCATTGTAAGCACACGGAGAGCCCGGGCACAATTTTCTGTGTCTTGTCGCAAAAAAAAAGATCTTAATAATTTTGAAAAAAACACGAATGACGCTAACAACACAGTTTTCGTGTCAGTGCAGTAAATTAGTCCAAACTAGCACAGGCACAAACAAAAAGGTTTCCTTCAGTGGCTTTAGATTACATGAAAACGCAAAATGAAATGACAGAATTATTTGAAAATAATGGTATTGATTATGCAGTATTTCAGACTGCGTGGGAGACAGCTAAAGGAGTTATGAGACATTTATGACAGAAGGTACTGATGACTTTGAAAATGAAAATAATTAAATCTAATCAAGAAGAAGCAAGTGAAAGATTTAAAAACAAAAGCAGAGGGGGTGTCTGGGTGGCTCAGTCGGCTGAGTGTTTGACCTCGGCTCAGGTCATGATCTGGCCATTCCTGAGTTCGAACCCCATGTTGGGCTTTGTGCTGACAGTTCAGAGCCTAGAGCTTGTTTCAGATTCTCTGTCTCTGTCTCTGTCTCTGCTCCTCCCCTACTTGGACTCTGTCTCTCTCTCTCTCTCCAAAATAAATAAATATTTTAAAAAAAATTTAAGAGTAGAGGGATGGAATTAGTAAATTTAAGTCAGAAAGAAAAGAGTTAAAAAAATGGGAACTAATATATAAATCCAAAAATGAATTCATTAATTAAATAAATAAAATAGGGAATGCTCTAACCAATCTAATAGAGAAGAGAGAAAAATCTCAATAAATAAAATTGGAAATTGGAAAGGAGTTATAACTATTAAGAGAGGAAGTTTCAAAATCCTTAGATTCTTAATAAATACAATTTAAACATAGATGGAGTGAAAAATTTTTTAAAGAGAATATAACCTATTGTGGTAGAACAGGTAATGTACAGAAACTAAACAGAACAAGTATCATAGAAAAAATAAAGAGGTAGTTGACAAGTTTCCCTACACACAGTAAATTCTGGTGGTTTAAAAATAGACTCACATTAAAATTCTAAAAATCAGACATTAATGCTACTAAAACTGTTCCTGACCATAAAAAAGGAGAGAAATTTCCATTTCCATTCCATTCTATTAAATAGGATAATAGACATCTACAAATCTAACAAATTGCACCGGAAAAGAACACTACAGAATTGTCGGATTAGGTGAATATTGTTTTTAAGTTTATTTATTTCTTTTGAGTTGGGGGCCAGAAAGAGAGAGAGAGACAGAATCCCAAGCAGGCTTTGTGCTATCAGCACGGAGCCTGAAGCGGGGCTCAATTTCACCAATGGTGAGATCATGACCTGAGCTGAAATCCAGAGTCAGACGCTTAACCAACTGAGCCACCCAGGCGCCCTGGCAAACATTCTCACAATGTTTAAGCACTTTAGAAAATTCCACAAATTCAACATTTGGAGTCAACGGAATTGAGATCGATTTAAAATTATAAAATGCTTTAATATGCCATTTTTATATATTCAAGGAAAAATTGGCATTATCACATTCACAAGTAGAAAGACTTCCCAATATCCAATCATTAATGTAAGACTTGTATGATACATACAGAGATATAGACATTGTCACAACATAAAGACACATGATGTTCCTTAAGCAGGAAACACTAGAAGTATTCCCGCTAAAGTCAAAAAGACCATAAAGATGCCCGTGTTCCCACAGCTCTTCAACACTGTCAAGTAGTAACAGCAGCCGCAGGCGAACAAGAGATAGCAATTAGAGGCATACAAATTATGAAGGAAAATGCACATAATATATCTGGAATGCTGAAAAGAATCAATGGAAAAATTGACAGTGAAAACAAAGAGTCATAGGAAAAATGGGAAATTTTATACCAGTAAGAAATTCAAGACAGGAAGTGAAAACATCAACGTACAAAAGTCAATAGTTGGATATAAACAAACCAAAAACGTTGTGAAGAAATAACGGAGAGTACTAACTCAAGGCCAACAAACAAACAAACGCAAAGGAAACCAATAACAAATACACAAACCAACAGCGGTAAAACATATAAAATACTAACAATCTACGTGAGGAAACACTTCTGAAAAACACAAAGTCTGATTTGGACGAACAACGTATGTTCTCGGATAGGCAGATAGGAATTCTTTTGAAGGAAAGATACTGAACTTGCTTAAGTCAATTCATAAAGTTAATAAAACATACCATGAAAAGTCATGAAGTTATTTTTTCTTGCTCTAGAAAAGTAAATTCTAAGCTCATCTGGAAGAATTAACAGGCAAGAATAGACAGGAAAATTCTGAAAAAGGAGAGTAATGCGGACAAAGTGACCAATTACAAAAATTGTAAATTAAAGCAGTGCAGTTCGGAAACATGAATAAGCAAAAAGACAAATGGATTCAGATAGAAAAATCAGAAATATTCCCTACTGCAAATTAAAATTATGTTGCTCTAAGTAAGGAATTAGTATCTCAAATCAGTGGGAAAGGTGGTCTTTCCAATAAATAGCTTGGGGAATGATTGCACAGGTAGATGAAGAAAGTTCCAATTGGATTTATTACCTTAAATCATACTCCAGGATAAACCATGATACATCAGATTTTATATGCAATTTAAACAACACAACTACTATTTCAATTAATTATTCTTCGTCTTCAGAGTGGAAAAACACCTTTCATTATTGTGACTCAAAATACAGAGGCATAAGAAATTTGATTATTTGACTACATACGAATAATAAAATAAAATAAAACACTCTGTCCCAGCAAAAAGCATTAGAACGTAAATGGTAAATTTAGACGCTTATGTCACAGTTGCGATATCACTAATATGTTAAAAGGATTGTAAATAATTTATTGAAAAAGAACAATAGCTCTATATAAAAATGGGTGAGTGAAATGCACAGATAGTTTAAGCAAAAGAAACAGAAATGGGCTGTTATTATGCAACTTAATATATCCATGTACTGCTATCAATTACTCGAGGATTTTATGAGGTAAAAATGAGGAAACTATGCACAGTATACTACCATTTATCTATATTATATTATCTATTTTATAATAGAAAATATTATATACTTTCTATTTTAATGTTAGAAAGCTACACTAGAAACTAAGATAAAAACCTCTGTTGGAGAGAATAGAGATAAGATTCTGTGATTACATACAGTTACTACAACATTCTATGATTATACATTGGTCTGTACATTTGAATTTGAAACCATGTAAATATTAAATATGACAAAATTCATTAAACAGGCAATTCCAAAAATTGAAAGTAAGTAAAATAAATGAAACCTAATTATTTATACATAGTAGTAAAATCCCAAAGAGAGAGATTATTTCAAGTGGCTTTAAAATACTTCATTGTATATTATTAGAGGTTATGTAGAGAGGAAAAACCGGAAGTGCAAAATCATAGCAAAATTTTCAGTATTCTTATTTTTTAGGAAGGTTGGTATTATGATTCTCACATTGTGTGTATTGTGGAATAAAATGAATTGGGATCTTGGTGCTGTTAGGAACCAGAAATTTTCAGTGTGGGAAGAAGAAATAAATGCAAATCCAGAGTCAAGTACTAACTCCAAAACTTTAATCAGAAGAGAAGTGTGATCCCATGATATATCTCATTTGGAGAAAAAAAAATGTATCTTTCTACTAAAAGATGGAGAAACCATGACTGCATGAGTAACAGTGAGTACCCAGCATCCCCAGACTTTTCTTAAAGGTTTCACTAATTCCAGGGTAGGTACTATATAAACCTGAGAAATCTTGTTATAATAGACTATCAACACTACCAAACATAATACTAACGACGTATTATGTGGACTCCAAACAATTTAAGAGGAAAGACTTTTGCCTCTCTGAAGAATGCTTTGGGGGAAAACCCATTATTTTGAAAACTGGTAAATAGAGAAAACCAATCTAGCATTTGCCCTGTCTTTTCCATATGGATTGCTCCTCAAGGTAAATAAGTAGTTGAGAAGAGGAAATCTTCTATTGCAAATATATTCTAGCTAATAAATTAAGACCACGTTCAAAATCTAGGGAAAAGATGGATCTAGTCAATGGTCACCAGTGATGGCTGACTGCATAAAAGGAGAGAAAATTAGACACGCAGCTTCAGATCGATGTACCTAACATCACCAAGTAAGTATTCTTGACAAAAATAATGAAACTTGAATCGTATCAAGCCCTTAGCTCTAATTAGAGATTTGCAGGACATATACGGGGAGCAGAGGAACATAAATACATTAAATTACGCCATGGTGATGCAGTTGGAAAAAAGAACCCAGTCTGTGAGGAAACACTACCAGACAGAGGTCCTGGTTCTTCTGAGAAATAAATTGCAAGAAAGAGGGAGAGAGAGAGAGAAACAGAGAGAGAAAGAGAGAGAATAAAGGACAAAGGTGGAGAGAAGGTTAAATTAAGGTATGATCTTTATTTATGATCTTTACTTGATTCCTGCTTTGAATAAAGCGTTAAAAATATTACAAAACAGTAAGAGGGATTCAAACACTGAATGCTTGCTTATATGAAAGCACTACTTGTGATAATGATGCGGTATTGAAGCTGTTATTCTAAAAAGTGTTAGTTTTTAGATATACATACGGAAGTACTTAAAAAGGAGGTTTTATGATGTCCAGGATTTTCTGCAAAATAATCAGAGGAAGTAGAGGAAGTGGGTGGAGAGTAAAAGGAAACATCATTGACCACACAGTGAAAGTTATTGAGGTTGTGCAATGTCTACATAAGGGTTTGTGCTGTTATTTTATACGTGTATATATTTGATATTTAAAGGTTTTTCTCATTAACAATGACTGTAAAAATAAAAATAGATTTCATTTATAAAATATAAACAGATAAAATGGCAGTATACCTTAATCTCACACCTTGAGAGGAAAAAGGTTAAGACCTTAGTCACTAAGCCACTAATTAGAACGAATATCAGGGAATGTCTCTCTCTACTCAGTCATGGTCTAGTTTCTATTCCAGAAATTATATCTTCTTAATTTGTTACTTCTGCCTTCAGTGTTACCTGAGCAGTACAGCCTATCATCATGAGCAACAGTGGCTCGTCTATGTTAGGATATTAAAAAGAAATTTGTGTGATCTGGAAAAGCCATCCAGGTAGGATGGCCTGTCTTGTCCTCTCCTCTACACCCCCAACGCCACTGAGAAAGTCCTCACCTCGAGAATTAGAGGCAATGACTCTGCTCTTTTGAGGTAAGTGGGCTTTCGACTTCTAAATTTGTTTATAAATTCATCAGGAATAGGTTTTCAAGGGTGTACCGTTGTCTATGGCTAAGATAATATCTACCTTAAGTTAGAAACATATTAGAAACGTTTTTTTTTTTTCTTTCCTGGAGTCACTGTGAAAACAAAACAGCTAATATATTCAACTTGGAGGAAAATGAAAACTCAAGTGAGTTTCTTTCAAATACTTGGTTCCATGCATTTAGAGAAGGAAAATCTACAAAGCGTAGCAGTGGGAGGAAAGAAAGAAAATGACAATTGATCCTTTCTTAGCTCTCTATCTGCTACTTATCTAATCAGTGTTTTCTCTCCACACCCCCTCCCCCATAAAACAGTAGGTTTGTTAAAGTAAGAAGCATAGGTGACCTTAATATTCAGTGTTTCCTTTCAACAAAAATGCTTTGGTTTATTTTCAGTCACAGAACACTATGCATCCTTCCGGCACTCAATAAAATGTTACTGACTCATAACCAATCAAGCCCTGATTCTTTCATTCTTAATTTTTCACGGAGATTTCCAAATGTACCTGCGGCTCCCCCCACACTGCCTTCTGCTGTGTAATTCCCTGTGATGATTTCTGCCAATCCTATTCTTCCTACATTTACTAACAGCTTATACCAACTAGTATTTACTCTTATTCTAGTACATGATTCAGATAGTTTTATACCTGAAAAACCACTTTAAAAGTTGGAGAAATTGTGTGATATTTAGAGAGAGTGAGAGTGCAAGCAACGGAGGGGTAGAGAGAAAGGAAGAGAGAGAGGAGAGAGAACCCCAAGCGGGCTCCACTCCCAGCATGGAGGAGCCCAATGTGTGGCTCGATTTCAGATCTCAGTACGGTGAGATTATGACCTGAGACAAAATCAGGAGTCAGGCACTCAGCTGACTGAGCCACCCCGGCACCCCGGTGACATCATTTTTAAAGTCACTTTGTGACATGAAATTATCTCATTTTGGACTTTTTGGTAATATTTGAGAGTATGTGCTGTTAGTAATATTTACATTATGATTTTAGAAATTTAATATTTTTAACTTGGTAAGATTTTGATGGATCCACAGGAAGTCAAGACAATACAGACAGTTTTGTTACAACTAAGGTAGCTATAGTAAAATATCAATGCAGAAAATTGACATTGGTATCAAGTGTATGCAGAGTGTAATGTGATTTTATCACATGTTTGGATTCTGTTAACCAACACCAAAATAAAGATACAGAACTATCCCATTACCACAGAGACTGTCTTACGCTGCCCATTATAGTCTCACCCACATCTAACCTATAGGAACTACTCATCTGTGCTCAATCTCATTAATTTGATCATTTCAAGAACGTTCCATAAATGGAATGATACGTTATGGGACCTTTTGATACTGGCTTTTTTCACTGAGCATAATGCCACTGAGATCTATTCAAGTTGTTGCACGTATCAATAGCTTACTTTTTTATTACTGAGTAGTGTTCCATGATATGGATATACAAAAGTTGGGTTAACCACTCACCTATTGAGGGACATGTGTTGTTTCCAGTCTTTAGCTGTTACAAATAAAGTTGCTAAGAATAATTGCATATGGGTTTTGTGTGCACATAAGTTTTCATGGCTTTAGGATAAATGTCGAGGAGGGCAATTATAGGGTCAATATGGTAAATTTCCACTTCGTCCTCTTCGCCTCCCCCTTTTTTTAAGTTTTTCTTTAAGTTTTAGTTAATAGACAGTGTAATATTAGTTTACGTGTACAACATCCATATAATACCCAGTGCTCGTCCCAACAAGTGCCCTCCTTAATCCCCAATATCTGTTTAACCCATCCTCCCACCCACTGACCCTCTGGTAACCATCAGTGTGTTCTCTATAGTTAAGAGGTGTTTCGTGGTTTGCCTGTTCCCCCACCCCCCTTTGCTCCTTTGTTTCATTTCTTAAATTCCACATAAGGGTGAAATCATACACTGTTTGTCTTTCCCTGACTTATTTTACTTAGCATAATACTCTTTAGCTCCATCCACATCATTGCAAATGGCAAGATTCCATTCCTTTTTATGGATTAGTAATATCACACACACACACACACACACACACACACACACACACACACCTTTCTTTTTTTACACAACATATTAAAATTTTTTTTCAATGTTAATTTATTTTTGAGAGAGAGACACAGTATGATCAGGGAGGGGCAGAGAGAGGGGGGAAGACACAGAATCTGAGGCAGGCTCCAGGCTCTGAGCTGTCAGCACAGATCCCAATGCGGGATTCAAACTCACGAACCATGAGGCCATGACCTGAGCTGAAGTCGGATGCTTAACCGACTGAGCCACCCCGGTGCTCCTTCACTACGTCTTCTTTATCCATTCATCAGTCGATGGACGCTTGGCCTGTTTCCATAATTTGGTTATTATAGATATGCTTCTATAAACCTGGGGTGCATTTAATGGAATCCTTACCAAAATACCAACAGCATTTTTCACGTAGTTCGAACAAAAATTCCAAAAATTTGCATGGAACCACAAAAGACCCCAAATGGCCAAAGCACCTTTGAAAAAAAAAAAAAAAACAAAGCTGGAGGCATCACATTTCCAGACTTAAGTTTTATTACAAACTGTAGTGATCACGATAGTATGGTACTGACACAAAAATAGACACAAAGAACAGATCAGATAACACAGAAATGAACCCACAACTATATGGTCAATTAATCATCAACAAAGCAGAAAAGGGTATTCAATGGAGAAAACACAGTCTCTTAAATAGATGATGTGGGAAAACTGGACAATAACATACAAATAATGAAACTGGACCACTTTCTTATGCCATACACAAAAATAAATTCAAAATGGATCAAGGACAAACGTGTGAGACAGGAAACCATAAAAATCTTAGAGGAAAACACAGGCAATAACCTCTTTGACATCAGCAACTTCCTTCTAGATATGCATCCTGAGGCAAGGGAAACAAAAGTAAAAATAAACTTTTGGGACTTCATCCAAATAAAAAGCTTTTGCACAGGGAAGAAAACAATCAACAAAACTAAAAGGCAATCTATGGCATGGAGGAAGATATTTGCAAACATCTTATCTGATAAAGGATTATATCCAAAAAAAATAAAGAACTTATAAAATTCAACACCCAAAAAACAAATAATCCATTTAGTCTGATAAAAATCTCTCAAAATATTTTCCACATTAGCTGCATCACTTATGCTCCCACCAGAAATGTATGGGAAATTGAGTTTGTCTGCATCCTTGCCAGCATTTGGACTTTGTAATTTTTATTTTAGCTATACTAAAAGGCATGCAGTGGTATTATACGGTGCTATTAATTTTCTTTCCCCTAAAGGTTGGAGCAGTTGAACATACTTTCATTTATTTATTTGCCATCCTTATATCCTCTGTGAAATGTGGCTTCATGTTTTTCCCCTATTTTCTAATCACAGTGGGTTTTTTTTAAACTGTTGAGCACTGAGAACTCTTTACAAATTCTAAATATGAGCCCTTATTAGATTTGGAGTTTACAGATATTTCCTGCCAGCCTGTAGCTTGTCTTTCATCTTCTTGATAGAGAATTTCACAGATCGAGTCCAACTTACTGACTTCTTTCTTAATGACTATGCTTTGGGCATCATGTCTAGAAGAAGTCTTCACAAATCTCTAGGTCCTAGTATTTTATCTTATATTTTATCCTAAAGGTCTTATAGATTTACAGGTTTTATTTAAGTTTACGATCCATTTTGAGTTATTTTTTTAAATAAGGAATTAGATTTAAATCAAGGTTCACTTTTTCCTAAGGATATCCATTTAATTTAGTGCCATTTTTTTAAAGTTTATTTATTTTGAGAGACAGAGCACAAGTGAGGAGGAGCAGAGAGAGAGGGAGAGAGAGAGAATCCCAAGCAGACTTCGCCCTATCAGTGCAGAGCCCAACATGGGGCTCCAACTCATGAACCGTGAGATCACGACTGAGCCGAAACCAAGAGTCAGATGCTTAACCGACTGAGCCACCCGGGCGCCCTGACTCCAGGGCCATTTTTCAAAAAGCCAGTCCTTCCTACATTCGAGTCCTTTTGTACCTGTGTCAAAAGTCAGTTGGCCATATCCGCGTGTGTACATTTCTGGGACAACAATTGTGTTCCATTGATCTTTGTTTCTATGCCTCTGCCAATACCACAGAGTCTGATTTCTGAAGCTCTAAAACAAATTTTGAAATCAGAGACGGTGATCCACCCCGCTTTATTCTTCCTCTTCAAAATTATTTTTGCTATTAGATTTTAGACAATCTTGTCTTATCCACAAAATATCATGCTGAAATTTTGACAAGCATTGCATTAAGGCTATATATCAGTTTTCTTTGATTTATTTTATCAGAATTTTTTAGCTTAGAAGTTCTATAGATGTTTTAAGTTTATACCCTAGTATCCTGTCATTTTGAGCAATTATAAACGGTACTTTATTTTTGACCTCAGGGTCCATGTGTTGCTACCGTGCAGGAATACAAAGCAATTTTGGAAGAATGATCTTGTATTCTTGTGACCTTGCTAAACTCACCTGTTAGTTCTAAGAGGTTTCTGTTTTAGTTTTTTTTTTTTTTTTTTTTGTCTATTCTTTGGTAGTTTCTGTGTAGACAGCCATGTCACCTACAGTTAGAGATGATACAATTTCTTCCTTCAGATCCATATTCATTTTATTTCTTGTCTTACTTCATTGCCTCTAACTTCCAGAACTATGTTTATTAAGGTATGGAGAGTACACATTCTTGCTTGTTCCCAAACTTCAAGGGAAAGATTCAGTTTTTCACAATTAAGTATTATGGAAAATGTACTTTTTGTGTAGATGCTCTTCATTAAGTTGAGGAAGTTCCTTGCTTTGTACTACTAATTTTCTGAGAGTATTTGTCATAAATGCATAAGGAATTTTATCAAATTCTTTTTCAAGGAACTTCTACTTTTGTCTTGAAAATATCATGGATATGGGGCGCCTGGGTGGCTCACTCGGTTAAGCGTCCGACTTCGGCTCAGGTCATGATCTCGTGGTCTGTGAGTTCGAGCCCCGTGTCGGGCTCTGTGCTGACCGCTCAGAGCCTGGAGCCTGTTTCAGATTCTGTGTCTCCCTTTCTCTCTGACCCTCCCCCATTCATGCTCTGTCTCTCTCTGTCTCAAAAATAAATAAAAATGTTTAAAAAAAAAGAAAGAAAATATCATGGATTTTCTTGATTGCTTTTAAAATACTGAACTCTCCTTGCATCCTTGGAATATCCCTTTCGTCATGGTGTATAATTCCACTTCTTACTATCAAAAAAAATAATTTTGCATCTATATTAATGGAAGACATTGGTCTGTACGTTTTTTCCACTCTCTTTGCTAGTTTTGGAATCATGTACTTTTAACATCATTACAATGAAATGCTCTTTTCTTCTTTTCTGTTTTCTAGAAGAGATTGTGTAGAATTGGTATTAATTTTCCTCTAAATGTCTGGTAGAATTCACAAATGAAATGGTTTGGTCCTACAGATTTCTTTTCTAGGAGTTTTTATATTATAATTTCTATTTTCTTAATAAACTACTTAAATTATCATTTGGCATTAGCTGAGTTGTGGTGGTTTGGCCTTTTTAAGAAGCTGGTTTACATTACCTAATTTGTTAATTTATGTGGAAGTATTATTCTCTGAATATACTTTGGATTCCACGAATACACTTTTGATTTCTGAAGAGTCAGTACAGAAGCTACCTTTTTCAAGTGATATTGAAACTTACATCATATTCTTCTGTTTTATACCCTTTTTAGAGATTTGTCAATTTTATTGACCTTTTCTAAGAAATGGATTTGTTTTCATCAATTTTTTCTATCATATATATTTACATGAATATATAATACATAATATATATATATAGGTGTGTGTGTGTGTGTGTGTGTGTGTGTGTTTGATGCTGTAAATCTCACTCCACATTGCCACATTCCACTTTTTGATAAATTATATTTGCACTTCCATATAAAAATATTTCTAAATTATTCTTAATACTTCTTTCTTATATCCAAGTGTTACTGAGAAGAATGTTATTTAATCACCAAATATTTGGTGGGGCTGTTCCAGTTATCTGTCTTATTCTAGCTCCATCTCATATTCTGAAGTATACTTTGTAGGATTTTTATTATTTTCTATGTGTTAATGTGTATTTTATGGCCCATAATTTGATCTATTTTGGCAAATGTTTCATATGAGCATGATGGAACCACTTAATTCTGCTCTTACTGGATAAATATTTTTTTAAATACCAATTAGAATAAATTGATTTGTAGCACTCCACCGATCAACTATACTGAATTTCTGCCTGCGTGATCTATCAATTACTGAGGAAAGGGCAGTGAAGTCTCCAATCATACTCATGCTTTTGTGTACTTTTTTCTTTCATGACTATCGGTTTCTGGCTCACATATTTCCACACTCTTGTTAGTTGTGTACACGTTAAAAGACTTCAAGGTCTTCCTGCTAAAACTACCATTCCTGATATCTATCTTGTTTGGAAGGCTCTTTTTTTCCTCACATATATGTAGCTTCTCCAGCTTTCTTTTTGTTAGTGCTCATATATCTTCCTTCATCTTTTCAGTTTAACTTATCAGATTATTTTCTCTTAAAAAGTGTTTCCTGCGACATGGGAATGGAGACTGGTGAAGCCACTCTGGAAAACAACACAGAGGTTCCTAAAAACTTAAAAACAGAACTACCCGAAGACCCAGCAATTGTACTCCTAGGTATTGATCCAAGGGATACAGGTGTGCTGTTTCGAAGGGACACGTGCACCCCAATGTTTATAGCAGCACTATAGACAATAGCCAAAGTATGGAAAGAGCCCCAAGGTCCATCGATGGATGAATGGATAAAGGAGATGTGGTATATATATACAATGGAGTATTACTTAGCAATCAAGAAGAATGAAATCCTGCCCTTTGCAACTATGTGGATGGAACTAAAGTGTATTATGTTAAGAAAAATAGAAAAAGACAAATATCACATAACTTCACTCATATGAGGACTTTAAGAGACAAAACAGATGAACATAAGTGAAGGGAAGCAAAAGTAATATAAAAACAGGGAGGGGGACAAAACAGAAGAGACTCCTAAATATAGAGAACAAACAGAGTGTTGCTGGAGGGGTCGTGGGGAGGCGGGTGGGCTAAATGGGTAAGGGGCATCAAGAAATCTACTCCTGAAATCATTGTTGCACTATATGCTAACTCATTTGGATGTAAATTAAAAATAAATTATTAAATAAAAACATAAACAAATCTAAAAAAAAAAAGTAAAGTGATTCCTGGTACATAACACAATAACAGTTGGGTCTTTTCTTCCCCCATTCTGAAGCTCTGTCTTTTAAGTGATGTATTTCGACAACTGGTATTCAAAAATAATTATTAGATTGATATTTACCATGCTCACCCATTTCCAATTTGTTGTGCTTGTATTTATATTCCTCCCTTTCTGTCTTTTCTGACTTTTTAAAAAATGCTTATTTATTTCTTTTGAGACAGAGAGAGAAAGCACAAGCAGAGGGAGGGGCAGAGGGAGAAGGAGAGAGAGAATCCCAAGCAGCCTCCACGCTCAGTGTGGTGCCCCAGGCAAGGCTCAATCCCACCACTTGTGAGATAATGACTTGAGTCGAAATCAAGAACCACATGCTTAACCAACTGAGCCACTCAGGCGTCCCTGGGTTCTCTGATTTTAATTGACCTTTATGTGGTTCCATTTTTATCTCCTCTCTAAGCATATTTACTATACATTTTAAAACCAGTAATTGTCCTACAGTTGCAGTGTGTAATCTAAGCCCATCTGTAAATAACACCATATCCTGTCACTTGCCATGGATGTACCTTGTAACATTGAGTACACCCAATTCCTCCCCGACATCCCTTACGGCGTTGTCATTCATTCAACTTATCCACATGATACAATCACTTTGTAAACTCTTCTATTAATGTTTTACGTGATTATGTTTTCACTTAAGAATAAGAAAAATACGCCAGTTCCAGTTCTGGCAGAAAGCAACGAGAGCCGCACAGCACATCCGTTGCTTAAGTAAAATACAATTTTATCATTTTTTAAGTAAAATAACACTACTTACAATCCTACGCTTCAGTGTCCATCTTTTCAAGGAATAAACCGGTATCATGTTTCATGCCTATTTGTCTAGATATATGAAAGTACTTATTAGCAATACTATTTTTTTTTTTAAATATTGCAAAGTAGTCTCAACTGTCAGCTGTAACTGCTGCAAATGCTATGCTAACTTGTGAATACTCCCGGAACCATACCTGAGAACACAAAGAAAACAAAATGATTGTAGGCTCTACTGAGCAAGCATACTTTATTATGCAGAACATGTGGCATTCATGTACCTAAGACGTATCTGACATGTCATTTAATGTATGTTTCTTTTATCCAAGCACTTCACAGTCAAAAGCTTCCTTGTTTCTCCTGTTGTGCAAATAGCAAACGTTCATGCCATTCAGAAAAAAATCTTCTTTTGTTTTATGGATTTAGAACATTAGAAACGGAGAAAGCTTTGCTATAGCCTGAGTTGTATTAATTACTAGCCTCCATGTTGAGGGTCACGAGCCTTACCGTTTGAAAGCTGAGCTCAGGGTCGTGCACAACACAGGAGCCTGGTGTGCTGTGACAAAAGCATTTTTATCTATGATATGTGGGTTCTACAAAGCTTGGGATCCACAGATGAGTCTGAGTAGAGTACTGTTTTAAAATCTGTGCTCACTACATAGCACTTCCCCTTGCTTTAAATATTTAAATCAACTTATTATAGAATTGATATGCTTAAAATAGTATTTCCATTAATGTGGTACTTTTCTCAATGATCTGGGTCTTCTGTAACGTATTTTACTGCTTTATATATTTTTACATGCAGGTCTTATAAATATCGTTTCATTTATTATAATGCATATTTTATAGTTTGGGTATTTTAAGTAATTTTTATTTTATTTTATTCTCAAAATGCTTGTTCCTATTATATAGTAATGTCACACACTGACACAAATTGATCTTATACATAATAATTTTGCTGGTTTCTTAGTTCGAACAATTTGAGATTTGGGGGGGCATTTCTATATAGACAAATGAATACTTCATATGCAAATAGTAGCATTTTATCCTACTTCTTTATTCCTTATATTTTTATACTATTCCTATTTCTATGTGGCAAGGCTATTAGCTCTATATTAAAAGTATCGAAATTAAACCTTTCTGTCATGCTGTTGAATTTACAAGGATTTTTTTAATTCTCATCAATCCACTGAAGCCAATATTCGCCGTATTTTTTGAAAATACACTTTACCTAATCGACAATATTCCTTTTCATGTGCAGACTAAATTTTTGTAATGTTGTTTCTTGTTTGTTTTGTTCACATTTTTTCTTTCATGAATAATAGATGTATTTCATAAAATGATTATATTTTGCATTTAATGATAGTGGTTTTCTTCAATTTCTTTAGGAAGTATGTTTCATTAATTGATTTTCTAATGTGAAATACACCCTTCTCTCCTATAATAAACCCAATGCCCTAATGGTTATCATCTGTTCTATACTGCATTACATTTATTAGTTTTTATTTAATCTGTCTGTATCTCTGTATTTGAGTAAAATTGATATTTTTCCCCTTTATCTCACTCTCATTTTCTAACTTTCCTGTCCAGTTACAGTAGTCATATAGGATAAGCATATTGAATTAGGAGTTATCTTTCTTTTTGTTCTCCACAATTTTTGGCCTCAGATTCCAACGATCTGGGGGCAGTGATGTTGCCAAGATGGCGGAGTAAGAGACCCAGCCTCTGTTTCCCCACAAAGAACAACAATCAGATAATACCTACAAATGAAATAACTCTAGAAGAGCTCAGGAGTCCATTTAAGAAGATGCAGCAAGGGGCGCCTGGGTGGCTCAGTCGGTTGAGCGTCCGACTTCAGCTCAGGTCACGATCTCACGGTTTGTGAGTTCGAGCCCCGTGTCAGGCTCTGGGCTGGTGGCTCAGAGCCTGGAGCCTGCTTCCGATTCTGTGTCTCCCTCTCTCTCTGCCCCTCCCCCATTCATGCTCTGTCTCTCTCTGTCTCAAAAATAAATAAACATTAAAAAAAAAAAAAAGCAGTTAAACATTTAAAAAAAAAAAAAAAAAGAAGATGCAGCAACACAGCGGAACCAAATAACAGAATCATCACACAAAAGGGTTAGAAAGAACAGGTTCGTTTTGCTCACATTCTCCCATTCCCCAGGCTGGCGGTGCTCGGCACCAAGATGGAACTCCCCCCATCTGAGGGTGTTCCGCTCTCCAAGAAAAGGGGAATGGGTTGGACGAGCAGCTACCCCAGCCTTCCAAGAAGCAACACAACGCACCTGCTTCAGTTTCACCCGGCCCGCGGATGGGCAAGACGGACTCTACAGACGCTTAGGAACAAGGAAGAAAGGCTGTGGTGACCAGGATCTTTCACTCTGTGAGAGCACTTGCAATCCTCGGTGGCTTGCTCTGCAGAAGGCTCCAGCAGTCTTCACAGCTGAGGACCTCCACAGCCCTTGCTACATGCTGCAGCTCCCCCAGCTTTCATCACCGAGGGCATGGCCCTGGCCCCCCGAAGACGGTTCCACACGCAATCCTACCAACTGTCATCGCCAAGGAAACCAAGGCTAGCAGAGCTCTCGCGGATGCCCGGCAGATTGGGTGGAGAAAGTTTCTGCACACGGGGTTTTGTGTCTGCAGACACCAACTTCTTGATTCTCTCCATGTTCCCTCAACCTCTTCCTACAGCAGCCTGGATTCATACCAACAGTGAGGTGAGGCCTCTGTCACCGTGCGCTCTGTGCGCACATGCCAGCCCGGGATCCCACGGCTAATGCTCACCATCGTGTATGAGGCTAGCCCTGCGGTCACACAAGAACAAAATAACAGCGCAGGCCTCCGTGGCCGCCTGTGGGCCCACATGCAGCCCTGACTTCTCGGACCGGCCGGCCCCGCTGCACTTAACTACAGGTCTACACCTGCATGCCTCTGGCCCGACTCCCAACACCAGTCTCTGTGGCTCTACGCACCCCCACAACTGTCCCCTGCAACTGTGCCAGGGCATGCTGAAAGCCAAAGTCCCCACAACTACTAGGAGGCTTGAATCCAGCCGCGGCGACTGTAAGACCAGGCAGGCCTGCAACTAGAATCGAGCGCACACACACACACACACACACACACACACAATAAATCAAGGGAATCAAAGCATACCGCCAGGGAAAATCATCAGATCACAAAGGAAGGCACCAAGAGAGGAAGAAATGAACGAGAAAATTACAAAACAGTCAGAAGACAATAGCATGGCCTTTGTGCTTACCAATCCATAATTACTTAAGCATATATCGATTAAATTCTCCAATGTGAAGGAATAGAGTGGCTGAATGAATAAAACACATGACCCAACTATACGCTGCCTACAAGAGACTGGTTCCAACATTAAGGACACACTCAAAGAGAAGGGATAGAAAAGATATTCCACACAAAAGGAACGCAAAAGAGCAGGGGAAGCTATCCTCATATCAAACAAAATAATCTTTAAACTAAAAAGAGTAACAAGAGAAAAGAAGGTCATTATGTGATGATAAAGGAGTCAACTCATCCAGAAGACATAACAATTGTAAGTATATATGCATCCATCATTGGAGTACCTAATATATTAAGCAAATACTACCAGAACTGAAGGAACAGATAGACAACAGTCCAATATTAGTAGGAGACTCCAAACCCCACTTTCAACAATGAATAAATCATTCACAGAAAATTAATAACGAAACTTTGACAATGAAGTAGATTTTACATCAAAGGAACATATCAGATATTGAACATGCCATCAAAAAGCAGCGGAATATATTCTTCTCAAGCCCACACAGAACATTCTCCCTGATTGATCATGTGTCGTGTCATCAAAAGTGTTTTTTTCTGACTACACTACTTTAAAACTCGAAATCAGTAACAGGATGAAAGCTGGAAAATTCACAAATATGTGGAAATTAGGCAATGTACCCCTAAATTGCCAATGGGTATAAAAAGGAAATCAAAAGGCAAATCAAAAAAATATTTTAACCAAATGAAAATGGAAACACAATATACCAAAACTTATGGGATGCAGCAAAAGCAGTTTTAAGAGGAAAGTTTATGTTGATAAATGACCTTCATTAAGAAAAAGGAGGGGCGCCCGGGGGGGCTCAGTTGGTTGGGCCTCCGGCTTCGCTCAGGTCATGATCTCATGGTTCGTGGGTTCCAGCCCCGCATCGGGGCTCAGAGCCTGGAGCCTGCTTCGGATTCCGTGTCTTCCTCTCTCTCTGCCCCATCCCCACTCATGCTCTGTCTCTCTCTGTCTCTCAAAAATGAATAAATGTTAAAATAGATAAATAAATAAAAACAGGAGGGCCTGGGTGGTCCAGTCGGTTGAGCATCCGACTTTGGCTCAGGTCGTGATCTCATGGCTTCGTGGGTTCGAGTCCCGCGTCGGGCTTGCTGCTGTCAGCACAGAGCCTGCTTCAGAGCCTCCAATCCCTTTATCTCTCTGCCCGTCCCCTGTTTGCACTCTTTCTCTCAAAAGTATAAAAATAAATAAAATAAGAAATAAAAAAAATAAACATAAAAAATAGAACTAAGATTATGATCCAGTGATCCCATGTCTGGGTGTATATCCAGAAGAAATAAAATCACTATCTCAAAAAGATATTTGTACTCCTCATGGTCATTCCAGCATTTGCAATAGCTAAGACACAGAAACAACCTAAGTGTGTGTGTGTGTGTGTGTGTGTGTGTGTGTGTGTGTGTGTCTATGCAATAGGATTTTTCAGCCATAAAAAAGGAGGAAAGTCTGCATTTGTAAAACATGGATGAACATGGAGGAAATTATGTTAACCAAATAAGTCAGAGAATGACAAATGAATGATCTCACTTATATGTGGAATCTAAAAAAGTCTATCTTATAAAGAAACAGAGATTAGATTGGAGGTTACCAGTAGCTGAGGTATGGGGGAAATGAGGAGATGTGGGTCGAAGGGTACAAATTTCCAGTATAAAAAAAAATAAGTTTAGGGGGTCTAGTGTACAGAACATGGTGACAACAATTAACAATACTATATTGTATATTTGAAAGTTCTTAAGAGAGTAGATCTTAAATGTTTTTGCTACAAAAAAAAACAACATAGTTATATGAGGTGATCTAGGTGTTAGCTGACCTTATTGTGGTAGTCACTTTACATTACATACATGTATCAACTCATCATGTTGTATACCTTGAACTTATACAATGTTATATTCAATAATAAAGCTGCAAAAAAAAAAAGATTGATAGGACTCATTTCCTGATTAAGTGGTAGAACTTATTCTGCCTCTAGGGAGATCCTTAACATTTCTATTTTTTTTCATTCTGCAGTTCGGTGGTTTTCAGTGTATTCACAAGGTCGTTCACCTGTCACTAGTATCTAATCCCAGAACACTTCTGTTACCCTTAAGAGAAACCTGTACCCATTAGCGGGTCATTTTTTATTGCCATTCCCATTAATATCTCTTTGAATTCTTTAATAGTTAGCTTGTTTGTTTTGTTTCGTGTTGGCACTAAAAAACTATTTCAGGAACTTTTCCATTTTATCTTAATTTTCAAATGTGTTAAGAGTTCAAGTGTCTGCTTCTGATAACTCTAATTACTGAAGCCCCTGTTGACTTATTTCTAAGTGTCTGCAGTTTTCATTCATGCTTTCTTGCCTCTTCCTGTTGGAGGTTAATTTTTATCGCATGCAGAACATTGTATGTGAAAGGGTATTTACAGAAATAATTGACAGTCTAGGATGATGTCCTCTGCCTCCAGAGAGAGGTGTGTTTGCTTCTGTTTGCACCTGGGGACTCTAGCACTCCTTGGCCACTTAAGCTAATTTTGGCCCTGGAGCTCACTTGACCCCGAGCAGCAGTCCCTAGTGAGGAACTGTCTACTTCAGGTTTATTCTCACTTCTAACTTGTAGCTGTTCCAGGTCCCAACACTCCGTAAGCCCTAGCTTCAAATTACTCTCCCCATAGTGCCACAAAGATGTCAAATTCCTCCCAAATTGGAAAATACAGAGGAAAAGTGGGCCAAGCACACAGCACACATCGCTCTACTGCTACCAGATCTTTCCTTTATCATAGCTCTCCCTTGCCCCCTTTGAGTATATGTTCTTATAATTGGTAAGTTTTTCGGGTGCGTGCGTGTATGTGCGCGTGTGTGGTCGGGAGGGATAGCAGAAGTGGAAAGCCTTGTATTAAGAACTATTTGTAATTTTTTGGTGAATCTTTTACTTTTTTTGAGTTTTTCTTTTTTATCACTTGAGCTTTGTTGATCTTCTCTATTGCGTCTCTGCTCTCTATTGTAATTCTCATTTTCATGATTTCTCTCATTGCACTTTTTCTTAATACTGAAAATAATCTCTAGTCGTGGAATTTTCCCCCAATAAATGCATTAAAGGTTATATTTTTCTTTGTGTCCTATGAATTTTTATATTTAATCATCTCTATATCACAATGTTGTATGAATTTGCATGTGTTTCCATTATGATTTCTTCTTGAACTATGAGTTACTTAGGAGACTAAATTTAATCTCCAATGTTTTCATTTCCAAATTATGGAGGTTTTAATGATTTTATTATTAGTTGTTACTCAATTGTGCTAACTTACTTGTGCTATAGTCAGAGAATATAGTCTATGTGATACCCATACTTGTTTCATGGACTTGATCTGAAAGGAACATGTTTTCTCCAATCACCAAGTGCCATGTTCTATGTGCAGCCTGTTGGGCAACAACATGTGCTTCTGTGAAGCAAATTCACTCACATACGATTCATTAATGGGGGAATTATTCTGGAATAGAGTGAAAATCATGTTGATTCGATCATTTACAACATATCCTAAAGAAAAGGGGACAGAATGATAACAGAATTATGAACTTTGTGAGGAAATGGGAAAATGTTCCGCCTTGCTGCTATCCCAGCAGGAAAAGCACTTCAGCATCTATCTTAAGATGATGGGAACAGGGTTCCATCCCAGGAGCTGGTCCTCCGGGCCCCATCCAAGAGAGGCCCACTCCCACGCAGGCTGTGCTTGGCTCTCGCTCACCGCCCTGCTTCCTGTGATCATCCTAACAGGAGCACAGCAGCTCATGCCCCTTCCCATCTGTCTTGTCTAAGCACCCACCAGCCATGGTCCAAATAAAGTTTTGCCATCATTATCACTCTATTGTTTTGGTACATTTTTAGGAACCACTGTGACAGCATCTGTTGTCACTAACACGTTTGCATGGGCAGTCCAAATTATCCCCTGGAGTCTTAATTACTCTTTTTTTGTTTTGTTTTGTGTGCTTTTTACAAAGCCACAGAGTTTTGTACTGTCCTCTCCAATCTACTTTTTCTCAGAAGCCTTGCTGGGGTTTTTTGTGTATATTTTTACATAACAAAATGATTCACGGGACATATTCATCTTGCAGAGAAGAAATATCTATATGTCCTTCAATTTCATCCTATAATTTGTATGGTTCAAATCTTCCATACATTTTGTTAGAGAAGTCAGTCAGAGAGACAAATACCTTGATTTCACTCATGTGTGGAATTCATGGAACAAAACAAATGAGCAAAGGAAAAAAAAAGAGAGAGAGAGACAAACTAAGAAGCAGATTCCGAACTATAGAGAACAGACTGATGGTTAGCAGAGGGGAGGTGGGGGAGGGGGGATGGGTCAAACAGGTGATGGGGATTAAGAATACTCTTATCTTGATGAGTAACATATAAAAATGTTGAATCACTATACTGTACACCTGGAACTGATACAACATTGTATGTTAACTAAACGGGGATTAAAATAAAAACTTAATTAAAAATCTCGCATCTTTCCAAAAAGATCTGTAGAGAGATCACTTCTTTCTTGCAGTTCATTCACTTTTGGTTTTACGTACTTTAAAGTTACGTTACTATGTTCATGAAAGTTTAGGATTGTGATTTTCTCCTGGTAACTTTAACTTTGATGTCCAATTTCTAGAAAGGCTTTGGTCATCAGGTCTATTTTAACATATAGTGATAAAGCTACACTACAGTTCTCTTGTGTCACTGGCCTTTCACAATCTGACGATTGCACCTTGAAGTTCTGTTGCTTTGTCATGGCTGTTTGTTGCTTCCGCTTCTGCTTGCTCATCATGGTTTGTATCTTCCATTGATGTGACTGTGAGGACTGTGGGATTATGATCAATGAAATTGTATCTGTGGGATATTTGAGGCTTTGATTTAAAGTGGATTCCCTTTATTCATTCCATTAGGTACCTGGGAAGGGTCACCAATTGGGACCTTCTTCAAGTAAATGACAGATTTATGTCTTTTGAGGACTATAGCAGTGGAGGGATTCTAGTCTAAAGGATATATTACAAATTCTTTAGTGCTGTTTTTCTTCCTTCTACATAAAGTTTCCCCTCTGTCTTATCCTTTGAGTACTTTCTTCTTTTTATAACTTGCCCTTTCTTGGGAAAATCACCTTCTGGAGTCTGTTTTGGTGAGAGATCCTTATAATGATATCCCACCTTGTTCAGGACTGGTCCTTTCTTCTTCACGAGGCCATTAAAATGGAGACATTTGGGCCATTGAGGATCAAGTTCTCTCGCGGCAGCCCTCAGCTCTGGTGCCTCATTACCCTTCCAATTTGTGGTTTCACCCTTTGGCATTTCTCCCACTCTCTTGCCAAGTCAACTGTGCTCGAAACAGGGATATCTTGGCTTTATTTTTTACACATAATATATTAAGACATTTATTTAGGAAATTAGTCTGCTGTACATATGTCGGAATATGAAGCCTGACGGTTGCTGCTTTTTATGTCACTTTACTTCTGTATTTTTAAAAATTTCCATAACTAAAACACATTATTATCATGATAAAGTATTATTTTAAGCAAAATAGCATTTGTTGAATTGAAACGTTCACTCTAAGCCCGGTATTGGAAAGGAAGGAGAGGAACAATGTAATCGTGATTGCCAAGTACTTTATAAGTTCTTACACTTCTAAAGGTGAATAGCTCTTTTCTATTTCTAAGAATATATAACATAGGTACTTATGAGTTTAAATAAATATGAATATATAACAACCACACACACACACATGCACACATACACACCAATAACCACATAATGAGTATTCTTATATGCTGCAAGCTAATAGAGTTGAACATGAATGATTTTCTTTTGTGAAATGTTAAACATTTTTTTTCATAAATACCTGAAATGGTTGAGGGTGTTCAGAAGCAAAAGAGCGTTGCACACAGTGCTAAACATTCTTCCAGACTTTAATCCTGTAATTTCTTTCCACCTTCTTTAAACCCTTTAGAGGCCGTAGGGATTGTAAGTATACTGTTCATGTTGCTCACCAGAAAATATTGCCTTCATTTTATAAAACAGCATTTGTATTAAAAATCCAAATTTTTACTATCGTGAAAAATATGAACAAAGCCATATACACGCAAATTTCAACGCAGAGAATCAGCGCACGCTGAATAATATTTCAGCAGTTGCGAACACACGGGACACTCTCCTATCCCAAGGTCTGGGGTAATAGGATATTTTTGTTTCATTTGCTTTGATGCCAGAGCAGGGCTGATGAAAACCCAATTAAGAAAATGAATCAGAGCCCCCAAACTGAGCTGATACACCCTCTTTTTTTTTTTTTTTTTACTTTTTTTTAACGTTTATTTATTTTTGAGACAGAGGGAGACAGAGCATGAACAGGGGAGGGTCAGAGAGAGGGAGACAAAGAATCTGAAACAGGCTCCAGGCTCTGAGCTGTCAGCACAGAGCCCAACGCGGGGCTCGAACTCACGGGCCGTGAGATCATGACCTGAGCCAAAGTCGGCCGCTTAACCGACTGAGCCACCCAGGCGCCCCTACACCCTCTTTTTATCACGGCTCTGAATGACTTCAGTCTCCAGTCTTTCCCTCATGTTCAAATCTACTGACTCCTCCTGATAATGACGTGGTTAACAGCACAGAACAGACAGCAGAGCACAGGGTTTGGGAGCTTTTATATCACTCTCAGGGTCATTTGAAAATCAAGTAATCTTTCTTGGTCTAAAAATCTGTACAGTTGTCAAAAATGAGGCTATTTTTATTAGATGTGAAAATAAAACTTTGTAGAATATAAAGAGACGCTAAATATAATAGGCTTTTATTATCATAAGTCTACGCCAGATCTCAGGATTAAACTGTATATAGAGTTGGCCCTGTGGGTTTCCATTTGCCTTTTTTCTATTAAATCTACTGTTGACTTATTTTAATTTTATGAAACGGGATAAGAACATTATTACGTAGTCACCACCTTATTATGAAGGTGTTGAATTGCGATATTAGCGAGCAATTACTAAGGTCAGATAATAGCATTTTAAAAATTGATTTAGACACATAACAGATGTAAAATTCCTTAGCTCTCTGGACCACCTTCCTAGTAATTTTAAAAAGTCTACTCCTACTCCATTAATACAACTCTCATCATGGCCTAATGTAACTTTATTAGACATTTCCTATATATGATTATATATCAGCAATATGCAATGACTTGCGACATATAACAATATACCAATCATACTTAAATTAGTAATATTTAAATGTGTAAACACTTATATAATGATAAAGTTCACTTTTATTAAATTAACATATCTGGACCATGCTGAATCATAGCCTTAGAATTCAACTTCCTTTTGGTGTCGGAATATTTATTCTATTAGTGTTCAATACTAATAAGCTTTAAAAAATATTTTTCTGCATTTGCCCTTAAACTCTTGGAGGGTTCTTCCCTCCAAATCCAATAAATACATTTTCTCTTTCTGTTAAATATTAACATAACACCTGCCGTATTGACAAATCTCTGGGTAATCATGCTACTCCAAATGTTCTTCTGGCATGTATTCTGGGGTAAATGTATCTAATAGTCTCTAAAAACATTCATCAAATTATGTTTCCCGGTTTATTGTTGACATATAACTTTAGCAACTTTCTTCTTTTTATTAAAAAAAAAATCTCAAGATACTGAACATTTCCTTTCTTAACATTCAGATATCGCGATTTGTGAACGTACCTCGATTGGACGTTTGGAGGTCTGACCACCTCCATTGTTCTACTAATGGACCTTGGGGGTTTGTTTGGAGATTCTAGCGAGGGCTTTGGATTATTGTCCTTGACCAAAGAACAGTCCAGCTCTATAGGAGGTCATCATCTTCAATCCAGTGCACAGTTTGGGGAGGGATGCCTACCAGGCAGTGAGACAGAAAGGGGAAGCCCGTCTAGCCATGCAGCTCAGCCAAACCCACCCTGGTGATCAATGGGAGGGCAAGTATTGCAGCCAGATCGTCCTCACACCCAAATTCTTTCCACTGTTAAAAAACAAGTTTCAACAAACTGGTGGCTGCCAGAGGTGAGGCAGATGTGCAAATAGGTGAAACAGATAAAGGAGATGAAGACGACCCTTATCTTGATCTAAGGAATGAACAGGAGTGTTGAATCATTATATTGAACACCAGAAAAAAATGTAACACTGCATGGTAATTATACCTCAATTTAAAAGAGCTGTAATTATTGCATCTGCCCTAAAAAAAAAAAAAAAAAAAAGGTTATTTTAATCATGCAGGCTAGTACACACTACTCCAGATAAAATCAGAAACAAATTTGTTGCAGTAACTTAAAATAAACAAGTGCCGTATCAGTGGCAACTACCTCCTTCCTCCAAGGCAATCACCACTCTTTAAGATGTGAATTTCTTGAATTTTCTTATTTTCCTTTCACCAGGTTCTCACAACAACTGGATAGATGATTACTGACAAAATAATTAGCACATATTTTCCTTCAGCAATAAGTCCTACCGGAGGGATAAGAGTTCCATATTTGAACAACAGTTGAGAAGAAAATAATGATGCATACAATGAACATATTGGGCCAGAAATAATAAATGCTAAGAAATCTAAAAACAAAAAATAAAAACAGATCAATAATATTGAAAGAGGGGATTTAAAATTGTTCTTGTCCCTTCGCAGCTTTGGAAGGCACCTACATGAAAAGATAGGAAAGAAGAACATCAAGCCGACCAGTGAAATAAGCCGCCTCGTCTAAAACAATCCCCAGAATGACAGATGTCCCAGGCTGTCAGCACCACAGAGTGAGACATTTGTCACAAGGGAAGACACACCTGAGCCATGCTCATGATGGAGAGCGAAACCCCCTTCTTTAAAAACAAAACAAAACAAAGCAACAAAAAATCCTGATTTTACAATTAATGTCAATCAATGGATTTGCCAATAATCGTTTCCATCAATTAGCTATTCTAATTAAGACCTCTCACTACTTCAAGTTTTCAACTAAACCAGATACTGTTCGTGAGAATTTTATTGTTGTTGATTCTTATTACTCTGTGGCAAACACTATGCGAATGGTCATCTGGGATAAAGTTAATTAAACTCATAATCTCCTTCTAAAATGTTTCTACATTTGAATACTGTATGC
This sequence comes from Panthera pardus, assembly GCF_024362965.1. NCBI lineage: Eukaryota > Metazoa > Chordata > Mammalia > Carnivora > Felidae > Panthera > Panthera pardus. The sequence continues at coordinate 3,026,315 of NW_026527002.1, read as the reverse complement.
ATGCACGTATGCATACTTTAAAGAAAAAGGGAACGTAAGGCCGTGGCCCTGTGATCAGGACAGGCCAGTTTCTAAGTAGTTTGGGGCATAAGAAAACTTGTGTCCATTGTTTTTTTAATGTTTTTATTTATATTTGAGACAGAGAGATACAGAGCGTGAGCAGGGGAGGGGCAGAGAGAGGGAGGCACAGAATCCGAAGCATGCTCCAGGCTCTGAGCTGTCAGCACAGAGCCCGACGCCGGGCTCGAACTCACGGACTGTGAGACTATGACCTGAACCGAAGTCGGACGCTTCACCGACGGAGCCACCCAAGCACCCCAGAAAACTTGTTTCTAAATGGAGGTGATTGGGGGGAGGCATCACCGAAATGCTCAGCACTGCACAGGCCTAAAATTGTGGCTGCGTCCACACATCCTCTGACAGAACGGTTCCAAAAAACATTCCAACCCAAACTTCCATTCACATCGGTCAGCTTGATCGTAAAACACAGCTGCTCAAAGGAAGTGAATGCTACTTTTGAATTTCTGCCAACCACACTGCCACATGGACAACCCGGGTCTGATCTGCTCCGCTCGATAGCATGTTTGGAATTTGAATTTTTCTGCTTCTGAGTATATCTAGACAGAGCCTCAGTGAACAGACCACATGTCAGAATGCGAATTAACTGTCCCAAATCACAGTGGCACTTTGTAGTGAAAAAACAAAATCACATTTTTCTTATGGTGAAGTATCAGGTTTTTGGGTTTTTTGTTGTTGTTTTTGTTTTTATTTGCTCTTATGTCTTTCCGGCTAACCCGTGAACTCTTGGAAAGCGAGAGTCGTGTGTGTTTTTTTATCTATATCCTACACTATTGATACACTCAGATAATGTTTGCCTAATGGATGCCCAATAGGTATACAGCGATGATGTTATAGTGTCCATGTAATCCTGCGTTTCAACACCAAATCCCATATTGTTTTATAGTGAGGTATTTCTCCTACAAGCGAATCTCATTACTCAGCTTGGATAGAATCCCTTTCATTAGGGGATATAATCTGCATATCTTGACTGATGGTTAAAATGGTCCCCTATCTGGAACCAGATGAATACAGGAAAGAAAAGTGTTGCCCAGGCAACACAGCTGCTTTGTTTGAAAGGCTTTCTTTACTATCACAATAGAAGTTAAAATAAATAATGTTCAAGAAATTACTGAGTTTGTATATAAGTGTGCTGATGGAGAGACTAAGAGAAAAACCATTGCTTTTAAGTGGCACATGTGAGAGTCCTAGACTTCTCCCAATGTTGTTTGGATTCTAGAATTGTACATTTTATTCTGTAAAAACTATTGCTGAAATCCTTGAAAAATAATCAGTTTCCTGCAGTGCACATATCCAGTTTGCCATTTATTTTTTGCTCATTTATTTCTCCTTTTGAACCGTGAGCATCTTGAGAAAGGAAACCTTGTTGATCTTGTTCACAGAGGTTGACTCATACACTAGGAGACACAGAATAAATAACAGGAATATAAATTCTGAAACTGGGTGCCTGACATTATTTAATGTACAAATTCTTCCATCGCATTACAACACAATGATTTTATCTTTGCAATTGTAGTGTTTCTTATGAAGATACAACACTTTCTGTGAATACTTGATATCTCTCTTTTAAAAAGTATCAGAGATGGTAATGATTTGATTTCTCTTAAAATTCTCTTAATGGAGAAGTAACACTTACCAGTTCTAAAATCAAATTGCTTGCCTGGGATCCCAGCTCTGACTGTAATAGATTTAATAGACTTATTATTTCAAGGTGAATCGGAGGAAGAGATCATTGACTACATATGTTGCTATCAGAATTCAAAGAGTCAAAACATTAAAGAATTAACACAGTGACTGGCATGAAGTAAGCATGCAACGTAGTCATTATTATTAACTGAATATAATCGTACAGAGAAAATGAAAGGTAGCATTCTCTGAAAATAAAGTTCTGATCCAAAGCAGCTCAAATGTCAGAAATAGTTTTCTATTACTATTCTATATTTCTATTAATATTTCCACATATATTAATCATTTTCAAATAATAGTAGTGAAGACGGCATATATGTAAAATGCATCCTTTCAACATTTCCATATTAGGTCAAACAGATTTCTGATACTCTACTGATAGAAGTGCTAAATAAAGCTCCAAATTTCTCTACGTTGTTATGAAATTTATCTGAATATCACTATGTGATAAAAAAAGATCCATTGCTCATAGTTTTTTAGGGTCAACATATTTTGTCCTAATTGCATTACATTTTTTTTTTTGGTCTAATTTTGTAACACCTGTTTTCCCACTTGTACTGTTAAACAACAATGATTCTAAAATGTTAATCCTGAAAAAATCAATCATGAATTATCCACGTATGAATTTTAGTCATTGCAGGAGTCTTACACTACAGATAGAATCTGAAAAGATACACAACTTGTCTAAGAGCAATGTTAATTAGTGACTCTATGCAATTACGTCTACCTTCCAATTTGGTTCACTGTGCATCCTGCCACTTCTAAGAAATAAAATACCATGAAAATAACTCTTTTTTATAAATTTGTTGGCAGTATTACAATACTCTTTGGGGATATTTGAAGAAATCCTTGAGTGTTACAAACCAAATGGTGGAAGTCATTCCATTATTTAATCTTTGTCTAACTCTGTTTAGCAATGATGGGGGCTGCCATTAAAGTATTTGTTTCATTTTAGGATTAATTATATCGATTTTCAAAGATTTGTTTTCACATTTATTGATCCTAGGTTAATATTTACAAGAATAAAACTTGTAGTTTACTTGAAGGTATCTAGACCAAAAAGTTTTTTTGGCTGGTAAGAAGACAGAAAAACACTGTCAGGATAATTCACTGTGAACACAGTTCATGCCCGGATAATCCAGGATTCATTCTATCCATTCAATGCCACGTTCATTAGACAACAAAAACATACCTAGTACAGGTGCAGGTATAGTAAAAATAATTTAAAATATTAACAAATTAAAACTTCCTGAGTGGATCAATTGGTTATGTATCGACTCTTGATTGCAGCTCAGGTCATGATCTCAGGGATCGTGGGATCGAGTCCTGTGTTGGGCTCAGTGCTGACAGTGTGGAGCCTGTCTGGGATTCTCTCTCTCCCTCTCTCTCTCTCTGCCTCTCCCCTGCTTGTGCTCACCCCCCCCCTCTCAAAACAAATGAACAAACACTTAAAAAAGTTCTTCACTTTAAGAAAATAAATCTCACTTGCAGATATGCTTCAAAGGAAGCACCACAGACGGCTAAGCTGTAGCAGCCTCCCCAACTTGAGAAAATCAAACATGTCTGTTCCAATTTTAAGGCACTAGTAAATTGTTGGATTTAGGTTACATTCTGCGTCTGTACACAAAATGTATCCACTACATTTTTTTTTCAGGAAATATCACTGTATATTTTTCATGACCTTATAAAACTGAAAGGTCTCTAAGGCAGGGCTGTCCTTTACAGAGCTCATCAATAACAACAGAATTATTAGGTTTAAAAATCTTATATTTGCTACAAAAATTGCATTGACATTGCCTAGTTATTTCTAGTCATCCTACATGCCTTTTAGAATTCCTTATTCTTTAAGCTAAAAGTGTCTCATTATTCGTCACTACACACATGTGTACATGTGTTTTTTTGCATCAACCAGACAGCAGGACAAGATAGTACAATGGATGAACTTGTGCATTAAGCTCTCTCTCTCTCTCTGGTCCTAACAAATATGTGGAACGCCCAATTAAAAGATACACACGGAGGGACCTAGAGGGTATGATGCTAAGTGAAATAAGTGATACAGAGAAAAACAAATGCCAGATGATTTCACTTATTTCTGGAATCTAAAAATCATAACACAGGAACCAACAGAACCAAACAGAACAGAGTCATAAACATAGAGGACAAATTGGTGGTTGCCGCAGGGGAGGGGTGGAGGGGATGGGCGAAATAGATTAAGGGGATGAAGAGGTATGAACTTTCATTATAAGACGAATAAGTCACAGGAATGAAAAGCACAGCACGAGAAATATAGTCAATAATATTGCAATTATGTTGGTGGTGAAAGATGATGGCTACACTTACAGCAGCGAGCAGGGCATAGTCTGCAGAATTATTGAGTCACTATGTTGTATACCTAAATACGATATCAAATGTCAACTATACTTCAAACTAAGTAGGTAGATAAATAAATAGAAGGTCTACCTTTCACACTTACTGCCTGGTTTTCTGCCCAGAGAAGAAAACCATAAAATAAAGAGTGTGGACACTGCTACTTGAAAGTTGGTCAGCTCCTTGTTTCAGTTCTGTTGAACAAAGAGCTTGGAAGCAGGCATTTCCATCTTATGATAAGAAAAAAATGAACAAGCCCAAAGTCAACAACTTCTGTCGTACCCATCAGAGAACTGAGATCTGAGAGCAAACCGCCGACCCGCACCCGGGAGAGACAGGTGAATACCGAGAAAGATCTGAGATCAGCTTGAAGGAAGGACAGGCTGCAGGAGCCGTAATCTGGACTCTCCCGGACAAAGGAGGGGGCTTGCAGAAACAGAGGGGCCGCGCAAACGGAGAGAGAGAGACTGTAAGAAAGGATCAAAAGGACATGCTAGGACCAAAAGATGTGTAACAGAAATGAAGGGTGCCGTCAGTGGGTTCATCAGAAGCCTAGATGGGGTTAAGGAAAGAGTCAGTGAGCTTGAAAATAGGGCATTAGAAACTTCCCAAACTGAAAAACAAAGAAAGAAAAAAAAAAAATAAATGCGAATGGAAAAGCAGAATCTGCAAGGACTTTGAGGTGATTCCGAAGATACAACACACGTGTAAGGAGAGAGATGAGGCGAAGGCATTTCAAGTAGCAGGAGCTGAGAACTTTTGGAAAGCATGACACTCCAAGCTTCAGCTCTGAGCTGTGTGTCTCCTCTGGACTGAAGCCAGAGAGGTAGAAAAAGAGGAAAAAAAACCAAACAAACAAAAAACCAAGATCGATGAATAGTAAACAGTCATGCACATCGTAGATATCAATCTGACTATGTCAACAGTCACTCTGAATTTGAAAATGGATTATTTGAACTGGCATATTTGAATGATCTAATATGCCAATCAAATGAAAAACCGAGACAGATCAGGGAAGCGCAAATCAAAAGAACAACGAGATACTACTGTTCATCTCATCCCAGAACACTGACCTTACCAAAGGTTAGCAAGGATGTGAAGTGACAGGAACTGCCATTCATAGCTGGTGGACATTCAAAATGGTACAGTCAGTTTCAAAGACAGTTCGGTGCTTTCTTACAAACTAAACAACTCTTACTATAAGATTCAGCAATTGTTCTCACTGGTTTTTGCCCAGAGGAGATAAAACCTGAATCATATTTAATGGTGAGAGATTAGACCCTCTCCATGAAGGGAAAAAGCAGTGATGTTTCTCCCCACCACTGCTCTTGACCTCTTAATGGAAGTATTAGCTAGTGCAGTGGGACAAGAGAAGGAAATCAAAGATCTACAGATTACAAAGGGGAAAAAAAAAACTTTTTATTTTGTTTGTAGAGGATTATATTTGAAGGTAATGTGATTATTTTTTATGTTTTCATTTGCAGATGATACAGTTATTTATATAGCAAATCTCAAAAAGTAATTAACAAGAATTGATATTTTAAAAATCTCCTAGAACCAATAAGTGAATGATACAATGTCACAGGACACAGGTTGATAGACAAAAACCGACTGCTTTGTTGTACATCAGCAATGAACAACTAAAATATGAAATAAAATAATAACATTTACAAAATCACCCAAAAATTAAACTGATATAATTCTGAAAAAAAATGCACTGATCTATAGGTGCAAATCTACAAAACTCTGTGTTCATAGATGAGAAGACAGTATTGCTAAGATATCCATTTTTTAATAGACGTCCTACTTAAAATAGATATCTTGTTTAAAATTTCAGGAACCTACTTTGTACATAGTAACAAGCTGACTATAAAATTTATTTGGAAAGATAAAAGATCTGTTTACACAATAAACAGCAGAGTATTGTAAAGAAGAATAAAGTTAGAAGATTTACACTAACCAATGTCAAGATTTAATATAAAGCTACAGGACAGTGTGATATTGGCAAACGAAAAGACACATAGATCAATGGACTAGAATAGAGAACCCAAAAATAAATACACAAAAATATAGTCAATGAATTTCTGACAAAGAAGCAAAGGCAATTCAAAGGAGAAAGGATAGTTCTTTCATAAATGGTGTTGGTATATTATGATACACATGGAACAACAATAAAAAAAACACCTTAGAAAGATGCATTACATTTCACAAAATTTAACTCCAAAGAAAAGCACATCTAAATGTAAAATATAAAGCTATAAAACTTCTACAAGAAAATATAGAGGAAAATCTATGTGACCTTAGTTTTAGTGATGAGGTTTTAGATACAACGCTAACAGTGTAAACATGAAATTTAAAAAAAAAATTGATAAACTGGAGAGTTACATTAAAATTAAAATTTCTGCCCTGCAAAAGACCCTGCTAAGAGAACACAAACACAAGCCAGAGACTGAGAAAAAAATTGAAAAACGCATATGTGCTTTCATATCCAAAATATAGACTTTCCTTAAAACTCTATAGTAAGGAAACAGATAACCTGGTTAAATAATAAGCAAAGGATCTGAACATACAGATGGCTAATAAGCTTATGAAAAGTTGCTGAACACAATTTGTCGGTAGAGAGTTGTAAGTCAAACAAGTTACCGTTACATACCTATCGGAACGGTTCACATCAAAAAACTGACAATCGCAATTGCTGGCAAGAAGTGGAAGAATAAAAACTCTCCTTGATTGCCAGTGGACGTGCAAAATGGTACAACCACTTCAGAAGACAGTTTGGAAGTTTCTTCTAAAGCTAAACTTAGTCTCCCTATATGATCCATCTATTGTACCACCAAGTATTTACTCAATTGATTTGAAAACTTATTTCCACAGATAATGGTGCACAGAGATGTCTATATCAACTTATTCATAATTGCCAAAATGGGTACGAAATCATGATGTCCTTCGATAAGTGCATGAATTAAAAACTGTAGTTCACATGTACAATAGAACAAAATTTACCAATTAAAAGAAGCAGACTATCAGGTCACAAAAAGAGCGCAAGGAAACAATAGTATATGGTAAGTGAAAGAGACCAGTGTAAAAAGACTATACATCACATGTTTCCAATTATATCACATTCTGGAAAAGACAAAGATATAAATATGATTTAAAAAGAAAGGTCAGTAATTCCAGGGGGAAGGAAAGAGGGCAGGAGGGTACAAATCACTGAGGCCACTAAAACTATTCTGTGTTATAGTATAAGTGTAGATACTTGACTCTACCATTTGTCTATAACCATAGAACGTGCGGAACAAAGAGTGAAAGTTCCTTTTTGGAAATTAAAAATAATAATAATAACAACGGAGGTTAGCAGATCCCAGGGAGGAATTCAGACTGTGGCAAGAGACTCTAATTGTACTACGGATATATTAAGCAACTTCATTCATGGGCTCTGGGAGAAAAGTTGCAAACCCAAGTAACTTTGGAAAGGAGTAGGGTCTATTAGGCTAAAGACAAGAAGAATAGCATATACGCACTATAACTTTGGTTGATAGAGATTTTTCCTGTGGTAATACAGATTAACATCGCTATTCTGGAATTGGGTATTTCAGTTAATGTACGTCTGATGGTGGGAGGCAAAATTTCAACATTTGGAGGGAGAATCAAGGGAGGAAGCTAAAATGATCCACGTGGTAATAGATTAGAGTTGGAGTAATTAGTATCCACTCATGTTTAGCTTTATACAGGTACAGACACAGATACAGAATAGATATAGATGATATAGATACAGAAAAGATTTAGATATATGTTTACAACAGGGTTAGTATGCGCACATATATTTCTTTGCTGTCAGCTGAGTGCCTAAAAGTAGCAATAAGGATATGCAGCATCCCGATGTTGGTTTCTGATACCATTCTCCAATAAAAGGAACCAGGCTCCTTAGAGAAATGGCTGATTCCAGAACTTGGACAGAAAATATACAACATGACCTTAGAGTATCTTACAGTGCCAGAAAGTAACAACATTCTCCAAAAAATAAATAGATAAATAAAACAAAAATAAAAATGTCATCATTGTGGGGGTATGTCAAAAGTACAGAAGCCATTTGTAAAGAGCTCCCAAAGGCCAAAGGCGAAACAATTTGAACTAAATAAATAGTACTGAATTAAACAAATAGTACTAATTAAATGGTACTGAATTAAAACCAAAGTATAAAATAAAAATAAGTCTGTATTTATTTCAAGAAATGATTGAATAAATTAATAAATGAGGAAGAAGAGACATAGTCCTTTGCCAAAAAAATAAAAATTCCAAATAAATTTTGTACATGCTCTACCCTAAATAAAAGGAAATATAACTTCCCACTCCTAAATAGTGGATTGCATGTACTAACTTCCTTCTCAAGAGTACAGTATGGAGAGAGGTAAGGAGTGACTTTACTGTGGAGAAACAGCTTTTGCCAGGTGATCAAGGTCAACACGAATGGTCATAAATCATGTCGGGTATGTGCATTTCATATGATGTGATGAAAATGGCACTTACATTTTCCCTCTTCCTTCCAATGACCCCATCTAATCAGGAGGAAAAAATCTGAAAAATTCCACCTGAGGGGTGTTCTATAAGACAGTATTCCTCAAAATTGTCAAGGTCATCAAAATCATGAGAAGTCTAAGAATCTGTCACAGCCAAGAGAGGCTTCAGGAGGCATGAAGACTGAAAGTAATATGACATATTTGATGAGCTCCTGAAACAAACAAATAAAAAGAACATTATGTAAAAGTGAAATAAGTCTGAATATACTGTGGACTTCAGTTAAAATAATGTATTAATATTGGTTCATTACTTGTAACAAATATATCATATTAATATATTAATAGTTGGGTGTGGGAGTACATGGGAACTCTGTACTATCTTCTAATTATTTCTATACATTTAAAACTGCCCTAAGTATTAAAGTCTATTTAAAAACCACAGTAAAAAAAGAAAAAAATGGACATCATAGATGTCCAACACTAACCTGAATTACACTCATTTTTCTCCCGAATTCAAAAACATAAAATTGGACCAATCATTCTACACTCTATTCACAACTGCAATGCATTTATTTTCAATTCTCTTGGGAAAAAGAGAAATTTCAGCTACCTTGTTCTAATAAAATACCACATACATTTCTGGGAATGGTACAGAAATGAGAAAACTTTAAATGCAATTATTTATTTTCTGATGCCCTTGGGCTTATGCCCTTAAGGTATATATGGTAACTATTTTACACCTTTAGTTTCTATCTTGAGGAACTGATATATTATTTCCATCTCCGTTTCTTCCTGAAGTTTTCTAATCAATATACCTCAGTGTAACCCACGGTACTGGAAAAAAGTTATAGTTCTTAAAATGAAAAGTCAAACAGATAATGAATGAGGAAGCTGCTTATAAATATGAGCCCTTTTCCTGATTCAGGGGAAATAATAATGTTTGTACACTGTTCACCATAGTAACCAGCGGGAAGAAAAAAGTAGACATATTTGCTTATGTCAAATGTGACCCTCTCCTATTTTGGTTTTGTTTTTTTCCTAGTCCCAGCTGCCTTAAATATCAAGACAAAGGGCATACCGAACATGGCATGTAGCATTCCCCATCCTACCCCAGAGACCCCTTTTGTTTTCATTTCTGTGGATTCATCCAATATTGTCTTTCATCAGTTGAGATCTTGTTGCCCAATGCTTTCAACACTTGCTACTGTTATGCTTCCGGTAACCACAAATGCACTAAATCACTGAGCAAGGGGGTTCCTGGCTTAGAAGACATATTGTTCAATAAATGCCTGAATGGAACAGACGATAATTCAAGTTTCTCATCTTACCACAGAAGAAGTGTTTCTGTTTGCTACATTTCCCAAGTTTTGGTCCAAGCCTGGAGACGAAGCCTCACGTGTTAATACTACAAACTGAGGAATCAAGGTATCCTGCTATGGTCATTCACTTTCTCCACAACCCAAGTTATTATGACGGTAGACTTTCCGATTTCACAATCATTCAGTGGTTCAAATATGTTTGTAGAGGATTAACAATACAGTGATTCAGGAAATAGAGTTCAAAGCTAACCTGCCTGAGTTAGAGTCCTATTGCCAAGACCCTGGGCAAATTATTTTCATTTTTGGTGATGAATTTTCCCACTGTGAAGTAGCAATTCTAGGGGGACTTAATTCACAAGGTGGGACAGCGTTCAGTGAGTCAATGTCTATAAAGTCCTTAGTACACTGCCTGTCATACAGTAGGTGCCAGGAAAATAAATGCTACTATTATGTCCTATAAACCTTTCTAATACAACCATATAGGAACATAAAGGTAAGTGTTTATGTCATTCAGACCTTCAACAGAAAAATCAGTGTATTGGGAGAGTGGTAAACCAAAAAGAAATAGTGGGATTGTCTATCATCCTATTATTCTCAGTCTTTTGCTAACAGCCACACCAGCAAAACAATAGTCCCTAGATGTTGTTTCATTATCCATGTAATTTAGTTCAAGATCAAAGTTCCCCCCAACTGTAAGTGGACTGATCAAATTCAAATCACAGACCAGGAGTCTGGGAATTCTATATGGCTTTTTCCATCCTCTGCTGTAATTATGTCAGGCACACTGGATAAGCACCGAGATGGGTGTTGGGCAGACCAGCCCTCTATACTCCCCACAGACTGCAGAATATCTTACAGATAACATCATGTACTGCAAAAGACAGCTGGTGACCTGTATCCATCATTTGAATAGTTTCTCAGGATCTGTAATCACAAATGCGGTTGGGTTTTCTTGGACCAAAGCAGAATGGTGCCACTAGGTCAGAATTGCTAGCTCAACTCCTAATTAGCTGACCTCCTGTTTTAGGAGCACATTAGAATTTAGGTCCTAATGCTTCGTGTTTCAATTCATTGTATTTATTTCAAATCAATAAAAATGATTTTTAACACTAAAAGGAAAAAAAGGCACAGTTTCTACTGAATACAAGTGTTTCCTACCTTCTTCACCCAAAGAAAGCATTCCAAACCTAAGCATGATTAAGTTTCTTTTCATCCCCACTTTCCAGGTAAAAGATGATCCTCACCACATTCAACCATAAATTTCCATTCAAAAGATATTTTCATCAAAAATAAAAAACAATGTGCCAGGATCACATTCAGCAAGTGAAAGAAATAAACTTTAACTTGGATAGTTTTGCTTTGAAATCGCTTCATAAACCCCCATAGTGTTTATCTTCTGCTAAAAGATTTGAGCTTCCTCATGACTGTGATCCCAGAAAGTCTAAGATCATAAGACTTAGGCTATAGAGAAAGTAGCTGATCACAGAAGAACATTTTGACTCCTTGAATTGCAACATTGATAACTGTCTTTACCATCTTATCAACCTACAACAAAGTTCCATAAAGTTTCACATCATTAGTGAAAAGAAAATATACAAAAGCAGAACAGGATGATTTGCTGTGCTTTGCTGATGTTACTATTTCTGGCTACAATTCTGTTTTTTTCTGTTATTCTTTCTTTAATGGTTATTTATTTTTGAGACAGAGAGAGACAGAGAGAGCAGGGGAGGGGCTGGAGACAGAGAGACACAGATTCAGAAGCAGGCTCCAGGCTCTGAGCTGTCAGCACAAGGCCCCACGCGGGGCTCGAACTCACGAACCCTGAGATCATGACCTGAGCCGAAGTTGGACACCTAAGCGACTGAGCCACCCAGGCGCCCCACTCATACTTTCTTACTGTCCATTACCTGTCACAAAAGCCGACTAGCAGAGCTGCGGGCTGCGCTCTGATTTGCCCTGTGAAACTCTGAAAGCAAGAAGGAGGCACGGACCCGAAGAACTCCTGCAGGTGTAACATGCAGAGAGGGCTCTGCAGCTGTCTGGAGATCTGGTTGAGAACGAAGAACATCTCAACGTTTTTTATTTATTTTTGGGACAGAGAGAGACAGAGCATGAACGGGGGAGGGGCAGAGAGAGAGGGAGACACAGAATCGGAAACAGGCTCCAGGCTCCGAGCCATCAGCCCAGAGCCTGACGCGGGGCTCGAACTCACGGACCGCGAGATCGTGACCTGGCTGAAGTCGGACGCTTAACCGACTGCGCCACCCAGGCGCCCCAAGAACGAAGAACATCTCTAATGCAGCTGTGACTTGGCCCATCTTTCTAGTACCATTACCCCCTGTCTTACCTCCAGAGAAATCATCAAAAAGCAGCTCAAGCCAACAGGATGGCGCGTTTGTCCAAAATACTGAAAAGCTTTTGGGTGTAAGGAGCTCCCGAAGTGCTTTCGCTTCCCCCTTCTCACCTTCACAGCTGGCAGGTGAAAAGCAGGAGAATGTTTCCTCCTGGTTTGCTCCCCACCGGTACTGTTTCTTTCTCACAGTCTAAAGTCGGTGACTGACACGAAGGCTGACCCACAAACGGGGGGGTTCACTGCGGTGCCATGTGGCTGCTGCTGCTGATACTGGATGGGTGGCTCGTCCCCAAAAGAACACAAATGTGCAGACACGCTGCAAAGCCATAGAAATAAACACCGTGTCACTGGTAGGGCTGTAGACACCAAAGGAACACAGTAGGGAGACTGAAGATAGACCAACTGACAAGTGACAACTAAATACGCAATAAAGATGCCACTAAAATCAATGGGAACACTAGACGGATCAGCAGATGGTTTTAGGAAATGTTCTACTATTAGGGAAAAATTAAAACTGTATCCCCACATAACTGCATGTTCAGAGTCTGAAACCAGATGTATTGAAAACCTAAATGTGGAAGACAAAGCGATAAAGATAATAGGAAATAATGAAATAAAATATTTTTATTATCCACGGTGATAGTTTGATCCACCATTCTGGAGATTAATCTGGCAATCCAAAATCTAATCATGTATGTGCACGCCTTAGGGCAAAGAAAATGGGATCCTGGATAAAAATTCTGAGAATGTTCTCACACAAAGGATCAAAATTCTCAGAATTGTAATTTTTTGACTTAGTATGATTTATATAGCACATATACCTTATTGAAAGTAAATAAGTGTCTTTAAATGATGAAAAGAGACTGAGTTTCAATTTGAAGTAAATCAAATAATAGTATACTTCTTTCACATTTATTCCACGGTATTTGAAGAGACGGAAAAATAATTTAGTAAAATGATTTGCTTCCTCACAAGAAAATTTCAGTGACAAGTCAGTCGGAATTAGAAAAACCACACTTGCCGCACCCGCTTGGCTCTCATAGTCCCACTGAATAAACAGTTCCCTACATGCTTCTTGCAGATTTTTAAATTAGCATATTATTAAAGTTCAAAAATTCATAATAATGAAGGTCTAATGAAAAAATGTAAATCAGATAATCACCCATCTCCCATCAAATGTTTATGTAGAGGAAGTCTGAGTAGATTGTTCCCAAATACCTAGAAGTTACCAATAAAAATATTTTATTAAGACATTAATTTTAAGGAACAATCTAGTCCACTTATACCTTGAGATGAAATGTTAATATCAATAACTTCATCATAGGTCTGTATCCATGCGAGTATATAAAGGTTGTTTAACTGCAATTGATTTCAGAAGTTCCAAGCTCAACATAAAAATTACTCTTTTTTCCTAATGTCTTTATCATTTCAGACTGTTGTACTTGGTGGAACTGTTCTACTTAAGGCTGTAGACTTAAGACTAAGACTATATAAAGTCTTAGTACACCTTACCTAATGTGATCAGTATCCACAAGGCTTTTGATTTAGTATCAAGGAAAGAGCACTGAAATAGTAGTCAGAGGCCAGAATAGAAACTTGATTTGCCATTTTATAGCTAACAACTACAAATCTCGTTGTTGAACTACAACATGTTCACAAGATTCTTATGAAGGTCTAATGAGGCAATTTGCAAAACTGTTACAGGACAAAATTGTCATGACGGGTAAGGTTAACAATCATCATAATTGTTCAATTTAGAACTTTTTTTTAGAAGCAGTCTTCAAGCTGTCCTTTCCTCCTATTTCAGCCACTTCTACTCTTCCTTTATTCCAAGTATGGCTGGTTGAAGAATCTAACCTTTATCTATTTTGGCTAATTGGGGTCAAAATATCTTTCTTTCTTTCTTTCTTTCTTTCTTTCTTTCTTTCTTTCTTTCTTTCTTTCTTCTTTCATTTTTTTTCTTTTTTATTCAATGTAGAAGAGCATGAAGAGGAAGGAGCACAGTTTTGGGGTGCCATACCTAGCAGTGAGATGTGAAAATGCTTGATAAATGCATGTGTAAATAGCAGACTGAAAGAGAGAAAGAGAAAGAGAGATCCTAGTACTAAGTATATTTTCTTAAAGAACAGAAATTAGCAGAAAGCCCACCATAGCGAAAATAATTGTTATATATTTACAACTACAGGTAAATACATACACACTACATATGAAAATGATCATATAGATATAGAGATACAGTAGTTTAAGGTAATTTTATCTACAGTTAATTGCAATTACTCTGATACAAAAATCACAAAATCACAAAGGTAGGCAGTTAGGGGGGGAAAAGGAACACTTGAACAACAAAACACAGCCTGAAAATAATTAATAAGACTGCATTAATTAATAAGTGTTTACATATACATAATTACTTTAAATGCAATTTGATTGAATTCTATTATCAAAAGGCACAGAATCACGGGATAGATAAAATAACAAGACCCAACCATATGCTGCTACAAGAGACTCGCTTCAGCTCTAAGGACACACATAGGTTTAAAATGAAGGGATGGAAAAAGACAGTCCGTGCATGCAGAAAACAAAAGAAAAGCTGGGAGTAGCTATACTAATATTTCAGACAAAATAGACGTTAAGCCAAAAATGTAACAAGATGAAGAAGGTCATTAAGTAATGAATGATAAAAAGGTCAACTCATCAAGAGGATATGACAATTATAAATATATATGCATCCAATATTGATACCTAAATATATTAAGCAAATACAAACAAAACTGAAGGGAGAAATAGATGACAATACAATAATAGAAGGGGATTTCAATACCATACTTTCAGCAATGCACAGCTCATCCAGATGGAAAACCAACAAGGAAGATTTTGGACATGAACCTTACTTCAGGAAAGCCATGTGACATAATACAATATCCTTTTGTGATAACCCCCCTAAACAAACCAGGTGCATAAGGAACATATCTCAATATGACAAAGGCCATTTTTTACAAACCCACAGCTATCACACTCAATGATGATAGGGTGAAAGCTCTTTGTCCAAGATCAAGAACAAGATAAGAATGCTATCATCACTTTTATACAACATAGTAGGGGAATCTCCAGCTAGAGCAGTCAGACAAGATAACGATACAAAAGGCATCCAAATCAGAAAGAAGTAAAACTGTCTTTATTTGTAAATAGTAAGTTTTTATACACAGAAAATTCTAAAGACTCACCAAAAAAAAAAAAAAAAACAATAATAAAAACAAAAGGTTGGACCTAATCTACAAATTCAGCAAATTGCAGGATATAAAATCAACATACAGTGATTAGTTATTTTTCCATACACTACCAACAAAATACCTGAAAAAGAAATATTCACAATTCATAAAAGAAATATTTTACAATAGAACCCGGACAAATAATATCCTCAGAAATAAATTTAACCAGGGAAGTGAAAATGTGTACAATGAAAACTACAAGATGTATAGAAAATGATTGAAGAGAACATAAAACAATGGAAAGATATCCCATGCTCATGGATCACAAAAATTAATAGGGTTACAATGTCCATGCTTGCCAAATCCGTCTGTAGAGTCAATGCAATCCCTATCAAAATTCCAATGCCATTTTTTTCACAGAAGTAGAAAAAACAATTCTAAAACTTTATAGAACCACAAAAGACCCCAAATAGCTAAAGAAATCCCAAAGGAGAAGAAAGCTGGAAGTATCACACTTCCTGATTTAAAACTAGGCAGCCACCAAAACAATATAGCACTGGCATAAAAATGGACACATAAATCAACAGAACAGAATAAAGACCCTAAAGGGAAAAAGCACTTATATTGTCTACTAATATTTGACAATGGAGCCAAAATATTCAATGGGAAAAAGTCTCTTCAAGAAGTAATGTTGGGAAAACTGGCCACATGTAGAAAAAAAATGGACCTCTATCTTATACCATTCACACAAATTAACTTGAAATGGATTAAAGGCTTAAATGTAAGATACAAAACTACAAAACTCCTAAAACATCACATAGAGAAAATGCTCCTTGGTTTTAGTTTTGGCAATAATATTTTGGATATGACACCAAAAGTACAAGCAACAAAAGCAAAAATAAACATGTGAACTATATCAAACTAAAAATCTTCTGCACAGCAAAGGAAACAGTCAACAAAATGAAAATACAACCTATAGGATGGAATAAAATGTTTGTAAACCATGTATTAAATAAAGGGTCTGTATCCAAAATATAAAAATAATGCATACAATTTAATATCAAAAAACAATATGATTAAAAATGGGCAGAGAAACTGAAGAGACTTTTCTCTAAAGAAGACATAGAAATGGCCATCAGCTACACGAAAGGGTGCTCATTATCATTAATCCTCAGAGAAATACAAATAAAAAACCACAATAAGATATTACCTCATACCTGTTAGAACGGCTATCACCAAAAAGACAAGAGATAACAAATGTTGCCAAGGATATGGAGACAAGGGAATCCTTGTGCATCCCTGGTGGGAATGTAAATTGGTACAACCACTACAGAAAACAGTATGAGGTCTCTCAAGAATTTAAAAGTGGAACTACCATGTGATTGGGCAAACCCACTTCTGGGTGTATATCCAAAGGAAATGTAAATAGGATAACAAGATACCTTATGTTTACTGAAGCATATTCACAACAGGGAAGATATGAGAATAGTCCAAGTGTCTGTCAATGGACGAATGGATAAAGATGATTTTTATAAATACAGTATAATATTCAGCAACGAGAAATAAAGAAATCCTGCCATTTTCAGTGAGAGAAAGACAACTATCAGATGACTTCGCTCATATGTGGAATTTAAGATACAAAACAGAGGAACATAAAGGAAGGGAGGCAAAAATAATATGAAAACAGGGAGGGGGACAAACCATTAGAGAGTCTAAAATACAGAGAACAAACTGAGGGTTGCTGAAGGGGTTTGGGGTGGGGGGTGGGCTAAATGGATGATGGGCATTAAGGAGGACACTTGTTTGGATGAGCACTGGGCGTTATATGTAAGTGATGAGTCACTAAATTCTATTCCTGAAATCATTATTATACTATATGTTAACTAATTTGGATGTAAATTAAAAACAAACAAACAAACAAACAAACAAAGAAATCCTACCATTTGAAACAACATTGACATTCCATTAGGGCATTATGCTAAGTGAGATAAGTCAGAGAAGGACAGAAATGGGAAATCGAAAAAATCTAAACTCACAGAAATGGAGAGTGGAATGGCGGTTACCAGGGGCTAGGGTAACCGTGTGGGAACGGAGAGATATTGACAAAAATGGACAAACTTGCATTTAGAAGATGAGTAAATTCTGAAGATCCAATGCAGTGTTGTGTTGATAGTTAACAATACTGTATCATATACTTCAAAGTCACAAGACACTAGATCTTAAATGTTCTCACCACCCAAAAATAAAATCATTATGTGGTATAATGGCTGTCAGCTTATGCTACACTGATGATCATATTGCAATTTATAAATGTATTAAATCATCACAGTATTGATCTTACACTTACAGAATATTATGTGTCACTAAAAAAAAAAAAAAAAACAACAACAACAAAAAACTCCTTTCTTAAAAAAATGAACCTGAGGATTATATTGTAAAAATATCATTGCATAATAAGCTGATAACTCTGGACTGATATTCCAGAGAGGAACCTATCTAAGTTCAGAGATATTTTGTTCCTCAGAGCTTTCTTAGGAAAAAAAAAAAACTTACAAAACAGAGACATACTCCAATAGAAGGCAAGTATTTTTCCTCCTCACCTCAGAGTTACTTATACAGCAGCCAGCTAAACCTTCAATTAAGTAAACAACATGTAAGAGCTGTTCTCAAGTAGGAGAGCTCTGTTTCTTCAAATGCAAACATAGATGAAAGATCCCCGGATGTTTTCCATTTCTATAACTGCTGAGAACTACATTAATACAATCTTCAACAAAGCCATTATTTAGATACCCAGCTTAGGACAAGTTCAATTTTATATATGGAGCTAGATTCCCCCTAGAACCTAAAACTAGCACTTGGAGGGAAACACGGTTTCCAGTTCTGCAGGTGTGTTCATACAACAGACGTGCTCTTCAAACACAGTGTTTCCCGAAAATGATACTTTCCTTTTGGTTTTTGATAGTATTTATATAATAACAACAATAGCATAATTATCTGTGTTAATGTTAATTGACAGCTAATATTAATCATATTTTATTTTTGAGAGAGAGAAAAGTGCGAGTGAAGGAGGGCCACTTCTCATTTGGCAGTGACTAATATCAATTTGGCTCAAGTAAACTCTTGAAATTTTAATATGCCTTAGTTCATCCTATAACAGTAGCAAATTATTTTTTAATGCTTATTCATTTTTGAGAGAGACAGAGAGAGACAGAGTGGGAGTGGGAGGGGCAGAGAGAGAGGGAGGCACAGAATCCAAAGTGGGTTCCAGGCCCTGAGCTGTCAGCATTGAGCCCCACGCGGGGCTCAAACTCACCAACCATGAGACCATGACTTGGGCTGAAGTCAGATGCTTAACCGACTGAGCCACCCAGGTGCCTCGTCAGTAGCAAATTAAACCCTTATTTCAATTCTGTCAACTTAGTCCCTGATATTGATTAGTGAGCTAACCCCACACTCACCTGTTACTTGTCCTACCATGCCATATAAACAAATTGAAGGACACTGATATGGACACACACACACACACACACACACACACACACACACGTATTATATGATTCATGCTAACGGAGGCTAATCCTAGATCTGAACAATGACATGAACTTGTATGACACAGAAACACATTCTTATATTCTGATGTTTGTTTGCAATCCTCTAAATAACACTGCAGGTTGCTAAAGGTCAAAGAGAAAACAGAAGTCTGAAGATCATAAACAATGTTAACATACTATTAGGTAGTGAAATGTTACCAAATATCCGTAAATATTTTAGAGCATGATTAGACCATTTCCCTGAAATATGTAGGACCTGAAGATGTTTTGGAGTAAAGTTTTCATGGAGTTAAGACTATAGCGGAAAAATCCCTGATACAGATTCAATAGCTCCTGGATGCACCAGAGCAATTCAGAAGGTTAATCTAGTTGCATGCTGAATCTCAGAGAAGTGCATCCTGGAGGTGCTGGGTGACTTCTTGCTGCCATCTGCATCCACTGAATGTACGGGTGGCCACGGCATCATTCGTCAGTCTGTAGCAGCCCAGCGTATTGCACTGCCATCATACATCCCTCTCAATCCTTTTACGCTTTTCAAATAGACTGAGTTTATTGGTCTTCAGTATCGTTCTTTCCCTACTAAATTTTCTTCCACCCTCCAGCTTCCAATGTTACCACCTGTTATTTTTATTTTTTTAAATGTGGTAGACTAAAAAACAAGAGGAAAGGCTTGGGTTCAAAAGTATAGTGGCATGCATTTAAAAAGGAGAAACTGGGGGCATCTGGGCGGCTCAGTCTGTTAAGCGTCTGAATCTTTTTGGCTCAGGTCATGATCTCACAGTTTGTGGGCTCGAGCCCCACGTCGGGCTCTGCAGTCTAACAGTGCAGAGCCTGCTTGAGATTCCCTCTCTCCCTCTCTCTGCCCCCCCCCCCCAACTCATGCTCTCCTTCTCTCTCTCTCTCTCTCTCTCTCTCTCTCTCAAAACAAATAAATAAATATTTAAAAAAAAAAACATTTAAGGGACACCTGGGTGACTCAGTTGGTTAAGCATCCAACTTCGACTCAGGTCATGATCTCACGCTTCATGAGTTTGAGCCCCGCATCCGGCTCTATGCTGACTGCTCAGAGCCTGGAGCCTGCTTTGGATTCTGTGTCTCCCTCTCTCTCTACCACTCCCCCACTCAGGCTGTATCTTCTCTCTCTCTCTCTCTCTCAAAAATACATAACCTTAAAAAAATTAAAAATAAACATTTAAAAAGGAGAAACTGTTCAACCAACAAAGTATCTCAGATTGTGCACACACACACACACACACACACGCTCTAAGGATGAGTAGCTGTAATAAGTAGGGATCATTAGGCTAATCCCCCCCCCAAACCCCCACAAAAGATGCTGAGGAGATTATAGATTTAATCTTGGTAGCTAAACTCTTAAAAACAGTGTCTTATTAGAAACTCTGGAAGAGTCTTTTACACTAACTTCCTGGGAGTGGATCCTCTTGGTTGATCTGATGGGATGACAATGTCAAGGCTTCATGATGGCTTTAGAACATGCATTTTTCTGAAGAACTTGAAAGGGCATTTACCTGCTGACTGACTAGTGGAGAGTCTCCATCTGAACAGCAAATTTATTAAAGCTAAAAGCATTTTGCTGTTTGTTGTTTTCCTTCAACAGCTGCTATGTATGCCGTTCCTCAGAATCCTGGAGGCACCTCTGAGTCTCTCAAAGCATTTCCAAGACCAGTCATCTGCAGTGTGATAAATTCCCTTTTATCTTTCTTACGTATATAGTTTTAAGTGTTTTAAGTTAATTAATCCCTTCTTACGTTTATCTAATTTGTTCAGAGAGAGGTCCTGAGTGAGTAACTTAGAAATAAATGGGAGCCTCTTAAACGACTCTGCGAGCTTTAGACAAGACACCAGCTCTGGCCAACCCATAGACTGAAGCCTTGTGAAAGCCTGGACACAGAGGGCCCAGCCAAGCTGTGTCAGATTCCCCACCCCCACCCACTGAAACTTTGAGATAATAAATACGTGCTGTTGTAAGCCAGTAAGTTTGTGCTTATTTATTACACAGCAGTAGATAACAAAGTCCTAAAATAAAAGTATAGATAAAATTCTATTGCCATGACAGCAACAGAAACTTACTGTTACTAAGAAGGTTTTATAAAATACTAATAAAACTCAAATCAAAGATGCAAATATGCATGCATTTCTTTATGTGTTGGCATGGTGAATCAATTTTTTTTCTAATGTCTAAACTAAAATTTTCCTGCTTTGGTATACCATATTTTACAGATATTTCTTGAAGAACTTACTAAATTGGAATCTGACCCATATTTTAGAAATAAATACCGTTTTACAGTCAATGGCAAGATTTTCATTATTAAAACTTTTTTCACATTGAAAATAAATAACATTTTCTGGCTGATCTCATAAGGAATAGTCTACAGCACGTCTTTTGGCTCATCACCTAAATCCAAGCAACAAATTTAACAGTAAAAGGTATGCAATGAACAATTTTAAGGGCAAGAGACAAAGTAGATTACAAGGAGGCGATTCTACAAAAATAGACTTTAATTGAATAGATTATCCACTTAAAGCAAGTTGGTTACTGGTATTCTTCCCTCGCTGAGAAAAGCCAACAAATTTCGGTTCAGGGTGTGATATTTGTCCCATCTCAGTGTAAAAATGGGTATTTCTTCTAACTTCTTGATATAGGTTAGACAACTGTCGAACTTGTAACAATATGTAACTAAAACACGTGCAACCGTATCTAATTAGGACAAGGGTGGAAAATAAAGTTTCTAGTGGTTTTAAAGTAATATTTTCATTATGCTTTGAAATTCTAAGCCGTTCCTAGATTTAACTAAAATGCATAAAAGCGCATTTGAAAACAGATCTTGTTCATTTATTAGACTGTGGTCTATTCCCCAATAAGGCCCTGGAATCTTTTCTTAGACTTTCATTTCTGCCATCTTGTTCCTCTTCAGATCATCAAAGACATCATGTATAGAGCCACTAGTAGTCTGCATTCATGAAAGATACTCATTCAATTACAATAACTCATATATTTTTGTTACTAGACATATCCTCTATCCCTTTCTAAACTCCAACGGCACCGAAATGGGAACAATTGTGTTTTCAATAAACTATACCGGTGCATGTTTTGACCAAGGAACTTCACCTTTATATTCAAAGAAGGAAGATGGAGTGCTTGAAGTCTTTAGCAAAGTACTTAAAATAATGTCACTGTCTGAATATAATCTGTATTTGAGGGAAAATATTGAGCTTTCAAATGACAAAAAACACATTGAAACCACAGGGAAGTCTCCAAATTAAAACCAATAGTTTAGTATTTTCTTACATATTAAACATGTAGCTCAGTTTTACAATAGATTAGCCGATTCTGCCTTCATTGCTCGCTTTACCTGATTATAGGTATTGGTATTTGAGGCAGAGCACAAATTTAGCTCTTTTGTTAATATGGTACATAAATAGAGGGAACACACCGGAAGAAAAAGACATGAATAAATTTGTATATTTCTGTCAGAGGTAATCCCATGCCCGTGCCCAGGCACACCGTAACGTTTGGGCTAAGCGTAATTAGAACTTAACAGTGGGAAAAATAAAAAGAATTTAGCAATGGAAAGAGGCTAACTTCCAACGGAATGACACAACTAAGGCTCAAAGAAAAGAAGCAAATTTCTCAAATTCATGAAGTAGATGAATGAGTAGATGAATAAGAAGACTCCTTCATCCCAGGTAGTAGAACATATTGACGCCAAACTGTTTCTGGTTTCTTCTAAAACAAACAAAAAAATTTGTTGTGATTTTCTGCTGTGCCCAGCATGAGTGTCACCCTTGTACTCAGACTCTCCATGGCTTGTCCTAGACTGGCCGTCTCTGGACAAAACGGGCCACACTTAGCCATCCCCTTGTCTTCTCTAACTCCGTGCATCCAGTAATACTGGGAGGTAAAATGATGTGGCAATATGTGATTTGGACATCTCGGGTACACACTAATTTATTGAAAGTACAAACATTTAATAGCCAGTCGTGTCACTGGTCTCATCTCAAGAATAATTTCCCCCTCATAATTCTGCATTAGAGATATGGCTTTTTCAATATCATTTGAAGCTAATTAACCAAAGACGGCAGAGTAAGTAATTTGCCAAGCTATTTCAAATTGCTCTTGTGAATAAACTGAATAATACTGATTGCTTTGGCATACTGGGACAACCTATGCCAAGAACTCACTGTTTCAAAATTAATAGAAATTAGCAAAGCATTCTTCTCCCTTTGTCCTACAATGTTGATTCCGATGAAACAAAAGTGAGAATAAAAATCATTCTTAGGATAAAATCTTGGTCTTCTTTCCATTACCAAACAGCTACATATACTGCAGCTTGTTTGACATCAGAGAGACTTTTGTCCCCTGAAAAATCACAGTAATATATTTAAAAAAAAAATCCCACCCTAATGTTTTTGACAAAAAGTTCCATAGACCTATGAGCTTTCAAAGAAATGAGTATTTATGATGTATGGCAAGACAGATGAAAACAGAAAAATACTGAAATGGTAAAATTTGAAAAAAGAAAAAAAAAAGAGCAGTAACAGAAAAATAAGCTGCCTATCTAGAAAATACTCTAACCCAGCATGGTTTATTGGCAATGAAAGGCAAGCTGTTTGTAGTATAATTGCACCATTCCATCTAAGCCCAATTTACTCTTATTATCTTGTCATTGCACCTTTTTCCTACAGATATTCTAGCTACCTGGCTTCGTCTACTGAAAGAGTGAGCAGGTGGCCACCTCATCACTTGGAGCCTGTTACACTGTGTTGCTAATAGCTCTTGCCCCAAATGACCAGGCATAGCACTTCTGTGATGTGTGCAGAATCTTGCTGTGTCTGTCAACAGGAAGCATTAAACTGGCTGACAAATCTTCTACAAGAGCGTGCAAGAAGCTTGTTTGAAACAATGCACCACTGTATCACACAGGCAACTACAGAAACAAAGAGTACTTTCTGTGACTATATTTTTCTCAGACTTTCAAATGGAAAAGAACATCCATTTGATTGATGACCTGTTAGTTACAGCCAATTCGTTACTCATTTTCTCAGAGAAAAGGTAAATCAACTAGAGCTATGCATTCAAGCTGATTGGAAGTGGTCACACCCTTACTGATTAGTGATGGCACCAACAGCAGACTTAAATGACTATGTCTTTATTTTAATTGTACACAGCTATTACTTATTAATTGAGTAGGGCAGGTAGGATGAGTTCGAGTTTGTGAGTTTGTGACATAAAAAGCTGTCTTTTGAAGATAACTTCAAAATTTCATTTTATTTTTTTGACACGCTGAATAAAAATTAACCTACATGGTAACCCTAAGAACTGAAAACATGGAACATGTTTCATGGAACATGGGAACCCTTCTTCATTCCCACTGCCCTCTTTGATATAGGAAGGTGAAGACTGTAAAACACAGTGAGAAGCTGAATTTTGCACCAGACCTGGCATCTTATACAGTGAAACATAAAATTGTTCTAGGAGGAATCAGAATCGGATTGCTGACCTACCTCTAGAAACACTCAGTTAAATCCACTAGTCACAAGCTCCATAAAGGCAGTGATTTATAGCTCATTCATATTTGAATGCCTATGGTTGACAGAGAACCTAGTATACCTGATGAGTATTCAACACATACTTTTGAATGGGTGAATGAATGAAAGCCACCAAATAAATGTTATGGATCATTTAATTTTCAAATGGAAAATCGGAAATACCCCTAACATAATCAAAGATGCTCCCGCTGTTCACTAAATAACCTCCACTCACACGTGCTCTAGAGGCAAACTAACTTAGATTAGAATTTTATTTAGATTAGAATCTAGAATGGGGATTCCAAGAACATCAATTCTTAGATCTACTACCAATAGCAATTTAAGATCCTTTCCCTTTTTATTTTTATACTTTTTTTGTAAAGATATGATATGTTATGCCTAGAATATTCAATATTCATACTTACTCAAAATTGTTTTTCTTCTGAAATATATTCAATATTCAATTCTACTGTGTGTGTGTGTGTGTGTGTGTGTGCATATATATATATATATATATATATATATATATATACCTAATATTATATCACAAAGTAACTAGATGCAAACAGAATTAACACAGCATTCTGGCATGGTCTTATAGTGTCCCTGGTTATTGGAGGACATAAATGTGAGAACATGAGGGCTAGTTGACCGGCCTATAAGCTGGACCCAGGCTACTAGAAGCTCTACACCTCTTCTCCTGTTCTTGGAATGTACATCCCATCATTCCCACAACAGAAGTTTTTCCAAAGACAGCCTTGAGACAGCATAAAGAAGTGGCCTAATGCTCATTGTCCCCATCCTGCTATGCTCGCTTCTCTCCCAGCCTGCATCTGTGGCCTTATGAGGAGTTCCCTTTGATGACGTTGGTTGAGAATGAAAAAACCCAGGCTTGGTTTATAGGTGTAGTTGTGTGATATTATAGACACTACGCAAAGGTAGACAGATGGGGTGCTACACCCTCATTCTAGGAGAGTCCTGAAGACAATAATAAAGTAAAATATTACCGGTGGGCAGAATTTGGATCAGTATACCTACCTGGTTGCTCGCTTTGCCTGGAAGAAGAGATGATTTACAATCTGATTGATTTGTGTGCTGAGGCTAATGGCTTGGGTGAATGGTTAAGAATTTGAAGAAGTATGACAGGAATATCTTGACAAGGAGGTCTGGGAAAGGGGGATATGGGTGGTCCAATCTAGGATGGTGTAGAATGTGAAGATATTTGAATGATTTCCAACAAGTGACTTCAGCAGAGGAATATTTTAATAAGGATAGGACAACCCATTCTGTTGATATCACTTAGTCTCTTTCCCCAGCCATTACTGTTATATCCCATGCGCTAGTGAACAAAATGGTCATGGAGGCAGTGATGGAGGCCATTCATGGGCTGAACAACATGGGTTTCCACTCATCCAGGCTGAACTGGATACAGCTACTGCTAATACGACACCATTTCCTGGGGTGATCAGCTAGCTGACAGGTGGCAGATTGTTTATATTGGACTGCTGTCATTATGGAAGGGGGAACATTTGGCTCTTTGTGGAATAGATACTTACTATAGATATCAATTTACCTTCCCTAACTATGGTGCTTGTGTCAAATTACCATTCCTTTTTTTTTAAATTTTATTTATTTTTGAGAGAGAGACAGAGCACTAGAGGGGGAAGGGCAGAGAGAAGGAGACACAG